>NC_091057.1:58737586-59040617 GCF_000393655.2 Nicotiana sylvestris | reverse complement strand
CGCAACGTGTTTTGATGGTAAAAAATCAAAAAATATTCCTTGATTACTTGGTACAAGTATAGATAGTTTTCGCCATTTGAGGGTTCGAATGTTCTATGCGGACAGGGTTCCTTCGATCGTTTGGCCCGATACATCATTTCTGTCGAGACCTTCTTTGGCTCATCTTGGTTTCTCTGGGGAGATGATCTCCCGGGGGGATGCCCCCCAGTACTTGAGGTTGATTGAAGAGAAGCCTTGAATACTCGTTATGTTCTCCTTAGGTAGCACATAGATGTTGCCTCGCTAAAAACCTTGCCGGTAAAACCCTATTTGCGATAAAATGCGATCGAAGGAAAATAGTGCAATGTATCTTTTAAAACATAAAGTCTTTGAGTCGGAGGATGTTTTGGCGTCTTCCATCGGACACTTTAGCAGAAATAGCGTTTGAGCATTGATATGTTCCAATTGCTCGGAAGTTGTTCACCTTCCATGGTACTGAGCTTGTACGACCCTTTATCGATAACTCCGAGGATATGGTACGGTCCTTCCCAGCTTTGTCCTAGCTTCCCTTCGTTAGGGTTTCGAGTGTTTAGGATGACTTTCCTTAGGACTAAGTCCCGACTCTGAAATGTCGGAGGTTTGCTCTCCTATTATAGTACCTTTCGATTCATTGCTTTTGGGCAGCCATACGGACCAGTGACGCTTCTCGCATTTTATCAAGTAGTTCGAAGGCTGCAGTCATGGCTCTCCAACCTTGACCAGTATTAAAGCCACGGATCCATATATCAGAGAGAAAGGCGTCTCTCCCGTGCTTGATTTTGGAGTTGTTCGATATGCCCATAGCACTTCAGGCAACATTTCTCTCCATTTTCCCTTCGCATTTTCTGACTTCTTTTTCAAGTTTCGAATGATTGTCTTGTTTGTGGACTCGGCCTGACCGTTCGCACATGGGTGGTAGGGTGTTGACAGGATCCTTTTGATTTTATGGTCCTGGAGGAACTCAATTACTTTGCTTTCGATGAACTGCTTCCCGTTATCACATGTTATCTCGGAGGGAATCCCGAATCGACACATGATATGGTCCTAGATGAAGTTACTGACTTCCTTTTCTCTTATCTTCTCAAAGACTTGCGCTTCCACCCAATTTGGGAAGTAGTCAATCATAAATAAAATTAATCTATCTTTACTTGGTGCTGTTGGTAGGGGTCCAATGATGTCCATCCCCCACTTCATGAACGACCATGGTGACAAGACCGAATGTAGCTGTTCACCGGGTTGGTGAATCATCGGTTCAAATCTTAAGCATTTGTCGCATTTTTAGATGAATTCTTTGGTGTCCCTCTCTATGCTTTCCCAATAGTAGCCCGCTCTAATCACCTTTCGGACTAAGGAATCGACACCGGAAATTTTTTTGTAGGTTCCCTCATGGATTTCTCCGAGTACGTCATTTGTATCCCTGGGTCCCTGGCATACTGCTAGGTGCCCATCAAAGGTTCTTTTGTATAGAGTTCCATTTTAGTCAAGCAAGAACTAGGCTGCTTCGATTCACAGGGCCCTCAACTCTTTTAGGTCCACGGGTAGCTTTCCACTTTCCAAATAGTTGAAATATTTATTTCTCCAATCCCATGTCAGGCTAGTGGAGTTGATCTTTGCATGGCCTTCTTCGATCACTGATTTGGATAGTTGAACAACAGCCTCGGGGAGAATGTCATCTTCCTCGACTGATTACCCCAGGTTTGCGAGGGCATCAGCCTCACTATTCTGCTCCCTAGGTATGTGAACTAGAGTCCATTCTTTGAAGCAGCGCAATGTAACTTGACATTTTATCAAAGTATCTTTGCATCATGTCTTCCCGAACCTCAAAGATCACATTTACCTAATTTACCACCAGAAGGGAATCACATTTTGCTTCGATGACTTCCGCTCCTAAGCCTTTGGCCAATTCCAAACTTGCAATCATAGCCTCATACTCGGCTTCATTGTTAGTCAGCCTTGTAGTTTTTATAGATTTCATAATTATGGCGCCCGTAGGTGGCTTCAGAACTATGCCTAGACCAGACCCTTTCACGTTTGAGGCACCGTCAGTGAACAAGGTCCATAGCCCCGAAGATGTGCCCGTTTTTAGCAGAAGTTCTTCCTCTACCTCGGGCACGAGGGCAGACGTAAAGTCGGCAACAAAATCCGCCAAAATTTGGGATTTGATAGCTGTCCGGGGTTGATATTCGATATCGTACCCTCCGGGTTTGATGGCCTATTTGGCCATTCGACCCGATAACTCGGACTTATACAATATTCTTCGAAGAGGATATGTCATTTAAACATAAATACAATGGCATTGAAAATAAGGCTTTAATTTTCGAAATGCGCTTATTAATGCAAGAGCTAAGTTTTCTAGGTGCAGATACCTGGTTTATGCATCTCCAGGGTCCGACTTACATAATAAATAGGGAATTTCATACCTTGTTCTTCTCGAACCAGCACACCACTTACACCTCTCTCGGATACGGCCTGGTACAAATACAACGTTTCATCCTCCTTTGGGGTGTGGAGTAAAGGTGGGCTTGTCAGATATCGCTTAAACTCCTCTAAGGAGCATTGACATTCCGGAGTCCATTTGAAGCTACTTTTCTTTTTGGGCAAGGAGAAGAAATGATGACTCCTGTCAGATGACCTCGATATGAACCGGCCCAAGGCTGCTATCCGCCCGGTCAGCTATTGTACGGCTTTCACATTGTTCACCATAGTGATTTCTTCGATGGCTTTGATTTTATCGGGGTTGAACTCAATTCCCCTATTTGACACCATGAAGCCTAAGAATTTGCCCGAACCCACTCCGCAGGGACTTAACTAGCATATCGTCAATGTAAACTTCCATGGATTTGCCTATTTGATGCTCGAACATCTTATTAACTAGGCGTTGGTACGTGGCTCCTGCTTTTTTTAGCCCGAAGGGCATCACATTGTAGCAGTACGTGTCGTACTTCATGATGAACCAAGTCTTCTCCCTGTCCTCGAGGTTTGTCTAAATTTGATTATACCCTGAGTAGGCATCGAGAAAGGTGAGGATCTCGTGGCCAGCCGTTGCATCGATCAGGCGATCAATTTTGGGTAACGGGAACAAATCTTTGGGGCACACTTTATTCAAGTCTTTATAATCTATGCACATTCTTTACTTATTCCCCTTTTTGGGAACTACCACCATATTAGCCAACCATTCGGGATATTTTACCTCCCTAATAGACCCTATTTTGAGGAGTTTTGTTAACTCGTCCTTGATGAACACGTGTGTTACCTCAGCTTGAGGTCTCCTTTTTTGCTTCACCAGTTTGAACATGGGGTCGACACTTAGTCGATAGGTGGTTGTTTCCGGCGGGACCCCTATCATGTTTAAATGGGACAAAGCAAAGCAATCGATGCTATTAATAAGAAATTGAATGAGTTTTTTCTTGAGTTCGGGGGTTAGTCCTGTTCCCAGGTATACCTTCCGATCTAGGAGATGCTTGATCAAAACATCTTGCTCCAGTTCTTCAATTGTTGACTTTGTTACATCCGATTCTTCGGGAGCAATGAAGGTTCGGGGAGTGAAGAAGTCTTTTTCATCATCCTCGAGGGTCTATTTGTCTTCTGGCTCCTTCGAGGTGGAGGGTATAGAAGTTGGTGCCTCCCCGTGAACCGCGAACATCTCCTTTGCCACATGTGTTTCCCCCTATACCATTTTTATACCGTTTTTTGTTGGAAATTTTATCATCTGATGAAGAGTTGATGGTACTTCCCTCATATTATGTATCCATGGCCTTCCAAGAAATGTATTGTACCTCATGTTACCTTCGATGACATGAAGTTTAGTATTCCGAACTATATCGAATATGTTGATGGGGAGGGTGATCTCCCCCTTCGTTGCTTCGCCGGCCATGTTGAAGTCATTGAGGACTCGTGAGGTAGGTATTATTTGGTTGAGCAGTCCGAGCTGTTCTACCACCTTCGAGATGATTACGTTGGCCGAGCTACCTGGATCCACGGGTACATGTTAAACTTGAAAGTTATATAATAGAAATGAAATTACCAACGCATCGTTATATGGATAAGACAAGGTGTCGAAGTCCTCTTCACTAAATGCAAGGATGTCCTCGGGCATGCTGCCTCGAATTTGCCCTTCTGTTGCAGTGGAAAATTTTGTCCACTTGATCACGGGTCATTGAGAAATGTCGGTCCCTCCAACGATCATATGAATGATGTGCTGAGGTTTATTCGTTTCGTTCCTCCCGTCTGTCTCTCTTTCCTTTTGGGTTGGAGCTTTCTGAGCTCGTTATTGGTTAACTTAGTGTATACTCCCGTTAGTGTGGGAGCTTATATCGTCATGTTGGGCGTTGTGTGAGACCACATCCACGGGAATTGGCTGTAGTGCATCCTCAGTGTTTCGCAGTGGTACACCGGCACCTGGAACATATAGACCATTCTCTCAATGGTCCTCAAGACCATTGTTTTCAGATGCATTCATTGAGTTAGACATTTTTGACCTGAAATCAAAGATTCTTGGACAAGAAAAAGTGTGAAGAATAACTTGTGTTTTTAGTAAACCAGCATGAAAAACAATCACTATTATTTTTAGCCCTACGGTGGGCGCCAAACTATTTACCTTGAAAATGGTAATTACAATTAGATTTGATTTTGTGGTTCTAAAAATATATGATTTATTTTAATACTAGTTGTAAGGAAATAGATGCTAAGTATGAGCTAAGAAAGTAAAGTAAGAGTAAGAGGCAGTGTGGTTATTCAAACCGAACAGCTGCAAATTGTGGTCTCAGACCGGCCTAAGCGTGGCCACGAGGTCGAGCTAGACGGGCTTGATCAAGAATGCTAGATGGAGGACTAATAGTCCTAAGGTCCTTGATGATGGCTCTTTATGATCAATGATGTGTAATAAATGAAGAACAACTAATGAAACTCAATAAATGCAAGGAATAAAGCAAAGGAAAGACAATGGAGAGTGTTTGAGTTAGAGAGTAGAGAATGTTCTTGTTCATTTTCTTGTATTGAATATCATATGTGCAAGAAATAACAAGGGTCCCCTTTTATTTAAGAGGGGGAATTTCCAACATGGTACATGTATACTTATTACAAAGGAAAGTAGCTGGTACAACTACTTAAAGGTCTGGTACGGACTTGTACTATTCTTGCAGGCGTTGTCAACTTTTGATTACACGCCTTGGGAATTTCCACCTTGTCTACGATACCAATAATCGATTTGTGCTGCCCCCAGGTCGAGCATAGGAGAACCTTAGGGTCACACCTCGAGCTATACCTCGAGCCTTCTAGGATGTTGAACGTCCTGTCGATCATAAAATCGGTCTCTCCGATTTTAGCCGTGTACACAGGTGCTGCAGTTAGCGCAAATGTGAACATCCATTTGCATTTGCAAATGCTGAATTTTTGAAATACATATCGCATTTTTGAAGGGGAAAGTGGGTGGTAGAATTCGCATTTGCGAAGCCAGCCTCACAAGTGCGATAAGGGGGCTAGGGGCAGGTCACTTTTGCGACCAAATGGTCGTATTTGCGAAAGGGACAAAATTTGTAAATGCGAAGTATGGGTCACATTTGAAACATTCTCAAGGCGGCTTAGAGGTCGCTTTTGTGATGCATTTCTTGCATTTGCGAAGTGTTGCATTTACAAACCCTAGATCGTATTTGCGACATCTGTTGTTGAACAAAAGGATGGAATTTCAGGATAGTCTCATCTTATCAAATTTTGAGCCCTAGACTTTGTGGGAGACGATTTTTGGAGAGTATTTATACTACTTGGATAAGTGATTTTGACTCAATTTCAATATTTTAACTTGATTTCTTATGAATTTTAACATCAAAATCATGGGATTTGAAAGGAATTGTTGAGGATTTTTTAACTATGTTTTGAAAAATATATATTTGAGATTTGAGAGTCGATTTGGACTCGAATTTGAAAATCAAACACATATTTGTATTTGTGGATTATGGGTAGTCGAGATATACCCTTTCACTTGGGTTTTGACCAGGCATGCCCGTGGTTGACTGTTGTTAACTTTTTGGGAAATGTGTAAAGATCTTAGCTTTATTAATTAAAATTTAATTCTCTTGTATTGCATGGTGTTATTAAGTCATTTTTGGCTAGATGTGGGATAAACAGAGGTGAATTTTAAAGGAAAAGCATTTTAGAGTATTGATTAGGGCTAATTAAGGTAAGTATGTTGCCTAACTTTTTGTGGGGGGAATTAACCCTTAGGATTTGGCTTAATTGCATATTCGTGAGATGTGTGAACGATGTGTACACGAGGTGATGAGTATGTACCCGGTCACATTTGTGAATTATGATCGTATTTGATCCAAGGTTGCTCTTATTTCCTTGTTTTGATAGAGAGATTCTTGCACTACACGTTTTCACTTGGGTTGTTTACTTGAGTTTATGTTCCATGCTAGAGATCATGTTTTAGGATTGTAATTCCCTAATTGGCCAAGTTGGATGTTTGCGAGATTGTTGCTAATTTGAGTTAGTTTTCGTGCTTATATGTTGAATACCCATTCCATATTTTCTTATTGAAATGACCATGCGCACTGCATTGGCTAATTATGGATTTATGTCTTGGTGACAATTGTTGGCATGTTGGGTTGTTATAATTACAACACATGTAGGCTTGTTGGGCGGATTATTCGGGTGTTGGCACGAGGTTTCTACCATGCTACTACTATTATTGATATTGCATATATGGTGAGACAAGGCCGGATATATATCTGGTATGCACATATGGCGAAAAAAGGTGGGATAATTTGTTAATACACTTGTGGCGAGCAGGCGGGCATTTACTTTACTGTTGCGCACACAGTGAGATAAGGGTGGCTATGTGGGGATGATATGTGATAACTTGGGGGTGTTTATTGATGATGTTTGTGTGGTAGTGAAAGTGGGGTATTCTTGTTTGTGCTTATTACTTATTTGTGTGTGTCATGCATTTATACATGATTTGTTGTGTGATTTCTAACATGTCAATCTATGCCTATATTATTACTTATATTTCACTTGACAAGATGGATTCACCTATATGGAGTTACTGTGTCATTTTCTGTGGAGTTGTTGGTAGTGTAAAGGATTGAAATAAAATAAAGTTGTTATTATACATTACTTTATTTCAATCTTAATAGTTCTATGGAACGTGTTATGGGTAATTGATAAAGAATCGAATTCATAATGTGGCATGAAGTGTTTGCAGTGCGGTGTGACTATGATATAGTACGAGGTCTTTACCGTGTGGTATGACATGCGGTGGCACAAGGTCCTTACCGTGCGAGGGTGATTGACAAGGTGGACAAGGAGTGTTATATGTGTACGGTTTTATTGGATGACTTGTTGTTGAAATTGAGTTGTATCTATATTAAAATGCTATCACTTGTTCTGATAAGATTATTGTTATTATTTCCTGTTATTCTTCCCATTGCTAGTCTTCGATAGTTTTGAACAAGTTATTTGACTAGTGAGTATGTTGACTTGAACCTCATCACTACTTCACTGAGGTTAGTCTTGATACTTACTCGGTATCAATTGTGGTGCAATCATACTATGCTTCTGCACATTCTTTGTGCAGATCATGCCAGTTATTAGAGAGTGGTGTCGAGTTGTTAGAGACTTAAAGATATACATGTTGTTCCATTCGTATTCCTCGAAGTCCCTGTTTTATTTTCTTTTCTACTGTTTATGTCCTCCAAATAGAGATGTATTTTTTAGGCTTCATGTACACTCTATGTAGAGCTTATGACTCCGTATTACTGCATTTTTTGGAAGTTGCATATTGTATTAATTTTTGGCAATGTATTTATATTTCGCAGCTTTTTGTTAAATTCTAAAGTTGTTATATTCTAATTGGTACGTGAGATGATAGGTTTACCTGGTACTAGGCGTAATTGCGGCCCTCACGGTAGGATTTTGGGTTATGACAAGTTTGTATCAAAACTCTTGATTTAGAGGTTCTACAAGTCATAAACAAGTTTAGTAGAGCATTACGGATCGGTACATAGATGTTTGTACTTATCTTTGAGAGGTTATGGAACTATTAGGAAACTTCACTTCTTTTATTCCTTATTGTGCAATCTTATTGATTTTAGAGTTTGACACTTTATCTTTCTATTACCTCACAAATAATGAGCACACAAGCTGCAGTTACCTATTTTGCCACCCCCAAGGCCAGTGTTGCTCAGGATCGGGGAAAAGGTAGAGGCCGAGGAGGGGCACGTGCTACAACTAGAGCACCTACCAGAGCAGCTTAGGAGCTAGTAGTAACTCCAGTTGGGAGTAGTCACTTGAGGTACCAGTTGCTACCCCTGGACTTCTAGAGACTTTAACGCACTTTCTAAGCATGTTTGGTACCTTGGTACAGAAGGGATTGATCCCAGTTGCACCAGCTACTTCTCAGATTGGGGAAAGGGTCCAGAATCCCACCACACATACTGTAAAGCAGCGTGCTCATCTTGGTCAGGCTCCAAGTGTTATACATGTGCAACCTGTGATTATGGTTCAGCCTAAAGTCAGGCCAGTCGCGTCAGAGGTGGAGCAGAAGAGGTTAGATAGGTTCAAGAAGTACTTTCCTCCTAATTACAGTGGCGCAGATTTTTAGGATGCACGGGGCTTTCTAAACTAGTGTTACCTTATTCTGCACACTATGGGCATAATGTAGTTGAGCGGGGTAACCCTTACTATTTTCTAGCTGACGAAGCCGGCATATAGGTGGTGGTAGAATTATATGGATAGTAGGCCAGTTGGCGCAACACCACTTACTTGGGATCAATTTACTGATCTATTTTTGAGAGAGTTCATTTCACAAACCCTCAGGGATGCGTTGCACACCGAGTTTGAGCAGTTGCGTCAGGGGACTATGACTATGTCCAAGTATGCTATGTGGTTTCTTGAGTTGTCTCATCATTCACCTGCTTTGATTTCCATTGTTTGAGAGAGATTTTGCAGATTTATTAAGGGACTTGGTTATGGTCTTAGATTTGGGATGGCATAGGAGTTTGAGACGGATACTCTACTTCATGAGGTTATGGAGATCGCTAAGAGGTTTGAGCATATCCGCAATCTAGAGAGGGAGGAAAGGGAGGCTAAGAAGCCTCGTGGACCTGAAGGATTTACTAGTCCATATTTTGTGGGGGGGGGGGCATCATGCTAGAGGTTTTATTAGTCATCCAATTAAGTCTACATTTAAGGCTTCACGTGGTGCTCCAGTTATCAATGGGTCCCAGAGCACTCATTCAGGACAGTTCCCATAACCATATCAGTAGCTAGGTTGCTTTGAGTGTAGGGATATCAGGCACTTGGTGAGAGAATATCCTAAACTCCAGGCATGTGTACCTCAGCAGAGTACTCAGGCTACGGTTTCCGCTACAGTTGTTGCTACACATACATAGTGAGCTAGAGATGGGGGACAAGTGGGTAAAGAGTGTCATATAGGGGGAGCCAGGCCCGTTGTTATGCTTTCTCTGGTAGGGCTTAGGCCTCTGCACCAGATGATGTTATTATAGGTATTACTCTGGGTTTTCGTAGAGATACATTAGTTGATTTGACCTGGGTCCTACTTATTTGTATGTGTCGTCCTATTCTACTTCATGTTTGGATATTCCTCGTGATTCATGAGTACCTTTGTTTGTGTGTCTAAACCTATTGGGGATTCTATTGTGGTAGACTGTGTCTATCATTCCCGCTAGGTCACTATTGGGGGTCTTGAGACTAGGGTTGGCATTTTGTTACATAATATGGTAAATTTTAGATGTGAGTTTGGGATGAGTTAGCCACGACTTGCGATTGAGGTGCTCTATAGGTATGGGGAGTCCATTGTGTATTGTGGTATTGATCTACGAGATTGAGTTAGTGAAACATTTCAGTTGATGGGATGCTTATACTATTTGTGATTCCAAGTGGAGGATGGGATCCTTGTGTTTTCATGTGGATTGATATGTTTGGGCCGGACTAAGTCTCGTATTGGGGTTATGTTAGGATGGGATTCTTTTTGGTTATTCGTGTGTTTTTCTTCTTCCTTGAGGGATGGATTCCTAGTATGGTGTTGATGGGAAGTTATACCTACTAGAATTGTTGGATAGTTCTCTCATGTGTTTCTCCTTTCATCTTCAGTTACATTCGAGTTGTTGCTTGTTGGGTGCGAATTGTGACATATATGACTAGGTGGTGTTTGGTTGGGCTTGTCAGTCGAATACCTTGTATTGGATGAGATGAGATCATTGGACCTGAAATTTGTGCGATCGGACATGGATAAGGTATGTCTGGATAAGAATGTTGTTGATCCATTTGGAGCTTGGTGTTGATTCTTGTCAAGTGAAATAAACCTACGGCTTGTTGGTTGGGTGAGTGGTTATGAGTTTCCACATATTTCTTACAGCATTAGCAGTGTTGTGAAGGTCTAGAGCAAGGTTTTAATAATATGAGGCTATTTATTAGTACCGAGTTTAGTAATGTGCAGCTATTGTAGTTGGAGATGTTACTATGGTCATATGAGCTATGAGTTACATCTTGTGGTTATGCCTTGTGAAGGTATTGTTACATATTGCATCTGGTTGGGGTCGATACAATATGTATATGAGAGAATCAGGTCTTAGGAGAAGGTTTGGATGTAGAAATTTTGTTCTAAGGCTTATCGGTTAAAATGGAAGGAATAATCTTAAGCCGAGCTGGTGTTGATGGGCTTATATGAATTGTGGTGACATTGTATTATCCGTAACTATATGTGTGGTGAGTTTATCTAGTGACTTGATGGTTTTGGAGAGGCTCTTGGCTCGTTCGAGGATGAACATTTCTTTAAGAGGGGGAGAATGTAACGGTCTGACCGATTGTTTTGTGTGATTGAGCCCTGTTTTCTATTTAGAAGCTTTTTCTATGTGTATTTATGGCTATGTGCCTTACAGGGATGGTTGGTTTCGTTCCGCGAAGCTTTCTGATTAACTCTGAAAATTTGGTTCTTAGTTTGGAAGTTTAAGCTAGAAATGTTGACCGAGGTTTGGCTTTTGTGGAAATGGCCAGGAACTGTATTTTAATAGTTTAAATAGGTTTTATGGTGATGTTACACTTAGGCACATGTTCGTAAATGGATTTGAAAGCTCCTGTTGATTTGGATCTTTTTGCCTAAAGTTAGCAATTTGAAGATGTAGAAATTTTTTAAGTTTCACCATGGGTTGAATTTGTGGCTATAGGATTCAAATTTTAGTTTCAGGATTTGGAATAGGTCCATTTTATCATTTGGAACTTTTGGTAAAGTTTGGTGTCATTCCGAGTTGGTTTGGTAGGAATCAGATGCTTGGTTGTGATTTTAGCGATTCTTGAGATTCATTATAATTTTCAAGCATTTTGTTGTACGATTCGTGGTTCTAGATATTATTTTAGTGCTTATAGCTCGCGAGCGAGTTCGTATTATATTTCTAGAGTTGTGTGGATGTTTTGTGTGGAGCCCCTGGGAGTTCAGGTGAGTTTCGGACATATTTCGGAATGATTTGAACTTGATTCATATTTGCGACCAATTGGCCACTTTTACGAAAGGGGCAGACTTCGCAAAGTCTGGGTAGCATTTACGACATTCTCAAGGCTGCTCAGTGGTTACTTTTGCGATGCCTTTTTCGCCTTGCGAGAAGTGTTGATATCCAAATTTTTCCTCTTATTTTTCAAAGTATTCCATATACATTCAAAATATCATTTGCAGTATTACCCAATTTGTAAGGATCATATAAGTGATTCTATAATTTTCAAGGCTTTTAAAGTTGATTTCATACGTTTTTAATTATTCAATATTTACTAATTATCCTTCAAATTATTTTTAGTGATTTAAATCAGTCATTTATACTCATATGCACATTTTAAAATATTTTAATTTATTTATATAATTATATTTTAATTTTTCATTATTATTTACAATATTTGCTATAACAGCCTTTACTTTACAATTAATTACATTTATTGTTTTATTTGGGTTAAAATAACATTTTTTATATTTTTACAATCTCAGTTATTATTTTTTAAATACTAAGTTGCATAAATAGAATTTCTATATTTATTTATCTATTTTATTAATTTATTTTTTCTTTAATTTCATTTGTTTTAAACTTGGCCCAAATTAGGCAAATTTTCGGACCTAAATTACCACCCCCAGATCTCAAAACCCTTGGCCATATCTCCCCAGTCCAACCCAATCGACTCCTTGGGGCTAACCCGGTCGGGATCTGTTTCTAACTGCCCTGCCTCCCCTTTTAATCCCAGTCGTTGATCACAATTGTTAAATCTCTTTGGCCACAACAATTTCATTCACTTTCATCGTATTATGTGTTTTGTGTATTCATGTCTCTGAAGATTCTATGAAACAATGCTCTACTATTGTAACACCCCAAACTGGGCCAGAACATAATACAACACTCGATGCCTGACTACATATGACCAAGCAAACCAACTGGCTGACTGAATCAACATGTGATATCATAACATACTGAATGCGGAAGATAAACTAACTCATGCTAATATGCTGAAAGTTTGAATAATATAAATCAAAGTGTGAAAACACTAATACAAGTTTGAATCATATCTGTAGTCAACATTGCTTAACATGAAAAGCATATGACTTCTTTCTAACTATTAATCTAGTCTATGAAGACTTTAATGAAGTACTACAAACACTGACTGTCTGAAAATACTAAAGACATTTAGGTAATGATAATGCCCCAAAAGAACTGAGCTCACCAAATAGTTGGTAGAGAATCCTAACACTCTGAATCGTCAACCTGTAAATCATTACCTGCATCGTGAGATGTAGGCCCCCGGCAAAAGGGACGTCGGTACATTTGAATTGCACTAGTATGTAAAGCAACTGGAAAAAAGAACTATACTGTTTAAACTAATACTGAGCTAATAACTAAGAGTTTATGATTGATAACCGAAACAATAACTGTTGAAACTGAAGCTAAAATGATAACTGATAGCTGATAATTGATAATTAATAACTAAAATGAACAAGGAAGTAAGAATATGAATATTGCCTCTTCTGAATGATGAACAACCTGTTTATCTAAATAAACTACGATATCAGGCCCAATATATATGTGCACAAGCTACAACCATAGACCCAAGTATATATATATATATAACTACTACCTCAGGACCAAAAATGCATAAAGAATCAACTACGGTTTCAGGCCCAAACATGCATAAAGCATAAACAATAGCCTCTGGCCCAAATATGCATAAAGCATATAAAGTACGACCGCAGGCCCAAATATAGGTGTTCAACATTCAGAGATTTAAAATCAGGAACTGAGAATCATACTACAATACATGATACTGAAATACTAAATCACACTGAGTTACATAATACTGGAATACTGAATAGGACTAGACTGAGATATGTATTCTTGAACTGATTATGAGCACTGAAACTTCAATTGTTTATAACATGCTGAGTAATCTATACTGAGACTCGAGGGCATCAAACCCAAATCTATATTGAATACGCACTGAGCTCACAACGTTCAAAATGAAAGTCATGAGCGAGTTATGAAGCTAGAGAATAGAAGTTCTGTAACTATTCAAGGAACTAGGCTTAACTATATTTCCGAGGCAATTAGTAACATCTTAAAGGAAACACAATGTAGAGATAATTATTAACAATCCCAAGCACATTTAGTTAGCCTCACATACCTTGATTCCGGTCCTTTTAAGCGTATCTCAATTTTCGTCGCCTCTTTTAACAATAATCTATGCCAATATATATCAAGAGCAACCAATATTAGCATTAATGCTCATGATTTAGTCGCTTAGGCATTTTATCAAACACCTTATGGCCGTAAAGCCTCATAGTTCTTAGTAATTGGTCTTTTCTTTACCAAGTTTGCATTCCACTACTTCTAGGAGATTCTACAATCCCAAATAGATGTAACTAACACCATTTCTCATCACCAAAATGTTTACAACAATCATAAGTCAACAACCCAAAACCCTAGCATAGTTTATATTGTTCTCTTTATCAAATCCATCAACTATTCTCCCAAAAACTCATCATCTCACAGCTATATATGATTAGGGAGTATAAGCATTACCATTTTTAAGTTCAATCCTCTTGAATTCAAGTTCTAGGGTTTTCTTTCTCAAAAATGGTGTCTCGATAGAATATCTAATGAGTGGAAGGATTTACCCATATTAATAAGGTGTTGGTGAGTTGAAATTAACTAAGAATCAACGTTAGAAGTTACCTTGGATGATGGAGGGACCTTGGGGAAGTTGGGTTCTTGAGAGCTCCCCTTTTGTAACCACCTGAACGGTCATTGAGCATTTGCACTTTGCTCGATAGTTTACGGGCACGAGTAGCTTCGTATGATGTATTATGACTTGTGTGAATCGTCAGTTTTGGTTTTCAGGTTGTTAGGAATCGATTTGGAAGAATGAACTTCATGATTGAAGCTTTAAGTTGTAAGAGTTGACCAAGTTGGCCTTTTTAATATTTGACCTAGGATTGGAGTTTTGATGGTTCCGCTAGGACCGAATGGTAATTTTGGACTCGGGCGTATGACCGGATTTTGCAATTGGATATTTCTAGAAAGATTCGGCACCAAATGGCGAAAATTGTAATTTAAATGTTTGGAAAAGTTCATTAAGTTTGATTTGGGGTGCAATTCATCGTTTTAATATTGTTATGCGTGATTTGAGGCAACAATTAGGTCCATGTTATTTTATGGGACTTGTTGGTATGTTCGGACGGGGTCCCGAGGGGCTCGGGTGAGTTACAGATAGGTTTGGGTTGTGTTCCGCTCGTTTTTTAATGTTTCGACGTCGTTTCTTCAAGCATAAATGGTACTACATTAAGCAACAAGCTCTAATTTCTATTTTTATTGAATCACTAGATCTGTATCGTAATTATGGAGTCATAGCAAAAAAGAATCGTCGAAGTTGGACATCGTATGAGGAGTTTATAGTCATTTTACTAAGAATTGGGTTGCCAGATTTTTCAGATTAATTACGAAATTGCAATTGATTTTGTATTTAAAAATCTGCTATTTCCAAATATTGAAACCAGCGTATCTCCTTCAATATAAGGTCATGTGGAGTGATTATAGACCCTAACTTGACTAGAATTTCACAGGGAATCCATTGGAGGCATCAAAAGTGAGTTTTGAGATCTTTTGGCACAACAAAAGAGGCACAACAGTGTTAAAACGAGAATTTTGTTCATTTAACATATTTTGAGTTGGGGAGCTCGGAGTTGGGCAATTTTTGAGGTGATTTTAACCATATGAATTGGAGTATGTGTTCTCTACTCAGTTTTAGTTATATTTCGTGAATCTATCTTCAATTTTAGCTTTGGTTGATGAATTTTAAAGAGGAAATTGGGAGTTTTGGCTTAAAGTTTCATAATATGAAAATTTGAGTTTAGACATCGATCCGGAGTTGGATTTGAGTGAAATTAGTATTGTTGGACTCGCAATTGAATGGGTCAACGGATATTGTGAGTTTTGCCGGGTTCCGAGGTGCGGGCTCGGGTTGGGCTTTTTGGCCGATTTTGGGCTTTTAATTAAAGATTCGACCTTTTTTCTATTGGGATTGGTTCCTTTAGCATTGTTTGATGTACATGAGTTGTTTTTGTTAGTTTTGAGCCGTCCGGAGGTCGGAACATGCGAGATGGCATTCTTGGAGCATCACTTGGCTTGCTCGGTACTTGAATTTTCTTGTTAGACGTAAGTGACTCTTCTAAATGTTGTGCTAAGGGTATAAAACCCTAAATTACATGTTGTGTGATTGGTATTGAGGTGACACGCATACTAGGTAATGGGCGTGTGGGCATGAACCCTGTGAATTATGACTCTGTTTGTCATGACCCTAAATCCGAACCCGATCGTGATGGCGCCTATTGTGAAACAAGGCCAGCCGACACAAACTCCCAATCCATTTAAATAGTTATAATAATTCAATTGAAGTCTTTAATAAGCGATAAATTCCAAAATAAAGTGAAATTGAACAAATGTAGAAACAAACACCACCCGACATCGGGGTGTCACCAGTCGTGAGCATCTAAACATCCTTCTAAGAGTATGAAAAAGGGCTACACAGTCTAATACAAAATCTAGTACAAGGGAAAGTAAAGATAGGAGGGAGAAGCACTGGGCTGTGAACGACGAGCAGCTACCTAGTGAACTCGGAACAGCCTGCTAAAAGCAATCAGCCCTCGCTTGCATGACCCGAGATCCCTGGATCTGCACACAGGGTGTAGGGAGTAATGTGAGTATGCCAACTCAGTACGTAATAAAAGTAAAGGGAGCTGAGCGATAAGAAAAAACATAAAACATAGCAAAATGCTACAGCGAGGATGTATAAAACCAATACAATGCAATAAAATAGTGAAAGCTCGTAAAAACACCTTAGTTCACTGAAAATATATTTCAAAACTTCTTTTAATAGTTCAAACGAGTGAATGAAAATAGGGATAAATGATAGATACCAAAAATATGCCCCTCGGGCAAAATACCAACAGAATTAACCCCTCGGGCTATCTCACAATCACTCATATCAGCCCCTCGGGCAATAACGTGGAACAACACCAGCCCCTTGGGCTATATCACATATCACACTGGGTACCTGCACTCACTGGGGGTGTACAGACTTCGGGAGGGGCCCCTTACGACCCAAGCGCAATAACAAGACATCTCGTTGCATAATCAAACAGGATCTCGGCTTCATATCAAGCCACCTCTTGGCGTAAAACTCAGGCCCTTGGCCTAAAAATCATGAATCAGCACAATACCACTGAGGCGCATAGCCCAATCCCATAATAACCTCACAACACAGGCCCTTGGCCCTACTCAGTCAGAAATCTCTAAAAAGCCACTCAAGCACAGTAAAGTATGATGCTCAACCCAAAATATTGTTTAAGATGTCAAAATAGAGTGAACATGGCTGAGTTATGAAAACAGTAGAATATAGCATGACCGAGTACAAATATAAAGTCAAAACAGTGAGGAATAATAGTAAAAATCCCCTAATGGTCCAAAACTATTGACACGAGGCCCAAATATGGCATTCAGCCCAAAACATGATGATAACAAACAGTTTTCAATCAAATACGCATTTAAACAGTCATACGGGATGGACTAAGTTGCAATCCCCAAAGGTGCATGCTCCCATGCTCGTGTGTGTCACCTCAGAATAGCACAATGATGTGAAATTCGGGGTTTCATACCCTCAGGATAACATTTACAATCATTACTTGCCTCTATCCAGTCCAAACTCTAGCCTATGATGTGTTTCCTCTCGAATCGGCCTCCGGATGCTCGAAATCTAACCAAAATCAATACATAACCATCAAAATATGCCAAGGGAACAAAGACAACTCGAAAGTAATCAAATTACAACACAAATCTTGAAATTAACCGAACCCGACACCCGGGCCCACATCTCGAAATTCGACAAAAATTACATCAATAAACTCCTTTCCTCCCCCGAGTTCATCCATATCAAAAGTACCACAATCCAACCTTAAATGACCCATCAAACCCTTACTCAAAGGCCTCTAATCTCAATCCCTAGTTTCTTCAATATTTACCCACAAATTTCCATAAATTTCAAGCCTACTCAATGAAATAATACCATATGAATGCATTTTATGATAAAAAATCTTACCTCAATGAAGTTCCCTCTATTTCCTCCTCCAAAATCCCCCAAAAAGCTCCAAAATCGATTTAAAAATGGTGAAGGAAGGCTGAAAATCGCGAATGAGGGTTTATATACTTTCTGGCCCAGGGTTTTCGCACCTGCAGCCCAATTCCGCTTCTGCGCTACCACTTCTACGGTCAAGCGCACCGCATCTGTGGTTCTCACTTAAAACCCCAACTCTGCACCTATGATCGAACACCCGCACCTGCGATACCGCAGGTGCGCTAAAATAGCCGCTTCGGCGGTTCCATCTCCCATGGCCATCTACGCATTTGCGACCCACTAGACGCTTCTGCGAGCCCGCACCTACGGTCCCCTAGCTGCAGGTGCAGTTATGACAGCAGACTCAGCTTCAGCTGCAAATTTCCAATTCCTAAATTTTTGTCAACTATCCGAAACCACCCCGATGCCCTCGGGACCTCAACCAAAAGTACAAACAAGTCATATACTAGTACCCAAACTCAAACCAATCTTTAAAACACCTCAAAAAACATCGAATCAACCAAAACACATCGGATTCAAGCCTAAGGTTCCAAAAACTTCCAAATTCTGCTTTCGATCAAAAAGTCTATCAAGCCACGTCCGAATGACCTGAAATTTTGCACATACATCACAAATGACATCACAGACCTACTCTGACTTCCGAAATTTTATTCTGACCCCTATATAAAAATCTCACCTATCAATCGGAAAAACGCCAAAATTCCAATTTCGCCAATTCAAGCCTAAATCTACTCCGGACCTCTAAAACACATTTTGATCATGCTCCTAAGTCCCAAATCACCTCCTGAAGCTATCTGAATCATATAAACTCACATCCGGGCCCTTTATCACCTAAGTCAAGATCCAGTTGACTTTTCCAAATTAAGCTTACTCAAAAGAGATTAAGTGTCTCAAACGTTACCAAAACCTCTCCGAACCCGAGCCAACCAACCCGTTAACACATAATACAGTTGAACAAGATAGTAAGAAACAAAAATGGAGAATATAGAGCTGTAACTCATGAAACGACCGAGCAGGTCGTTACACTGTTGTCTCAATGGCACTGTATAATGGCCTATTTTGTTGATGTACGTGTTCTCACCATGTGATAAAGTAATTGAGATATCAATCATGCTATATATCATGTTTAGGTTTTATGATGATATTGTTAGGACCCATAGTGGTTAATTCTTGCTATCATCTCACTGATTTCATTGATATTTCGTTTTCGGTCAGATATATGCATTTATATCATATCTTACTCTCAATTGTTATTTATTGATACATCATATCATTGTTGGCGGGCTAGATTCATGACATTGTGAGCCCGTGAGTGAGACTAGAGAGATTGATGACTAAGTGAGGCCAAAGACCTAAGTGAGAGTGATATTTTGGGATATGGTTGCGCGTCACAAAATGTTATATTTGTTATATTTTATGGGATCGGGCTTCATGCCGCAGCGATATAGCTCTTGGGCTGAAGGAGACCCTTCAGAGTCTACACACCCCTAGTGAGCGCATCTAATTATATATATGTATATGGATCGGGTTGCACGCCGCAACAAGTCTTATGGCTATTTATATATGGATCAGGTTGCACACCGTAATGAGCCTTATGTCTATATATATGCGGATCGGGTTGCACGCCGCAACGAGTATTGTACAGTGCTGAGTGATTGAGTGTGTTGAGTATGGAGCATAGTAAGAGAGAATGCGAGACAGTGAGATTGAGTATTTTGAGAGTGTGAGTACATGCGTTTATCATTGAGAGGCACTTTATTTGACATGCATACCTGCGATATCTGTATAGAGATGCATTTCCTTCTGCTACCCGGTTTGGTGACATTTATGATTCTACATGTATATTGACATGTAGGAATAGGGATGTACTTTCCTCACGTTATCTGAAAATGAAGCATCTTACATATTGTTAAAACGATTTTTGGAAAATATCACAGTTTTTCAAACTTACTCGTATTTTTGGAAATTTTGATAAAAGATTTGGGTTTTCACTGAGATACTTGAAAAACATGCCTTTTCTTTTTGAACTGTGAAGCATTTTATTTCTGAGATACTTCTTTTATTACATGTACAATAGTTGAGCATATATATACATTTATATCATATCTCAGTCTTAGTTTTTATTTATTGATACATCATATCATTGTTGTCGGGCTAGTTTCATGACATTGTGAGCCCGTGAGTGAGACTGGAGAGTTTGATGACTGAATGAGGCCGAAGGCCTGAGTGAGAGTGATATTTTGGGATCTAGCTACACGCCACAACATGTTATATTGGTTATATTTTATGGGATCAGGCTGCATGCTACAACGATATAGCACTTGGGCTGAAGGAGCCCCTCCGGAGTTTGCACACCCCAAGTGAGCGCATCTAATTAGATATATGTATATGGATCGGGTTGCACGCCGCAACAAGCCTTATGGCTATTTATATATGGATCGGGTTGCACGCCGCAACGAGCCTTATGGCTATATATATGTGGATCGGATTACACGCCGCAACAAGTATTGTACAGTGTTGAGTGATTGAGTGTGTTGAGTATGGAGCACAGTAAGAGAGAATGCAAGACAGTGAGATTGAGTATTCTGAGAGTGTGAGTACATGAGTTTATCATTGAGAGGCACTTCATTTGACACGTGTACTTAAGAAACATGCATAGAGATGCATTTCCTTCTACTACCCGGTTTGGTGACATTTATGATTCTACCTATATCTTGACATGTAGGCATGGAGATGTACTTTCCTCATGCTATCTGAAAATGAAACATCTTACTTATTGTTGAAAGGATTTTTGGGAAAAATCACAGTTTTTTAAAATTACTCGTATTTTTGGCAATTTCGATAAAAGATTTGGGTTTTCACTGAGATACTTGAAAATCATGCCTTTTTTTTGAAATGTGAATGAGTTGAGCATTTTATTTTTGAGATACTTCTTTTATTACCTGTACTATGTCGTCATGAGATGATGCGGAATATTGGTATTGGACCCCACCTTTGTGTTATCTCGTCACTTCCTTCAACCTAAGGTTAGTTTTGTTACTTACTGAGTACATGGGGTCGGTTGTACTCAAACTACACTTCTGCACCTTGCGTGTAGATGTTGACTAATGATGTTGCTGTGATCGACGGGAGATGGGATTGAAGATATAAATGCAATCCTGTTGTAGATGCCTCTTGTTCATGACAGCCTTAGATTGTTAGAACTATATTTATGTACTTTTTAAATAGAAGATGTATTTACTTCCTATATGTTTTGTAAAATCTATTCTTAAAAGCTCATGATTTGTACTACCAGTCCTTGGGAAATGTATAAGATTCAGTAAATTACTTTTGTCTAATTGTTTTGTTAATAGTATTGGAGTTGGATAGATATTAATTCGCTTACCTAGCCAGTCAGGTTAGGTGCCTTCATAACTAGTGGATTTGGGGGCGTGACACTTTTCTAGAGCATATGTACGTGTTTGGGGTTGTAGGGAATGAGGTAGGGTTTAAATAAGTGTACGCATCTCAAAAATCGAGGAGAAAATAAAAATAGCTCGGATAAACAACATCGACGTGAGGCACCATCAAGGACACCAAAATAACTGTGTAAGGCGCCATCAGAGCCACCAAAACTACAGTTCCTTGCACTGTCTGGGGTGCTGAGTTCGATGCCTTAGAGGCGCTGATGTTAATGCCCTGGACAGTGCCTTGCACTGTCTATGGCCGTGAGTTTTTATGGCTTTGAACTATATGGCTATAAGACGTACCTCCCATAAACTTAGTCGATTCTATCAAATTTTATGCACCACACTATCGGTCTTGATTCCAAGACAATGGTTTCCACTCATACTCATCCTGATAGGACTTCACATGTCTAAAAGGTCATATTAATACTCATTTAACGCATCCACAACTAATCCAGATTTTCGGAGTGTTACATTATCTCCCCCTTTGGATCATTCATCCTCGAATAATTGTCCTGGTTGTAACAAAGGCTTACTCTAGACCTTATATAGGACTGATGGATACATGTGAACACCGCATTTTCGTGAATACATCCATACTAAACTAAATGAATACATAACTATTGATGTGCTGAGATATTGAACTAAATAGCTACTGAACCAAATGGCTACTGAAAAAGTGGAACACTGAGCTGACTGGATACTGAAAAACATGAAGATTATAATATAAGTTCTGAATGAGAAGGATAGCTACCTTCGACAATTCTCCAAAATACCTATAAGTGAACAAACAATAACACTAGCTTTATAGGGCATCATAATAAGCATAACATGAAGCATATACATGGATCTTGGTCGGTTATGGATACGTGAATTCTAAACTAATATGGATATATGAATAGACAACTAGCACGAATATTTGAGTATTGAACTGACGTGAATATCTGATCACTGAACTGACATCAATATTTGAGTACTAAGCTGGCATGAATACTGAGTACTAGACTAACATCATATTTGAGTTCTAAGCTGGCATGAATATCTGAGTACTGGAGTGACATGAGTATCTGAGTACTAAACTAACATGAATGTTCTAACATGAGATTTAAATATTGGAAACATAAATGTCGTGACGTGAGATCTGAATACTGGAAACTTGAATGTTATAACATGACACGTGAAATACTAGGTGTATAACCATCAATTCTGATGGAAACTCTAACTCATAAGCTAAATGCCCGATCCTTCATAGGATCCTATATGGCCCGATATATCTGGGTTAAGCTTTCCTTTCTTACCAAATCATATAACACCTTCCATAGGCAAAACTTTCAGAAACACCCAATCATCAACTTGAAACTCTAAATCTCTATGATGCATATCCAAATAGGACTTTTGGGGACTCTGAGTCATCTTCAAATGCTATTGAATAAACTTGACTTTCTCCATAGCCTAATAAACCAAATCTAGTCCCAACAACTCTACCTTTCCAACTTCGAACAAACCAATTGGCGGTCTACACCTTCTCCCATATAGAGCTTTGTGCGGTGACATTTTGATACTACAATGCAAATTTTTATTATTAGTAAACTCAATGAGAGGTATGTGATCATCCCAAATACCTTTAAAATCAAGGACATATCCACATGTGTCTTAATAGTGCTCTGCGTAGCCATATGTCTGAAGATGAAAGAATGTGCCGGGGTTTACTCTTGTGCCTAATCCTTTCTGAAAGAAGTTCTAGAAGTTTGTTGTAAAATTAAGCACCACATTCTAGAATGATGGACAATAAAGTCCTTTGCATTTGTACGATCTCTTGAATGTACAACTTAGCATAATCTTCTGATGAATCTGAGGTCTTTACTGGCAAGCAGTGCACTAACTTGGTAAGTCAATCTATAATCTCCCAATCAAATCATGCTTTCAAAATGAGCGAGAATATGTGTACTCTGAGATAAACACTGGGCTTTCTGCTTCTCAAATTTCACTTGCTGACAATTTGGACACTTGGCCACAAATTTAGCGATAGTTTTTTTAAGTAATTCCACTAATAAATCTCCTTAAGATTATGATACATCTTTAAGGAACCTGACTGGATAGAATACCTGAAATTATAAGCTTCTAACATGATCCTCCTTCTCAAAGACTATTTATGTCTGGACACACGATCATGTTTGCTACCTCAAAGTACCATCATCTCCCCTTATTCAAAAGTCATTGCCTTATCCTTGTGAATCCCCTCTTTCAACTACACCATGTAGGGATCATCAAACTGTTTCTCCTTCACTTAGGCTACCAAGGAGGAACAATTCCTACTCGGGACAATAACTCCACCACTTTCGTAAACCGAAGGACGAAATCCTAGATTGACAAAGCGGTGAATTTCTTTCACAAAAGTTATCTTATCTACCTCAATCACGAGCTATACTTCCCACATTTGATTATCTTCTTAAGCACTTCCTGAAAACACTTATAGTATTATTATGAGCTAAGTCTTTGACCAGTACTTCAAAAATTAGATTCTCGTGTAATGGCACTACCTTTGTGACACATAAATGGGTAGGCTTTATAATTTTCATATCCCATGATAACTATGGGGTTTTTTTAAATTTCCAACTGGACTTACTGATAATTTTCACATCTCTCCCTTAGACCAAAGGTTAAGGTCTTATACTTGCAGATCATTCTCTTTTGTCGGGATCCAAATAAATTTCCATATCTTCTGCAATTCTTTGCACTTTATGTCAATGATGACTCATTTTCTAACATACTTCTATGCAATCTCTCTTACTATGAAAAAACAAATTACTTACGTAAAGGAAAATTAATGTATTCACAACTATCGTACACAATCTTAATGATTTAACTCTGCTCATACTATCAATTGGGGAGACCCCTTTTTCGATAATTCTTAAAGGCTATTATTCAGTAGTTGGCTCTATTACTGCCTAGCTAATTTTTTATATTCTTTCACTGTCACTGTCACTGTCACTGTACTTCAGGTTCTAATTAAACTTTTTGGGTTCTAACACACGTTCAATATTTCAAACTTTTATCCACTTACTAGAGTTAACCTGGCTAAGTGAATCAAATTTTACCTCTACTCGCTCTACTGAAATTGCTAATTCACTATATTAACTCAAAACTTATTTACAATTCTACTAGCATCATGTTTTATTGTTCTGCTTTGAATAACTAAAGTGAAACATAAGGTTATGCTTAACTTCCCTCACCATCTGACCCTATTTTGCAGTCGCATACTATCTTTTTTTAGAACAATGTACATGGATCACACTTAGAGAAAGTTTATCTATCTTAAACGAAAGTGGAATATCAAACCCAAACATTCTATACACTTCAAAATCATATCAAACTATAAACGTTTTGGATAAATACTTAGTCACATAACCTAAAGGAGACTGTCATATCTTTTATCTCACAATCATAGATGCATCTAATAGTAACTTACTGACATGGTTCTTTCTAGTTCTAGTATGAATAACTCTAAACAACTTAAAATTATTCCCTGAAATTCAATATCGGCTGCACTTGATTCTTATTTCGTACATAGTATCCTATTAGTCATATGCACAAATCATCTGAAAGACACATCTTTGGTAATAACCAACATTTTTGACTCATTTTTATTTTGCCCTTATGCCCTTTTCCGTCGAAAAATATAGTGACTAATGCTATGGCAGTTGCGATCAATTCTTAACTTGTTGCATCGTAGGGACTGACATCTGAACTATCATCATCCAACGTATGGCTCCATTTCCAAGAATTAAAATGAAATTGTTCTGTGAGGTAAAATCCATATGGATACACTACCATACATTAACATGTCCATCAGAGTATATCATGCGAGGATTTTGCTATAGTCACTATTCCTTACATTTTTTGTTATCACCCATAGGCACCACTGTATACTCACGAGTCACTAGAATTTGGATACACTAAAAATTGGAGATTTGGTAAATGATAACTGAATACTGGCATACTCAATTACCATAAACCTGCTAACTGAAAGACTGAATAACTGGTAACTGAGGTAAGCTAATAACTATAAAACATGATAACTGTTTTTATACTTTCTGATGAGGTTATGCTCTAATATGTACGACTATCGATTGTATTCGACATTTAACATCCTCTCAAGTCTAATTTGTTACCAACATGTACTCCATAATTATACCATAATAGGCAATTATCCTCTCTAGGACCTTGGGTTTTCTTGCATGTCGCTTGGACATTCGATGCATCTTGAATTCCATAGGAACAGAAGGTTACCTATTGCTCTAAGTTTCATGGCACGATCTAGAATAGAAAGAAGTGAGACAATCCTAATGTCTTCGTAGTTAACCATTTATATGCGTGATCGATACACACATATAAAAAAAACTCCACTAGACATAGCTTTATAGACTCCCTAAGACACTTGAGCATAGTGCTCTGATACAAAGCTTTGTCACGTCGTGAACCTAAGCTTAAACATAATACAACACTCGGTGCCTGACTACATGTGACCGAGCAAACCAACTAGCTGAGTGAATCAACATGTGATATCATAGCATTTTGAATACGGAAGATAAACTAACTCATGCTAATATGCTGAAAGTTTGAATGATATAAATCAAAGTGTGAAAACTAATACAAGTCTGAAACATATATGTAGTTAACATTACTTAACATGAAAAACATGTGAATCTTTGTAACTGTTACACTAGTCTATGAAGTAATACAAACACGAACTGTCAGAAAATACTGAAGACTATAAGGTAATGATAATGCCCTGAAAAAATTGGGGCGTACCAAATAGTTGGTGCGAGAAACCTAGCGCTCTAAATCTTCAACCTATAAATCATTATGTGCATCATGAGATGTAGGTCCCGGGCAAAAGGGACCTCAGTACATTTGAATTGCACTGGTATGCAAAGCAACTGAAAGAAAGAATTGTAAAGTTAAAACTAATACTAACCTGATAACTGAAAATTGATGATTGATAACTGAAACAATAATTGTTGAAACTAAAATTAAATGACAACATATAGGTGATTACTGATAACTTAAATGATTATTGATAACTGATAACTGAAAAGAACAATAAAGTCGGGACATGAATACTCCATCTTTTGAATGATGAACAATATGTTTATCTGAATAAACTACAGCCTCATACCCAAGTATAAGTATACATAACTATGGCCTCAGCCCTAAAAAAGCATAAACATCAACTACGGCCTCTGGCCCAAACATCTACAAAGCATAAACTATGACCTCAGGCCCAAATATGCATAAAGCATATAAACTACGCCTTCAAACCGAAAAACATGTGTTCAACATTCAGGGATTTAAAATCAGAAATTGAGAATCATATTGTAATTCATGATACTGAAACACTGAATCACACTGAGTAAAATAGTAGTGGAATACCGAATATGACTAGACCGAGACATGTATTCTTGAAATGATTATGTACACTGAAACTTTAATTGTTTATGACATACTGAGTAATATATAATAAGACTAGGGGGAATCAAACCCAAGTCTATATCACTGAGCTCACAACGTACAAAATGGAAGTCATGAACGAGTTATGAAGCTAGAGAACAGAAGTTCTGCAACTATTCAAGGAACTAGGCTTAACTATATTTCCGAGGAAATTAGTAACGTCGTAGAGGAAACGTAGTGTATGTAGAATTATTAACAATCCCAAACATAGAGAGTTAGCCTCACATACCTTGACTCTGGTCCTTTTAGGCATATCACAATTTCTGTCACCTATTTCAACAATAATTTATGCCAATATATATCAATAGGAACCAATATTAGCACTAATGTTCATGATTTAGTTGCTTAAGCATTTTATCAAACACCTTATGGTCGTACAGACTCACAGTCCTTAGTAATTGGTCCTTTCTTCACTAAGTTTTCATTCTACTACTTTTAGGTGATTCTACAATCACAAATAGATATAACTAACACCATTTCTCATCACCCAAATGCTTACAACAATCATAAGTCAACAACCCAAAACCCTAGCATAGTTCATATGCTTCTCTTTATCAAACCCATGAACTATTCTCCCCAAAACTCGTCAATTCATAGTTATAAATGATTAGGGAGTAGAAGCATTACCTTTTTTAAGTTCAATCCTCTTGAATTCGAGTTCTAGGGTTTCCTTTCTCAACAATTGTGTCTCGATCAAATATCTAATGAGTGGAAGGATTTACCCATGTTAATAAGGTGTCGTGGAATTAAAATTAACTTAGCATCAATGTTAGAACTTACCTTGGATGATGGAGGGACCTTGGAAAAGTTGGGTTCTTGAGAACATCCCTTTCTAGAGCATATGTACGTGTTTCACGTTGTAGGGAATGAGGTTGGGTTTAAACAAGTGTAAGCATTTCAAAAATTGAGGAGGAAATAAAAATAGCTCGGATAAAAAACTTCGGCGTGAGGCACCGTCAAGGGCACCAAAATAATTGTGCAACGCCAAAACTACAGTGCTTTGCACTTTCTAGGGCGCTGAGGTCGATGCCTTGTCAGGCGCACTGATGTTAATGCTCTAGATAATGCCTTGCGATGTCTATGGTCGTGTGTTTTTATGGCCATGCACTATCTGGATATAAGATGTACCTCCCATAAACTTAGTCGATTCTATCAAATTTTATGAACATCACTGTCGGTCTTGATTCCAAAACAATGGTTTCCATCCATACTCATCCCGATATGACTTCACATGTCTAAAAGGTCACATTAATACTCATTAAATGCATCCACAACTAATCCAGATTTACGGGGTGTTACAACTATGCCACCTTTCTTGTAACTTTGCTTGCTCTAAGATCTTCTTATGTATCGATATTTATGTAAGGCCCCATGAATTTCCTACTCAAAACCCCGAATCCCATGGTGACAAGTTAAGATCATGCATTAGAGATGCGTAAGCTCGCCGTGGCTCGGACCTTTTTGGACTGATCTATGATATAAAAAGTCAAGAAATAATGTTTTCCAGAAAATGCGATTCTGCGGTTGAGAATGCGGTCGCATATTAGGTATGCGGACCGCAAAATCGCCGCAAAGTGAGTTAGTGTGTTGGTCAAATTTGAGGTCAAGTATGCGGTAAAGTATGCGATTATGCGACCACAAAATGGGTTTGTGGACCGCATTTCTGCCGCATACCCAGGTAGTGTGTTCAGATTTTGGGAGCACTTTTGCGGTCCAATATGCGGGCCACATTTCCACTTTGTGATCGCAGACCTGACTCGGGGCTCCAATTTTCTAAATTTTAAACCCGACCCTTTATCGATATATTCGGTATTATTGCTCATTTTGAGCATATTTCCTAATGCTTTTAGAGAGAGAGAGAGCGAGAGAGGGTCTTAGAGAGGGAAGTGCTTCCCATCAAATTACTGTATGAAACCTTGCCTAATCTTTGAAGATAATCAAGTGAGGCAACCTAAATATTGATCCCAAGAGGTCAGACTTTATTACCTCGGCTCTTATTCCTATGCTTAGCAATAAGGGATCACAAGTGAAGTAATTCATGGGTATGAGAATGAATTTCTTGCATGCATATCACACCATAGCATATTGGGAGGTAGTTAACTAAAAAGGAAAAAAATTGGGGTATAAAATGATAGAAACTTCTCTCAAAAGGGCCTAATATCACAATGCACCTTAGTGTTTGATAGTATGCTCAAAACAAGCTAGAATCTCAATCTCGTCTCTAATTCTCGATTTAATTTGTAATTCTTACATAATAGATCGAAGTGCTAAATGTTCTGGAATTTTATAAGGAATAAGGAATGCTGTATTGAGGTATGTATGGCTAAAACCCCGTCTTTTAGAAATTGAGCTTCATCGGTGTTTGTGTGGGCATGGCAAGATTAAAGTTAAATTGTTGCATTGCTTATTATTTTACATGAGTTGGTGTTGTAACCCTATATGTGTGAACAATGTGTCCCAACATAATCAACGTGCTATCTTGACAGCTTGAAAGGGGCAAAGGTATGAATTATGTATTGGAAATGTTTAGACCTTAAATTGAGATTGCAATTGAATATATTGTGCTATCTACGTGAAATCTTATCTATGTTTACAACTTAAATTGCTCTTCTGTGCACCTATTGTCCTAACTGGCAAAGGTAATATTGAAAATTGGGAACGATGTAAAATGCGGCCTAGTGCCAAGAATGATTTGATAAGTTGTGGCCCCAAGTGCCTATGAAATGATATATAAGAAATGAATTTATTTATGAGAAGGGAACAATGCGTTGATGAGGCGACCTAGCCGATCGGGTCAAGATCGGACTCTGCTTAAGATAGCGGTGGTATTGGAAAGGTATTGTGAATGAATTCCGGGAAAGAAGGAAAATGAGATTGTGATTGAAGCATATTTCTTAAATGAGGCAACCTAGCCGGTTGAGTCGAGATCGGACTCCGCTCAAGATAGCGGTGGTATTGTGAACAAATAATGAATAGTGTGAAATGCCCAAACTAAAAGCTATGGGAAAATGATGAGAAAGTTGTATGATTCTTTTATTTGATAATGTGGTGATCATTTAACGTTTTGAGTTATACTTGTGATTTCTTATTCTTGTATGAAAGTTCTTTCTAATTTGATGGTGTTTAGTTATACATACTAGTGCAATTTGATGGCACTAACGTCCCTTTTGCCGGGGCACTACATTTTTTTAAATGAATGTAGGTGGCTCCATAGCGGATAGTGTCGGTCGTGTGTAGCGAAGCATCCCTCTTCTCAAGATATTGGTGAGCCCCTTTCTCCTTCAAGGGGCTATATTGTATATCTTTGTATTGTGGACTTTCACTTTGGAGGTATAGCCGGGGCCTTGTTGCCGGCGTTGTCAAACTCATCTTTTGTATCCTAGAGGCTCCGTAGACAAATGTGTGGGTTATGTACGGGCATTGGATGGGCCTACGAACTATGATGTAATTCAAATTCACGTTTTGCTAAAGTGTAATTGTAGGTAGTCTTGGGAACTTAATTACGGATTAATGTTGTGATTTAAAGTGAACTAACTTTGTAGAATGTACTATCTTTCCTCGTCTAAGCAAATAAATGAAAGCATGGATTCCTTATTCGTATGGAGTTGGGTAAGAAGTGTTTGATAAGGCTTGCTTAGTTGGGTTTACTCGATTGAGCGTCGATCGCGCCTCCCGAGGTTGGGGCGTGACAATTGAATTTGTCTGGATTCTAGTTATGAGATATATTTTTCATATGTTCTAGCATAAATGATATATAGTTCTCCTAAACTTGTTTAGTCTACTGTGTTATGTTAATACTTGATGATAATCCTAAATTTTACTTCTTTCCTTGTTCTGAATTGTTATGACAACTGTATGCGGTAAAATCAGAGGGTCTAATTTTTGGTCATTATGACGCTTCATAAGTACGTTTCTATAGGCTCGAGATTATGGTCGAGATCGACACCCGAGGGTTTATCGACGTCTAACCTCGGGGCTGTGTAGATCGATAGTTATGGTGAAAAAGTAGGAAGGTCCCAAGGCATGTGACTGAAGTTAACCTAGTCTATTTGGCTAGTTCAAGTCTGTACTGTGGCATTAAATAGCTGTACCAACCATGTATCTTTATAATAAATGCATTTGTACTATGTTGGGATTCCCCCTCATATATAAAGGGGACCTTGTCATTTTGGAAAGGATATAATGCTCAATATTGAATATACAAGAACATTGTCTTTGCTCTCTAACACATTCTCTCTTGACCTCCCTAGAGTTTATTATTCACATTTACATCTTACATTTATTGTGTTTCATTAATTGTTATTCATTTATTACTCATTATTGATCATAAAGAGCCCGCATCAAAGCTCTTAAAACTGTTAGTCCTTCAATGGCTGTCCACAACTTAGTATCAAGCTCGACCTCGAGGCACCGTATAACCTGGCTCGAGGCCCCCATTCTCAGTCGCTCGGTTTGCTTAAACATACTTCTTTCAAATTCTTATCTTATTTTCTAGTCTCATACTTAACATCTATTGTTTAACAACTAGCATAAAAATAGATCACATATTTTTAGAACAACAAGATCAAATCTAATTATTATTACCATTTTCATGGTAAACAGTTTGGCGCCCACCGTGGGGCTAAAAATAATAGTGATTGTTTTCTTGCTGGTTTATTACATAACACAAGTTACCATTCACGCTTTTTCTTGTCTAACAACCTTTGATTTTAGGTCAAAATGTCTTTCTCAGTAAATGCATATAAAACAACGGTCTTGAGACCACAGAGAGAATGGTGTAGTTGTTCCAGGTGTTGGCGCACCACCGCTGAACCCTGAAGGCGTGCCGGAGCCAATCCCCGCGGATGTGGTTTCACACGATGCCCAACACATCGATATAAGCTCCTACACTAACAGGAGTGTACGCCAAGGAGACCAATAAGAAGCTCAGGAAACCCCAGCTAGGGGAGAACGAGAGGTTATCCTTCACGTTATTTTTGAAATGTTATAGGCACAACAGCTGGCAATTGCTCAGCTACAAAGCCACAAGAAAACTCCCAGTACGATAGCACCGAAAACGGCTCCCCAAGCCGAGTAGATACCAGAAATATTAGGCAACAACAGGTCGGTAGCCGACCGCACCATTATAAAGATGCTTGAGGACCTCACAAAGAGGATCGAGTCGGGCGAGAAGAAGATAGAATCCAATGACAAGAAGGTAGAGACCTACAATTCCAGGGTCGACCAAATCTCGAGCGCACCCCCAATCCTCAAGGGTCTGGATTCAAAAACGTTCGTACAGCCGTTCCCACAGAAAGCATCCCCAAAACCCATTCCAAAGAAGTTCAGAATGCCCGACCTTCCAAAGTATAACAGAACCTCAGACTCTAACGAGCATGTCACTACTTACACTTGTGCAGTAAAGGGCAATGACCTAAAGGACGACGAGATCGAATGTGTCCTACTAAAAACGTTTGGAGAGACGCTTTCAAAAGGGGCAATGATGTGGTATCAAAACCTAGCCCCAAACTCGATAGATTCGTTTGCCATGCGCCAAGATTCTTTTATAAAGGCACATGCTAGTGCCATAAACATAACAACAAGGAAATCTGACATCTTCAAAATCAAGCAAAGGGAGAACGAGATGCTTTCAAATGGAACGAGTGGAACTACCACCAATCTCCGACAACTGGGTAGTGCAGGCCTTCACTCAAGGTTTGAACGAACGAAGCTTGGTGGCTTCGAAGGAGTTGAAGCAGAATTTGGCTGAGTACCCCATCGTGACTTGGTTGGATGTTCACAACCGATATCAATAGAAGATGAGGGTCGGGGACGACCAACTAGGAGCCCCCTCAAGCTCGGTATACCCAAGCAGACTTCTGGGAAAGGGGCCAAAGCGAAACAAAGAAAGGTACAAGCCATACACCGAAGATCGGAGAAACGCCCTCAGGCATAACATACCCCAGAATGATCAAAGAAAAGACCGAGGTTAGAACCCTCGGGGACTCATGAATAGAGTCAAATTCAATAGGCACACAGGACCGACGGAGGCACCACGCCTATCGGAAGAACAAAAATATCCATTAACAGAGAAACACGGACTGAGGTTACATACCCAAGGATGCTCTCACATTCAGCAATGAGGACATCGAGACCCGGTCTCAGTCTCACAATGACGCATTGGTAATTTCTTTTCTTGTGAATACATTTCAAATTAAACGTGTACTTGTGTGATCTAGGTAGCTCAGCCAACATTATCAGGTCAAGGGTCGTGGAGCAGCTCGGATTTCTTGACCAGATCGTGCGCGCCTCTCAAGTCCTCAACGGATTCAATATGGCAAGCGATATAACCAAAGGGGAAATTACCCTCCCGGTCAATTTAGCTGGAACAACGCAAAATGCCAAGTTTCATGTCATCGAAGGAGACATGAGGTACAACTCCTTGCTCGGGAGGCCATGGATACACTGCACGAGAGCAGTACCGTCAACCCTACATCAAATGATGAAATTTCCTACAAAATACAGAATAAAAACCATATATGGGGAACAACATGCAGCCAAGGAGATGTTCGCAGTGCACGATGTGGCATCGCATCAACGCCTTCGACATCGAAGGATTCAAAGGATAAGCAAATAGTAAAATAGCGCTCATGAGGCACATCCTCGGCTAAGCCCGAATAAAACGAACAAAGGACCGTACAACGTCCCCTAAGCAAACGTTAGGAGCATATCGAGGCTCAAAGCATCATCGCTACTAAGGTATGGCCATTCCTCCTTTTTGTTTACATCTTACACTAACCTTCGTGTAGGTGTCCGACAAAGATAGTCGGAGCGCTATCCAGCTCGAAGACCTTAAGGTTTCAAAGCATACATTGCACTTTTTTCCTTCGACCGGGTTTTTATCCTGAAAAGGGTTTTACCGGCAAGGTTTTTAACGAGGCAACATCCATGTGCTACCTAAAGAAGGCTCAGCAAGGATTCAAGGCTTTTTTTCAATCAACCTCAAATACTTGGGGGCATCCCCACTTAAGGTCACCTCCTTAGAGAAGCTAAGATGTGCTAAATATGGTCTCAATAGGAAAATAATGTACCGGGCCAAATGGTCGAACGAACCATGTCCATATAGAATAACCGAGCCCTTGACAGCAAAAATGTGTATACTTGTACCAAAGTAAATAAATGAATGTTCTACCCTCAATCAAAATATTTCGAAGAAGTTTGGTATTTTTACAAAAAACGGCTCTAGAGCCAAAATTGCCCCGAACACTTGGGGACAGCTGTTAAAAACTCAGAACCGTATGACTACCGAGTCAGAAGCTTCAAACTCGTAAGCCCTCAATGAGTCAATGTCAAGTCTACAAAAATGGCACCAGGCCAACAAAACTTTCAATGTCTCAGGGACTCCCGAGGCCATAAGTCCCCGTTTGGGCAACCTCGACCCCGTAAGACCTTTATAAGGAAATACCAAAAACTATAAGACCATAAGCAAGGCATGAACCATACTTGTACCAAGTAACCAAAACTGTAACACTTCAAAGTCATGTAAAAATTATAAGACCTTACAAAAAGGCATTATCCCGGCCTCAAAGTTAAAGATATATATTCGAGCTTATAAAACCCCTAAAAAGGAATACCCTTGATATCGACGCCGAAACTACTTCACTCAGGGACTAAAAGGCTCCAGCCAAACACAATGACTACATTCACAAGTTTCTACCAGCCAAACTAACATGACTTGAGGACGCCCGATCGTCACTATAAAATCACAGGCCTTCAAATACTTCGAAAGTACTTGGAAAAGAACCGGTTAAATAGGCTACCCTCGACATAGGCAAAAGAGCTTACCATGTCAACTCCAAACTATAGGCTTCGAAACATTCAGCCGCCGAGCAAAGCATCCCGGGGTGCGCGTTTATCACTACATAATGACTCACAATTGAGGCTCTTAGAAAGCCGTCAAAGAGTCAGGTGAACACAAAAATTTCAAAATCTTTGTTGAGGGAAAACAAAGCCTAAAGAGGTCGTACCAACCCTACGTGTAAGAGCCACTATCGCCAGCCCATGTTAAGAGGTCGTACCGACCTAACGCGTAAGAGCCATTGTCGCTAGCCCATGTTAAGAAGTCGTACCGACCCTACGCATAAGATCCTAATAGCCAGCTTAAAAACATGAGGGACAATGAGCTCGAGTCGAAATCCGAATCAGAGACTAAGCCCGACACAGTTAACTAAATACACCTGAAGGCAAATGCATAAGAGCCTGTGAGCCAGTCTAGAGAGCCCTAGGGTCGAACTGTAAACCTAAAGGTTTTTCTCAAAGGCCAATTCGCCTGGCTAATCATTGACGAAACATCAAAACTTAAAAACAAAGAAGGGCATACACAAGCAATTAGAAATCCTTGGAAGAATAAAACCAAAAGGTTTCTTTATATACGCACGCATGAAACTATGCAAAGGCTACATTTGAAAAAGTTCTCCAAGGACACTATAAAAAGAATCAAGAATAAAAGGTCTAGTCTACGTCCCCCTCGGGGAATATGGCCTGTCGGCCTTATCTTTAGTATCCTCGGCATCAGACAAATGGAATTTGGCGTCGTATTCATCCGCCTGTCCTGCGCTATCTCCTTTGAGAGATCAAAGCCCCTAGCATGGATCTCCTCGGGGGTTTCCCTCCAAGATTTACACTAGGAATACTCATTGCCTCTTCTCTCCCAATCGGAAGCACCGCTCAATTTAGCTCGAGCATCAACAATGTCTCTTAAGTTGATAACCACTTTTTTGTCAGACTCAGCCTGAATCTCTTCAGCTTTAGCCCGGGCGCCCATAACCTCAGCCTTTACCTTCAAAAGTTCAGACTCAAGACTTGCAATCTCGTTCACCTGAACCGAGTTGTTTTCAAGGGCATTCCGAAGCTGTTTCTCGAGAGCCCATAGCCAAAGTATTCTTCTTGGCCACGATGTGGGCATCCATCTGAGCCTCTAGCTCATCGCACTCATGCTTGGCTTGACCAACTTCACCCAAAAGGCATTGCAGGTCCTCCGTGTTTTTCTACAACTGAAGTAAACGAAACATTAGCCTCAAAAGATAGAAGAAGAAGCACGCTCCCCCTTGGAACAAAAATTACCTGCTCCTCGAGGTATCTTTCATAGTTCAGCCTTCGACTCGCCTCATACCGCAAGTGTACCAACTTGTCTTCCCTTTCATCGCAAAAAAGCCTAAGGGATTTCACCCCATCTGCAGCTTTTCGTAGCCTGGCCTCATGGCAAAGCAGCTCAGACCTGAGCTTGTTAAAACCTATGGAAGAGAAACTCGATAAGAGAGTGAAAATTGTAAAAACTATAAAGCTAATATGATCGGCTAAAACTCACCACAAAATAAAGCCGCTAAGCTTCCTTAAAATTCGAGTGCACATCTACTACTCCGGCTCCATAAACCCTAGAAGAACCACTCCCGGTTGGTATACAACCACCCAATATATGCATCCCCTAGCTTCGAAAGTCCCTCGAAGTGCCTTTGATGGGAGAAGAAGTTGCGGCAGAGAACCCTCGCTCATTGAGGTACCTTCGACGAGAAAAGAAGATGGCAGCGGTGGAGGGACCATTTTTCTAAAGCCAGAGATCTCAGGCATTGTGGGTTCAGCTGATACATTCTCTCTGAGTCCCTGGCTTGGACTTATATTACTACAAGCACTGTCGTCCTGTGAAGGCCCCTTTTGCTCATCCCTTGGTCCAAAAGCTGACGATCCTTCTTCGAGAGGGCATGATCTCACCTCGAACAACTTCCCAATGCCTACGATGATAGAGTTAGTATGCATAAAAAGGAAGTGCCTTTCAAAAAAGGGTGCAAATCACGTAGCACATACTGTGGTGTTTTACCTCCCATCTACCCTTAGACAAGTCTCACCACTTATGCCCATCATAAGTCGAGTGGGTCGCCAACTTCCAAGCCCAATCCGTCAGGTCAGGGACCTTTTATGGCTCCGTGGAATTGCTGCAGAAAGGGAAATAAAGGCACATTTACGGGGCCCACCTCTATCATAAGAAAAACAACAAAGGCGAAAGTGTACCACTTACGTGTAAAATTCCATTCCTCAGGAAATGGCAAAAACTCCATGGGGATAATGTCAATAGTTTGTACTCGAACGAATCGGCTCATCCATCCCCGAGCCCCATCTTTTTTATCATTGAGAACGAAGGGCCTAGTGGATCGGCATCGTAGGGTTAGCATCCCTCGGTGATGAAAAGGCTGGTATAGCCTGATAAGATGGCTGAGGGTGAACTCGAGCCCTGCTTCCTCCGTAAAGAATCGCATCATCAATACTATCCTCCAAAATGACAGATGAACATGTGCCAAGGTAGCCTGATACTTTCGACAGAAGTCGAGCACAACCCTATCAAGGGGACCCAACGTAAAGGGGTATGTGTATATATTCAAAGACCCCTCGGCATGGTCCATAATGCTCCCCTCCAGGGAAGGTACCTGCAATACTACCTTTCCCCCCATCCCCAATCTTTCCTCACTACCTTACTCCCAATGACCCTGACAAAAAATCCCCTCTCGAAACAAAGTGTCTCGATGTTGGCTCGCCTGGCACCAGCGGCACACCACCAACCAGGCCAGAACTAGAGGTGGAGCTTCCTCCTCCTTGCTAAACGGATCCCGGCATAGCAGCCATAGCTGTGATAAATTCAGAGAGTTGGAGCAGGAATTTGAGTGAGGGCTTCAAAGTTAAAATGGTGAAAGATCTAATGAAAGAAATAAGAACGTTGTGAAGGGGGATAGCTACTCCAAATAGCGGAATTCTCAAAAGAAGGAAGACAAACCTATATATGTAGAGAAAGAAGTAACCATTCACCAGCCTCAGAGGCCAATTAAAAAATACTGACTAAGCCATTATCGCTTTGGGAAGATGTACCGAGGGGATTGCCTCGGTTTTTTCATAACCATGTCATATAATTGACGCTGCCATACGACGTTATAGGATCAAAGATCCCCGCATAAACCTAGCTTTGAGATGGTACCCGATATCGAGGATTTATGCTCCCATGACTGAAGGCTCCAAGGAGCCGTTAATATCATTACAAACCTCAAGATGGTACCCGATCTTGAGGATCTCCGTCAAAAAAGAAGACAGGCTCTAAGGAGCCATTTATATCCTTACAAGCCTCGAGATGGTACCCGATCTCGAGGACCTCCATCAAAAAGAAAATAGCTCTAAGGAGCCATTTATATCATTACAAGCCTCGAGGTGGTACCTGATCTCGAGGAAATCTGACAAAAAGAAGAAAAGCTCGAAGGAGCTGTTTATATCTCGAGGATCTTAGTTAAAAAAGAGAAAGGCTATAAGGATCCATTAATATATTACAAGCCTCGAGATGGTACCTGATCTCAAGGACCTTCGTCAAAAAGAAGATAAGCTCTAAGGAGTCATTAATATCACTAAGAGTCTCGAGATGGTTCCCAACCCCGAGGATCCCTATCAAAATGAAAGATAAGCTCCAAAGAGCTACTCATATATAAGCCCAACCTCTAGGAGGTATCCTGCCTTAAGGATTTCTGCTATTACGAACACGGGTCGTTCAGCCGGTTCCTTGGCTCTCGAGCTACCTAATCTCGGGCCAGTTCACGCTCAAGAATTACTAATAAAGCCTAAGGGCTACCTTCACTCTAACTTCAAATCGAGTTTTTGAGGCCATCCGAACATAGGCTAAATCTCACTCGGGGATGGTTTGTGAAAGTCCTAGGGCAACCTTACTTCCAAGAATTTGAGCGAATTCTCCCTCGAAGACTACCAACGGGGTCTAAAAAGAGCTAGGTTGTTCTAAAAATTGAGGCCCCATTCTCACTCGATTCAAAGTTGCCAGTTTCGACAGTCTAAGTTCGTACCAAGTAAACCCGGACTTGGTCCAAGAATCAGCAAAGTGTTTCACGGAAAATCATATTGACTGACCAAGAACCTAGGGAATAGCTACTCCCGGGTCCGGTATTCGGACTAATCGGTGGAGTAGCATGCTCAGACTCTTCACAGACGCAAATAAAAGGAAATACAACATATCAAAGTTAAATCGAAGAAACATCTTTGTATTAACAAACCATGATTACAAAAGCCCACGAGGGGTCATTACATATGATTAAAAAAGCCCACGAAGGGTCCTTACACAGAAACAGAGAATAAAAAAAAACATATGTAATAGCTACAAAGCCTAATCTGCTCTCGAGGGTATATCTTCGGGGGCAGTATCTTTGAGAACCGTTTCCTCGGGGGCCTCATCTCGGTCTTTCAAATGGTATCTTCAAGATTGAAGAAGAAGCAGAAAATGATGAGGAAGAAGAAGAAGAAAAAGATGAAGAAGAAGCAGAAAAGGATGAAGAAGAAGCAGAAAAAGATGAAGAAGTGGCTGGGTGAAAAATCTGGTGAGTATGGGTTTGCCAGCACTACTATTATGAAGCCACTTCTTGAGATGTTGCACCGGTACGGGATGCAACAATTAGTAGATGGCACCACCTCACTCTACGGAAAGCAAAAGGTGCAAGGTGCCACACTGGGTAATTAGGGGAGCGAAGTTCGTAGTCCACATATCCTTTAATGTGAAAATAATTTAAGATTTCTCTCTCATTACCTCGGGCCAACAACAACAACAATAACAAAAAATCAGTACAATCCTGCTCAGTAGAGGAAAGCTCTGGGAAAAGGCCATGGCATAACTGATGAGAACAATTCCATGAGACCTTAAGGCCACGGGCCTCAAACATGGGAAATAATAATGGATGAGGATAAAGAGAAGAAAGGGGTAAAAGGCTGTTGAAGAACGTTTGAATGAAGTTTTGGTTCAAGAAGGCTTCCATTTATAGAAATGGTGGCAGTGTAACCGATGACACAATCAATGTCTTTGAAAGACGTACCGACAGGCGCAATCAATGTGTTTTGGGAAATGGACCGGTGGCAATCTTATCGGTTTAGAGAATATAAACCGGTGGTATATTGAATAATTTTGGAAAGATGAACCGACGAGACGCCTCAGTTATCACAAAGGCTTACATCATAAGTATGACATCATCGTGGCAAGTTCGAAGAGATGGATATCAAAGTCAGTTCTTATCGTTTCACTAAAAGAAACGCTGGGACAATCTGTATATGGTAAAAATGGAGGGTCCAATTTTCGATCATTACGATTGTGAGAACGTGATTTTTGCCCTACGAGAACTACTCCCAAAAATTCAAAATAAAATGGTTTTGTGTTGTTTGTGATTTATTTGTATTTTGTTTGTGCATGTTTATTTCTACTTTAATTAAGAAAAATACAAAAATATGTGTTGCATGTGCATTTAAGATTTAATTTTACAATTAGGAATTAATTAAACAATATTTGGATTTGCGAGAATGAAAATCACAAAAATATGTACTTTGCATTTTTTGGCGTTTAATGTCAAATTGTGTGGTTTTATTTTAATTGGTATTTAATTGTGTGTGATGATTGTTATCAGGAATTAATTGGTATTTTTAATTTGGTTTATAATTTAAGTTAGGATTTTAGTTTTGAAAAATAAATTAAAAAAGGGAAATAAAAAAAAAGAGGAGAAATGAAAAAAGAAGGAAAAGAAATCGACCAGGCCAAAAAAACCAGCCCAATTCGACACCCCTGTACCCGATCTAGTCGATCTGGCAAAACAACCGCCCAAACGGCATCGTTTCTGTCACGCTCAATTTGATCAAAGGTCCAGATCACCCCTCCCTTAACCCGTTCCTGATCCGTTCTCTATACCCAGTTTAACTCGACCCCATCACTAAACCAAACGACACCATATTTGGTAAGCTCCCTGATCCTAGCCTTTGATCTTAATTGATCTAACGGCCAGGACTAAATCTCCCACATAGTATATATTCCTAAGTCCTACCCAGCCCCCCCCCAAACCAAACCCCACACTCTCTCGTCTATAACAGCTCAGAAATGAGCTTGTCTCTCATCGCCTAACTCCGCCGCCCTCCGCCCGCCGGAAATCACCCACGGCGGTAGACGGTGGCCAAACGACCCCAGCTTCACACCATAGAACCCCCTCACCCCTCTTTCCGAATCCCCACTCCATCGCCTTCGAATCATCCCCGAGTTCTTCGAATCTTAGATCGAAGAACTGACCCCTAACCCTAGTTCACCCAAACACCTCTAGCTTCGCACCACAGCTCCGCCCTGACCTCTTTTCTCCAAATCCACCCTCCCCTTCCTTCGAATCTAGTCCCAGTCACTAGAATATAGATTTTGAGCCAAGAACCCTAGCGCCCCCACAAGATCCCCTGGTGGCGGTGCCAAACCTAAGTCGTCCCAAACCTACACCCATTGGCCACTAGACCCCCCTCGTCCCAAATCCCATGTTAGTCTTGCTTAAATCAAGCCGGAATTGGACGAATCCTAAATCGACTGAACGAGCCCTAGAAGAACAATACTTAGGAATTGATCCAAAAGAAAATGGAGGTTGTGGCCGATCTTAGTCGTGTATTCTCAGTCGAGAACACTCGATTAAGGTCCGTTTTGGCTTCAAAGTTTCAAGACGAAGTTCAGACTAAAACGGATTGGGTTTGGTCTAAAGTTTTGAGGTATTTCTCCTCTTTTCCTTTTTCTTTTGATTGTTGTTTCCCTAATTAGGTTTTATTGATATGTTTGTCAATTAATCCTCCTCCTCTTTCAGACCTTTTTTCTGGTCCAGTTTTCTCATATGTTGAATCAATTAAATGGTCTCGTCGATTGACCCGTTCATGTCTGTAATTCAGTTGTTCTCCTCAAGTTATTGGTTGTTGTTTTATCTTCCGACCTTTTTGTTTTTAGCCTCAGGGCTCATAGCCAGTATACTTGTTGTTCCAACATTTTGTTCGAGGTTAATTTAGAGTTATATTTGTTCCCAATATAGATAGCTTACTCTCATGCATCTGTATGAATCAATTTCTTGACCTTAATAGTCCAGTCTGACCATTGTCTTGAATCATTGAATCCCCATCTTGGTTGAAATGCTATTGGATTTGATTTGAGTTCAATTGATGATTAAGTTTAATGATTCGAATCTGCTTGTTTGTTCTGCTAAGCTTGTTCTGATATGAATCTAACCTTTGTTGAATTGTCCTAATGTTGTTGATTGGGAGTTAGTTTCATGTATCTAATTAGTCAATTGATAGGCTTAAATTAGCTATAGCTGAGGTTTCATACAGGTTTAAAGTGATTGGGGTAGGATAGTAATCACAGGGGTTTAAGGGGATAATTTGGGACTTAAAAATTTGAAAGTGGTTGGTTTAAGTGTTCTATGAGTAAGTGCTAAGGTAACATTAAATTAATGCATTTGTTTAAGTGCTAATGGGGAACAAAATATAATGGTAGGGGAAGGCTTAAAAGGGATTGATTAAAATATGTTGCCCATGCCTGTTTGAACATTAAATAAGGAAAGGACAAGGGGTAATGAAAAACATACCCTAGTGGAATTAAAAAGAAGACCATGGGCAGAATTAGTTTAAAAAAATTCTGCCTGAGTGCTCTTGAGAGCTGGCAAGGTCAGTGTTTGGGTATAAGTGGAGGGACTTAGGACAGAACTTGGGGGGACTGGAGATAAAAAAGGAAAATCTGAAAAAAAAAGAAAAGTTTTGGAGAGTTTAAGAAGAGAAAACCAAAATATATTGCAGTTAGTTCTCTTAGGTTCTGCATTTAATCCTTCTTTAATCAGTAAAAAAGAGCATTGCAAGCTTGAAGTAAAGTGTCTGATTTTCAATTGTTGGGGGGGTAGGGGTAGTTTCCAGTTTCTAGCCTGTTTACTGGGGTGTTTGAGGTTCACTGGTTGGTTTTCTTGTTGAGTTTGAGGTCCAATTAGTTGCCTGTAGTTATTTGTTGTTGCTGTTTGGGCTCACAACTGGTTATGAGTTGTGGTCAAGTTTTTTTTTCTAATTTGAAACTGGGTTTGGAGCTGTTTCTGAATTCCAATTGGCTGTCTGCTGGGGTTATTTGCTGTTGTTGTTATTTGCTGTGTTTTACTGGTGCTGAATTCCTCTTTATTCTTCTGTTCACTCCAATCCAGGTACACAACTTGATCCTGGTTAATTGTAAACTGAAATGTGAAGAATGACATAGAAACTGAAGCGCGAGATCATGTGATTTAATCATTTGATTTATGTGTCAGAATGTTTGATTTCTTAATATAGTAAGACCTTTGTGTGAAGTTGTACTAGTAGGACTGAAATTAGTTATGTAATAATAAACTGAAAAACTGTTGGTATTAGCACGGATTGTTAATCGTTTTGCCCTGAAATGTATGTAAGTTTTCAGCTTTAGTTCGAGTGTTAGTTGTGATTAGGTTCAATATAAGTTAGTATAATAAGTTAGGTTAGCTTCAGCCAGTTTCCTATCATGTGCATCCTTTGTAAATACGTTTGAAAAACCAAACCAACAATAAGATAAACTTTCAGTAGTTATCTTTCCTTTCATTTGTAATTAAAAGGAATTTGGGGTATCTCATTTAACATCTGCTCTAATAACTGGAAGCCGGAAAAAGAAAGTATAACTTACAAAGCGAAATGAGTCCATTGCTTAGTTATGTCTAATTAAATGTCAAACACATCAGTGAGCCATTTCGTGTCTTGCTCGGCTACAAGGGTTTGATTCCTTAACCTCGCTTGGGCGGTTCCGCCCCATCCAACTTGGGTCCCGTCTCAAGCCCAATATCATGCCTATTAATGTGACTAAGTTTAGACATCTTCTTAAACTAGACCTTAAGTTTTGAGCATTTTAATTAATTAGGTTTTTTTCTTTGAGAGACAAAAGTAGAAAATCATAGGCACTTTAGGATCAACCTTTGAATAAAAATGAGACGAGCCTCGCCGATAAAAAATGCAACTTTGCGGGGCCCTCAATAAATGGTTTAAATAAAACATTTAGAATTCGTGACGGGCCGTTTAGTGAATTTCACGGCCCTCCCCAAAGATAACCACGTGCTCGTCATTTTTGACACGCTTCTAATAATTTACTTTCTTAAAGTCGGGTGCACATTTATGTGACCCAAATCCAAATCTCAACGGAGTCGAAATGTGTCAATAACCACGGGTGTATTGATGTGACGTGGTTCGAGGTGTGTTTTCACGACGTTGTAATTCTCGTTAAAAATAATAATAATAACAGTGGTAAAAAGTTAAAATTTGCACATAGGTTCAACATGTATTAAAATCAGATAAATAAGCCGAATATGACATTTGAGCGACCGTGCTAGAACCATGGAACTCGGGAATGCCTAACACCTTCTCCCGGGTTAACAGAATTCCTTATCTGGATTTTTGGTTCGCGGACTGTAATACAAAGTCAATCTTTTCCTCGATTCGGGATTCAACCGGTGGCTTGGGACACCATAAATTTCCCAAGTGGCGACTATGAATTAAATAATAAATCCCGTTTCGATTATCCTTTAATTGGAAAAACTCCCCTATGCCCCTGCGGGCGCAGGTGAAAAGGAGGTGTGACAACGATGCTTCATAAGTACGTTTCCATAGGCTCGAGATTATGGTTCAGATTAACACCCGAGGGGTTATCGACGTCCGACCTTGGGGCTATGTAGATCGATAGTTATGGTGAAAAAGTGGGAAGCTCTCAAGGCATGTGACTGAAGCTGACCTAGCCTATTTGGCTAGTTCAAGCCCGTACTGTGGCTTTTAATAGTTGTACCAACAATGTATCTTTATAATAAATACATTTGTACTATGTTGGGATTCCCCTTCATATATAAAGGGGACCCTTGTCATTTTGGAAAGGATCTAATGCTCAATATTGAATATACAAGAACATTCTCTTTGCTCTCTAAACACATTCTCTCTTGACCTCCCTAGAGTTTATTATTAACATTTATAGCTTACATTTATTGTGTTTCATTAGTTGATCTTCATTTATTACTCATTATTGATCCTAAAGAGCCCCCATCAAAGCTCTCAAAACTATTAGTCCTTCATCGGCTGTCCACATCTTAGTATCGAGCTCGACCTCGAGGCCCCGTATAACCTTGCTCGAAGCCCCGGTTCTTAGCCACTCCGTTTTCTTAAACATACTGCTTTCAAATTCTTATCTTATTTTCTAGTCTCATACTTAACATATTTTGTCTAAAAACTAGCATAAACGTAGATCTCATATTTTTAGAACTACAAAATCAAATCTAATTGTTATTAAATATTTTCTTGGTAAACAACAACCTAGGAAGTATTTTGCTAAGTCATTCATGCCTAACCTGCTACCTTTATGAGGTTCTACTGTTTGTTATGACCTATTCTCATGCAATTTATGATTCTATTGTGTGTTTGTTGACTTGATCAATTTTATATTCTTTAGTACTAGTTACAACCTTTAGAGTAAACCTCATGGATAGCCTTTTCATACTATATGTGGCCAGCTAGTACTAGATTTGATGCCTGCTTGGCTTGTTTCTGAAAATTGACATGTCTCTTATATTGTGACTAATATTTAGCATACTAGATTTCTCCCCCTGCTCAATTAAGTGATTTCTTGATCATGAACTTGTTTTGCTAGGATGTTTTCAGTAGGTTTTCATGTTAAAACTTTCATGTAAGGTTGTGCTTTGTTTACTTCTTGTATATGATTCTACTAGACCCTTATCTAAGGTCCTTTAAGTTTACGCTAAATCATGATTCCTCTCGAATCTCTTTGAAATAATTTATTATCATGTGATGGTCAACCCTATCACTCTTGAACCTTTTGGAATCACAAGCATAAACTTGCCTCGTTATGTATCTTGTGTGCCTTAACATTTAGCATGATCGTTTTTATATGCCTTAGCTAGAGTTACTGTTAGCTACAACTTTAAAAATTAAATGTATAAGTTATCTATCTAAGTATATGAGTATTCAGTCACATGTATGACTATTTCTGCATCCATTTATGTAAGTAAGTTATTCGTTGGGCCTAGTGCTAGTCCATACATGTTCTGTTTGAGCATTGAGCTTAGGTTACTTTGGCAAGCCAGTGTTTGGGTCACTTGTTGTGCGAGGATTAAGACCATTGAAGGCCTAGGGTTATTTCTTTATTGAGCTTTCAATTACTTCATCGGGCATATATTTTATTCATTATGTAATCTGTTATCTTGTAATATTTCTCCATGGGCATGTAATAACTTGTAATAACAAACACTTGGGGAATTAGTTAAGAGGAGGAAATGGGATACTTTATCTTTGCATGAATGGGTAGAAAACATGTCTGTAGGGCTTCAATTTGTTTATTTTCTTGTCATTTCCCGCCTTTGGGAATTATCTGTACCATGTGTTGATTTGCTTGCCAATTCACTTTAGAAGCATGATTTAAGGCTAATACAATATCTTAACTTGCTAAATGTTCGAAAGCATGTCCATAGGAACTAAAATGAGACTTGTTGACTACTCATTACCATGCCAAAATACTATGTTTCATAGGATATCAATGCAATAACTGGAAATGCCTACTTGGGTGTGTTTCTTTCAATCGCGTGACTCATCCAGATACCATGTCTATAAGATCTCAATTTGATTAATCAAAACTACTATTGTTGTAGGGATTATGCCTATAAGATGTTGTCACTAACCTAGAAATCATGCCTATAGGACTTTAAGTCAACTGTTGAATTGTTCAATTACATAAAAACCATGTGTAACGATCCGTTCGGTCGTTTTGAGTATTTTAGCTCTGATACCCTATTTATTCCCTTTTATATATTTTATTATGGTTATGTTTTTTGCCTGGGGTGGTTGGTTTTGCTTTTGGGTGAGTTTCGGAGTGAAATGCGACACTTAGTACCTAAGTTGGAGGCTTAAGTTGAAAGAGTTGACCATAGTTATACTTCTGTGTAAACAACTCTGAAATTGAGGTTTGATGGTTCTAATAGCTCCATATGGTGATTTTTGACTTAGGAGTGTGTCCGAATGTTAATTTGGAGGTCCGTAGGTCATTTCAGCTTGAATTGGCGAAAGTTAGAATATTGAAGGTTTTGAAGATTGAAAAGTTTGACCTGGAGTTGACTTTAATGATATATGGGTTGTATTCCGGTTTTGGAGGATGTAAAAGGTTTGTCATGTCATTTATAACTTGTGTGAAAAATTTGAAGTAAACCGGAATTGTTTTTGTGTGAATCGTTATTAGTTTTAGAATTCAGAAGTTTGATAGTTTCAATATGCTCGAATTGGGTTGTGATTCGTAGAATCTATTTTGTTTGATGTCATTTTTGGCCATGAATAGGTCTGTTATGTGTTTTAGAACTTGTTGACGGGGTCCTGGGGGCCTCGGGTATGATTCGAATAGAATCCGGAACAAGTTTGGACTCGCTGCAATGCTGAAGCAATGCTACTTCTAGAGCAATCACATTTTGGGTTGCAGGTGCGGCACCACAGAAGCGGCCAATGTGCCGCAGAAGCAAGAGTTGGTTAGTCCAATTGGGTCCGCAGGTGCAGATAGTCATGCATATGTACGAGAGAAGCACCGTAGAAGTGAAAGGGGATAGCCAGCCCTAGCATCGCAAAAGCGGAAATCTTCCGCAGGCACGCTCTCACAGGTGTGTGATTCTTGTCCGCATAAGTGAAATCTCCTTACCTTAGTGGGAAACGCACTTGCGATGCTTTTCTGCAGATACCACCCCTTGCCCGCAAAAGCGAAATCGCTGGGCATAAAAGGGCTAAGTTCGAGGGTTTGATATCATTATCAATTTGGACCTAGATAGCTCGGTCTATGGTGATTTTTCGAGATTTTTTCAAGGAAATCATTGGGTTAAGAAATTCTAACTCGGTTTTGGCCATATTACACGAATCTATTGTTGTTTTCATCATTTAATTAGTGTTTTGAGTTGGACATTTGGGGAAAAATTGTGAAACTTCATAGGCTAAACTATGGAGATTTGAAAGGCGATTTGAGGTCAGATTTGAGTAATTGTTGTATGGTTGGACTCGTTATCGTATGGATGTACGAATTTTGTTAATTGTGTCGGGTTTCGAGATGCGAGCTCGGGTTGACTTTTGGAGTTGACTTTTTGTTTCATTGTAAATATCGTAACTTTATTGTTCCAAATAATTTCTATAGTTTATATTTATGGTATGGAGGTGTTTTGGCAATATTCGAGTCGGTTGGAGTTGGATAATCGAGGGAAAGGCCTACTATTGGATTGAGTTAGTGTGTTTTGACGCAAATGTCTTGCCTAACTTGTGTGGGCGATTTTCCTCTTAGGATTGGTAATGTTTTGTGATAATTGTGATGTGTGTATGTTGCTCCCAAACGCACACGCAAGTATACATGGTCGACAAGTAATATAGGATTGTAAGTCCAGATATCATAGCCACAGGGACTTGTGATTAACTATAAACTAAATTAAACCAAACAATTAATCTATTCAAGCGAATTCTAAAGTATGAATATTTTACTAAAATTAATCTAAAGTAACAAATTAAGAGATCAAAGAAAACAACGACAAACTTAGCGACGAATTCAATGTGGATGAATATTCTAGAGCTATGGGTTAACTAACAATCCCGTTGAGTTTTCCACTTAAATCATCTAATTAATTTATCTGGTTTATTGGTTGACAGGGTTAATATTGCTCGTAGCCTTCTCCCGAAGTACAACTCGTCTATTCAAGCTAACCTAACGCCTATATTCCTATGGAATTAGAATTAACAAGAACGCATTAATAATTCATGTGTAGTAACCAAGCAAGGCGATTAGGTGTATTCCTATCCTAACCGCAAATCCGTCCTCCCTAAGAGTTAAGATCTTGCTCTACTCAATCTTATATGCAATATAGAATTCCCTCTCCCGAGTTCAATCCTAGATTCGTAGATAATATTAGATTGGTGATCAAGCAATTAAATAATTAAGCGCAAGATTAAATAAATAAACCAATATGATGAAATAATAAGAATAATTCAAGCTTCAAACTACAACGTTCATATAGCACCCAAAACTCTAGACCTAATAAACTATGAAACTAAAAGAAGAGAAGAGAAGAAAAACTAGTTAGAAGCCTCCTCCAAGTGTGGTTTGTCTTCCTCCACGTCTAAAGTGTGTCCCTAGATCTAAGATGTGTCAAAAGTATGTTAGATATCTTCAAAATAACGTTTTTCCATGTATATATATCAAGTAGGGTTGGGCCCAGACGAAAACACCTTCTCCTGCGCGAAATAAGACTCTGGCTCTATAAATTTTGTACAGCCACGCCGCACCATGCGCCGAATTAATGGAAATTATCAGCAGCCTCGACTTTTCACATCAGGCAACATTTTACACTACTGCAATGCGCCTTGCGGCATCCCATGCGGCGCGGCAGTGTAATTTTCTCAGAGTGAACTTATTTCATCCTCATTTAACATTCGGACTTGGTACACGACCTCCGAACACGATCCCGGGTTAATATCTTGGGCTTTTACTCAGACTTCAAAGCTCCAAATCACTTGAATTCATTCCATAATGCCTACATAGATCGGAATCACTCCTACAAGGCATAAAACACATATTTAGTGCAATACACTAGCGATTAAAGCTCAAACTCAATTAAAGTGCAGTACATTAGAGTGTAATAAGCGACTAAAATACACAATTATAGCCGATCATCAACACCCCACACTTAAACCATTGCTCGTCCTCGAGCAATCAAACTACACTTTATATAGACACAACCTTTTTAAGCAATTCTCCTAATTCATCACACCAAGAATAATTAAATTAGACTAAGCACAAGAGCGTAACATCTTAACCTAAAGATTTGACTCACAAGTACCACGCATTATTCACAACTCACTCACATACTCTAACATAAAGGTCAATGACATTACCTTTCCTTTTTGTATCAAGTTCCCTCACACAACAAAAGAGACTAGTTCCACACATTAAAATTTAAGAACAATTAGGAACTCAAAATAGAAAGAATTCACTCACTCTCAGAAATAACATTCATATGCCACAAAAGATGCACCATAGGCTTTCCCGTAGTGTATTACTCTACTAATCGAGCTCATTCAGTATAGGATCAAGTAGGACTTTATTTGGTTGTAATGTAGGCTGCGGGATGGGTAGGATACATTTAGATATAAGAGTGACTACACCTCCCTAAGCACTTTAATACATACACTTTAACATTGAAAACCCCACACTTATGTCAAACCATAACTCCACCTTCACATCAATGTACATTAACTCCATACTTCTTTTAAACACAATTACATCAACAGTCACCACTATCAGCAATACAACAAATTTTTTTCCTTTCCAATTCATGTGGCTCTTACTTTTTCAAAACAGTGCACCTTTCTCTTTATTTCATTAGTTCAACTCAAAAGCCAACCCAACCACCCCACATTTTAACTTTTACAAAGTTCATAACAATTCAAGTGCTCGTGAGAGGTGAAAAGGTTCAAATACATGGTTCATTCAAACAAATGGGTAAGACTTATAATGTGGTTGTCAAAGAAACATGATTACAGACTAAAAGGGGTTAATTATGATACATAGCAATTAGGCGGGTAAAATATTGTATGACTCCACAAAGAAACGCCTATATCACTTTCAAGATTGAACAAAGCTACTATTTCACTTTGCAAACACACGGGGCAAGTTCTAGACATCAAATGCAATGTACAGAAAATACTAAACCTTACACACATATGGCACATAACTCACTCATGATTGAACTCATCAAGATACTCTAGTCAAAGAAGTTAGGCAATGTTAAGATCGTACAATTTAAGGTACTTATATAAGAGTCAAAAACTGAACTTAAGCATCACAACAAAAGTACTCACTATTCTCAAGTCATGACAAAGTTAAAAGATATTGCTTCAATTTTAATCATAACACAATGGCTTCTCTCTTAAAAAAATAAAACTACCTACACCCGGTTCAAACAAAACCCTTGGAAAAGAACCACGGCACAAAGAAAAACCAAGGGTAATTGCTACACTACCTACAAATAAAATCTTTTTGTCCTTTTTCTTTAGACTTAAACCCCTCAAGAAAACTGTCTAGAAAATTCATCGTCGGGAAAAGTCAATTTTTTTTTTGTTGACAGAAACTCCTACTACAATTAAGCTAAAATAGCATATAAAATCACCCAAACAATCTCCTCACCCCACACTTAAAATTGTGCAATGTCCTCAATGCACACTATAAATAACAAGAGGGTAAAAGAGACTCCCTGGTAGGCCAAAGGCCGAAGTATTAGCGGTTCACGGGATACTCAGACTTCTCCCACGTATGATTCCTTGTGCGGGTGCCCCACACTTAGTTTCAAACACCTGCTCTCTTTTGCACATGCCTATTGGCTTTGACTCCATGCTCGTACTCCTACAAAATCACTACAATAATATAATAAAAGAATAATAATAAAAAAAAACAGTAAAGCTAGGTTGCCTCCCAACAAGTGCCCGATTTAACGTCGCGGCACGACGCCATCACTTTCACCACTTTTGCTTCCACTTTGAGGATATGAATTGTGCCCCCAATTTTGCTTCATTTTTTCTGTCATGTTCCTGGCGCGGTGGTATGAAAATAAAGGAACCAAGCAATAGATATCGCATCTTGCACTTCTTAGATTTTAAGTGAGGGATGTCGTTTTGTCTCCTCGACATCATAAATTTCAGAACATATGCACCCAGGTCCTCGTACATTGTCTCCTCCAAAGGCTTAAATGACTCGATTTCCATGTCATCATCCAAACACAATGTTGAAAAATGTATGGAATGAGGACCAATACGCCCTAACTCTATAATTGTATCACTATTTACATCCTCATATGCACACACATTAGAGTCTTTAAATATAATATTATTTACTTCCTCACATGACTCTAGAGTGCCTTCCTCAACATGGACTTTATTAATAAAAGTACGGTCGAATGATTGACTCTCCAATTTTAGCTCCTCGATTTGGCGTATAAGCTCCTTTTCTGTTTCACACAACTCAGAACTATTTTGTTGGGCGTTAGACGCATCAGCCTTTTCAATCAATTGAGCTCCCAAGTCGTGAATAGTTGTGCCAAATTTTTTTATCTCTTGACCCAGTTCAGCTCTTCCTTCTATTAGGTCTTGTATCCCATCTGTAATTTTTTCATGTTGAGACTCATATATTTCCAATCTTTCAGCTTGTTCCACCAGCCAAGTTTGACTCAAAATCTCCTCTTTTTCAAAATTGTCCTTTTGCTGGTACTCGCTCTCTTCATTCAATTCTTCCATATTGGCCTTCATTCTTATGATTGTTGCCCTCATTCTTTTTTATATCTTTTCTGAGTTCATCACGTTGCTATGCTACTTGCCTAAGAATATCCCTAAAATATGCATCATATTCCATATCCTTTACTTCATTTCCCCTATCAAACTCATAAACATTATTAGAAACATCATAATAAGAGTTTTGAGAAGGATAATAAGAATTAGGACAACCATCCCAATGGCCATCTTGACCACCACATAAATTACAAATACTTGACTCAAAGAATTGAGATTGTACACACAACTCGCTCCTGGGAACATTCTGACAATTTTTCCACCAGTGAGGTCCTCCACAATATGGACAAGGATCATCATAATAAGAATAACCAATATTTGACCAATTATCATTCCAGGATGCCATGTTAACAAAGATGTAAATATTAACCTAAGATAAAAATTAAAAAAAAAACTTGAATAGACAAAGAGTAAAACTCTAATCTAGCTGTCTAGTTAATTTCTAAGTCCCGGCAATGGCGCCAAAAACTTGTTGCTCCAAAACGCACACGCAAGTATACGTGGTCGACAATTAATATAGGATTGTAAGTCCAGATATCGTACCCACATGGACTTGTGATTAACTATCAACTAAATTAAACCAAACAATTAATCTATTCAAGCGAATCCTAAAGTATGAATATTGTACTAAAATTAATCTAAAGTAACAAATTAAGAGATCAAAGAAAACAACGACAAGCTTAACGACGAATTCAATGTGGGTGAATATTCTAGAGCTATGGGTTAGCTAACAATCCCATTGAGTTTTCCACTTAAATCATCTAATTAATTTATCAAGTTTATTTGTTGACATGGTTAATATTGCTCGTAGCATTCTCCAGAAGTACAACTCGCCTATTCAAGCTAACCTAACGCCTATATTCCTATGGAATTAGAATTAACAAGAACACATTAATAATTCCTGTATAGTAACCAAGCAAGGCGATTGGGTATATTCCTATCCTAACCGCAAATCCGCCCTCCCTAAGAGTTAAGATCTTGCTCTACTCAATCTTATATGCAATCTAGAATTCCCTCTCCCGAGTTCAATCCTAGATTCGTAGATAGTATTAGATTGGTGATCAAGCAATTAAATAATTAAGCGTAAGATTGAATAAATAAACCAAAATGAGGAAATAATAAGAACAATTCAAGTTTCAAACTACAACGTTCATGTAGCACCCAAAACTCTAGAACTAAAAAACTATGAAACTAAAAGAAGAGAAGAGAAGAAAAAATAGTTAGAAACCTCCTCCAAGCGTGGTTTGTTTTCCTCCACGTCTAAAGTTTGTCCCTAGATCTAAGATGTGTCAAAAGTCTGTTAGATATATTCAAAATAACGTGTTTCCATGTATATATACCAAGTAGGGTTGGGCCCAGACAAAAACATCTTCTCCTACGCGAAATAGGACTCTGGCTCTATAAATTTTGTACAGCCACGCCACACCATGCGTCGCGCCATGCACCGCGCAAATGGAAATTATCAGCAGCCTCAACTTTTCACATCAGGCAACATTTTACACTACTGCGTTGCGCCTTGCGGCGTCCCATGCGGCGCGGCAGTGTAATTTTCTCAGAGTGAACTTATTTCATCCTCTCTTAACATCTGGACTTGGTACACGACCTCCGAACACGATCTCGGCTTAATATCTTGTGCTTTTACTCAGACTTCAAAGCTCCAAATCACTTGAATTCATTCCATAACTCCTACATAGATCAGAATCACTCCTACAAGGCATAAAACACATATTTAGTGTAAAACACTAGCGATTAAAGCTCAAACTCAATTAAAGTGTAGTTCATTAGAGTGTAATAAGCGACTAAAATACACAATTATAGCCTATCATCAGTGGATGTCGTGTACGCAAGGTGACGAGTGCGTACACGAGCCAAATATGAAATTACCGATATTAATTATGTAGATTCCTTGCATTCCTTAATTGAGTTACCTTACATATTAAATTCATCATCATTAGTCTATCTTTACATGCTCTACTTGTCTTATCTCTTATTTATTAATTGCCTTTACATGTTTAGTTGAAGTATTGTGTTACAACCCATATCCACATGTGTTATTTCATGCCATATATTAGTTAACATAAATCCAAGAAGGAATTATCTTTGATATTATAAGAAGTCAATCCTATTGGTCTTAAGTGATACAAGAGTGTATAAGGGTGATTAACAAGTATTAGAAGTTAAATGAATCAAGGTTGTTGTAACTCGTATTATCAGGTAATCTAGCGGTGCTTAATACACTCAAGAGTTCATTTCTTAAGGTATTTTAATCATATAATATCCGTATCATAAGTCTTGAAGTCAAACGAGTTATGAAACAAAAGTCGACAAAAGTTGTCGCAACTTAGGTTCATAATTTTACTTAAACATTAGGTCAAATGTTTCTAATCTTTTCTCATAATTTACAAGGAATTACGGGGTGATCTACCCACCAAATTAAATATCTATGAGTCTAGTTTCCAACGCATTAAACCGTTCATCGATACGATCTCGGAGTAGAGAGATATTCGCGTTTTCGCGAGACTGCGCCAAGCACCTCTCTATGGGGCCCACTAAGTCGGTTTAAGATATTTGGACCTATATAGGATGCCTCCAACCCGTTTTAAGTCATTTCTTTTCACTATTTTCAGACCTTAGAACCCTAGGAACATCCTCTCAAGGTTCTCTCAAGATTCAAGACCCAAAAAAAGGGCAAACAACACAAATCAAGTGTCGGGAATTCCGTGGCGCTAGTAAGTCTCTTGTTCTTCTTGTTGTTGCTCATTTTTGTGTCGTTCCAGCTCGTGTGGGAGGTTGTTTTAAAGGGTTTATGTTCTGTAAATACTCCCTCATGTTCTTAATATCAATCCTAGGTGATTTCAAGCCTTCTAAAGTGATTCTAGTGCCGAAAAACACTAATTGATCGCTAGTTTTGCTTTTTTGTTATTGTGGCAGCATTGGAGGGATATTTCATGGAAATTTAAGGTCAAATAGGAGTTTTTATTTCTGTATAAAGTTAAGCAACCTCTTACTCTATATGTATTTAAGATTATCCAAGTTGCGGCTAAGCCATTGAAGCTACAACTTGTGAAATATATATCGAAAGGCTTGGTAGTAATATTATTGTTTTGTAGACTGTTTTGCATTGTTGTTGGGCTGCGTATTTTACTACTGTTTTGTGGAGTTTTGGAGGAGGAAGGGTGTGGAGAAACACCATATATATGTAGGGTTATGGGCTGATATTTATTCGTAACATTTCAAGGTTGTTTGACACGACTACGGTGGTCGTCGTATGTATGGAGTGATTAGGCTGTGTGTGAACTATTTTGGGAGGCTCAATATGTTTATTATTGATGTTGTTTGATCTGTTTGGTGACTATTTTGAATGGTGTGAGGTCATATATATAGGGGAGGTGCTATCCGTTTCATCGTAAAATAGGTTGTGGTCGATACATAATAGTTATGACGCTTAAATGATAACGATAGTATCATTTCTCTTATTGTAGACTAAGGAGTTTTGACAATTGCATAGCTTGAGATTGGGGCAGTATATACAAGGTATGTGAGGCTATCCCTTTCCTTCTTTTGCACGACTCCGATTGTACATAATGTAATGAACGAGCTTCCAAGATACTCTACTCTTAGAAGCTAGCAGTACTTACATTGTTTTCCCTCTTATGGAACGATTGATGTTAATGTTGCTTATCTTATTCTTATGTTATCAATGTTGTTGGTACTTCCTGATTCTTATAAGGTTCATAGTGAAGAGTTAGTCCTAATAACGTGTACAGACGATACCGACCTTACGTCACTCTGAAAGGTTTAGAATGTGATTCCATGAGTCGAGCATGCATTATATATATGTATCTATTTTACTCTACCGAGCCACGCTATTGTTGGCCGGGTACGGCACCTATTGTGCAACCACTGATCAGTTGGATTTTACCGAGCTCCACGTGGCCGGGTACGATTCTACCGAGCCTTATGATGGCCAGGTATGTTTTTTTACCGAGCCTATTATGGTCGGGTACGATATGATGATGATGATGCCCACAGAGGAGAATGTTTTAAAGGTTTATGTATTTATACATATGTATCATGCATTTCATGTAAGTAGCCCTCAGAGGTACTAAGATGTTACAGGTTGTATATTCTCTATCCTTGCTTATATTACTGATCGTATTTATGGTTCCCTACCTTACATACTCAGTACTTTATTCGTACTGACGTCCTTTTATTTGTGGACACTACATGTCGTGCTGCAGTTCCTGATAGACAGGCAGGTGCAGCTCCCCCACCACAGTAGGTTGTCCAGTTCAGCGGTGATTGGCAAGATCCCTTCTCCGGACTTGCCTTGGTCTTGGTATGCATTTTTGTCGTAGATATTATGGGTATGTCGGGGCCCTGTTCCGGCTATGTTGCAGCATTTACGTTCCTTTATAGGCTCATAGACAGGTGTCGACTCATGTATAGTTTGGTATGCCTTGTCAGCTAGTTTTTGTTGTATAGTCTTTCATAGTAGCGTGGTAGCTCATACCTTATATGTAGTTTCTTGATTGTCTAGTCATCCCCTGCTATGTATGTTCATGCTGTCATATTTTATTGCTGGTTGTCCATGATCCAGGTCTACCATTTATATTGATCTCGTCAGCCCTAAAAGATAATAATGAAGGTTAGATGCAATGTATGTTGGTGCTCGGCAAGTGTGGTCCGGTGCTAGTCATGGCCCTTCAGTTTGGGTCGTGACAAACTTGGTATCAGAGCAAGTCTATCCTAGGGGTTGTCTATGAGCCGTGTCTAGTAGAGTCTTGATTATGGATGTGTAGCGCGCCACATTTATAATCAGGAGGCTACATGACATCTAGGGTTGTTACCTTCTTCCTGAATCTAGATCGTGCGTAGAGTTGAGTCGTAAGTGTTCGTCTCTAATATTCACCTTGTTTTTTTCAGTGATGCCTTCGACTAGGAAGCAAACGATTAGTAGACGGCTTGATACAGCAGCGGGAGAGGGTACCAGTCAGGTGCCCCAAGTCAGAGCAGGACAAAGTGAGGCTCAAAGTGAGATGCCCTCTCATACCTCATCTACTCCATCTCCTCCAGAGGATATTAGAAGGCACCCAGCGCCTCCAGTTCCTCCGTCTGGCACTCCAGACCAGGATATGCGGAGTGCTTTGCAGTTATTGACTAGCTTGGTAGCTGCTCAGGCTCAGAGGCAGAATACAGGTGCTGCTGAGAAACCAGTTAGTACAAGAGTTCGTGATTTTATTAATTTAGACCCTCTAGTGTTTACCGGATCAGACCCCAAGGAGGACCCACAGACTTTTATTGACCAGGTTCATCGTACACTTCGGGTTATGCATGTTAGTGATACAGAGGCAGTAGAGTTGGCTTCTTATCGGCTACGGGATTTAGCGGTTCTCTGGTATGATAGTTGGGAGAGATCCAGGGGTCCGAACCCTCCTCCAGCTGTGTGGAAGGAATTTTCTGAGGCCTTTCTTCGTCACTACTTGCCAGTTGAGATACGACGAGCTAGAGCTGATAAGTTCTTGAACCTTAGACAAGGTAATATGAGTGTGCGAGAGTACAGTATGCAGTTTGATTCTTTGGCAAGGTATGCTCCCCATATGGTGGCCGAGATGAGTGATAGGGTGCATATGTTCGTGAATGGGTTGGGACCACATCTGATAAATGAGTGTACGACAGCCTCCTTGGTGGAGGGCATGGATATTTCCCGTATTCAAGCTTATGCCCAGACCCTAGAGGATCGTAAGCGCCAGCAGAGGGCAGTTAGGGAGCAGGATAGGGGCCAGCATAAGAGGGCGAGATTTGCAGGGTATTCTGATGACTTCAGAGGCCGCATCAGGCCACAGTTTTCGAGGAGTTCGGCGCCACCTGTAGCTAGTGCTCCTCCACAGTTTCAGAGGCCTCGATATGATCGATCCTATTCTGGTCCAGGTCAGAGTTCGCGGGCATCTGGCTCGCAACATCACAGGGATACTAGTCAGATGAGACCCCCAACACCACATTGTGATCAGTGCGGCAAGGCCCACTTTGGACTGTGTCGTCGAGGTTCTGATGCATGCTATTCGTGCGGGCAGCCTGGCCATATGATGCGGGATTGTCCTAATAGAGGAGGTGATGGTATGGCTCAGCCGACTGGATCTGTGTCTGGTTCTTCCTCATCAGTTCGACCTCCAGCACGGGGTTTTCAGCAGTCGACAGGTCGTGGTAGGGGTAGAGGTGCAGTGCCGAGTTCGAGTGGTGCTCAAAATCGAACCTATGCTCTAGTAGGTCGACAGGATCTCGAGTCGTCTCCAGATGTTGTTACAGGTATTATATCTGTGTTTTCTTATGATGTATATGCGCTGATTGATCCGGGATCTACATTATCATATGTTACACCCTTTGTGGCTAATAAGTTTGGCATTGAACCTGAATTGATAAGTAAACCCCTTGCGGTATCTACTCCGATAGGAGATTCTGTGATTGCTAGAAGGGTATATAGAGGTTGCACTGTGATGATTTGTAGTCGTCAAACCTCGGCAAATTTATTTGAGTTAGAAATGGTTGATTTTGATGTGATAATGGGAATGGACTGGTTGGCCTCATGCTATGCAAATGTTGACTGTCGTACGAAGATGGTTAGGTTCCAATTTCCGGGTGAACCCGTCATTGAATGGAAAGGGAACATTGCTACACCAAAAGGTAGGTTTATTTCCTATCTTAAGGCAAGTAAAATGATCTCAAAAGGTTACATTTATCATCTCGTTCGTGTTAGGGATGCGGAGGCGAAACCGCCTACTTTACAATCAATCCCTGTGGTCAACGAATTCCCAGATGTTTTCCCAGATGAACTCCCAGGCCTTCCTCCTGAAAGGGAGATTGAGTTTAGCATTGATGTGTTGCCTGACACTCAACCGATCTCTATTCCTCCATACAGAATGGCCCCGGCAGAGTTGCGAGAGTTGAAGGTGCAGTTGAAGGACTTGCTGGATAAGGGCTTTATTAGGCCTAGCACTTCACCTTGGGGTGCACCAGTCCTATTCGTGCGGAAGAAAGACGGGTCGTTACGGATGTGTATCGACTATCGACAGTTGAATAAGTCTACTATAAAGAACAAGTATCCACTTCCAAGAATTGATGACCTGTTTGACCAACTCCAGGGTGCCAAGTATTTCTCCAAGATTGATTTACGTTCAGGGTATCATCAGGTGAGGGTTAGGGAGAAGGATATTCCAAAGACGGCCTTCCGGACAAGATATGGGCACTTTGAGTTCTTGGTGATGTCGTTCGGGCTAACAAATGCCCCAGCAGCTTTTATGGATCTCATGAATACTATATTCAGGCCCTATCTTGATGTGTTCGTGATTGTATTCATTGATGACATTCTAGTGTATTCTCGTTCGGAGGCGGAACATGCGGGCCACTTGCGGATAGTATTACAGACGCTTCAGGATCGTAAGTTATATGCTAAGCTCTCCAAATGTGAATTCTGGCTGAACTCAGTAGCATTCCTTGGCCATGTGATATCTGATGAGGGTATTAGTGTCGACACTCAGAAGATCGATGCAGTAAAGAATTGGCCGAGACCTACAACACCATCAGAAGTCCGCAGCTTCCTAGGGCTAGCAGGATATTATAGGCGGTTTGTAGAAGGATTTTCCTCTATATCATCACCATTGACTAAGTTAACACAAAAAGCTACCAAATTCCAGTGGTCTGACACTTGTGAACGTAGTTTTCAGGAGTTGAAGAATCGATTGACATCTGCACCAGTGCTCACTCTTCCTGAAGGAACAGAAGGTTATGTGGTATATTGTGATGCCTCAGGTATAGGTTTGGGGTGCGTATTGATGCAGCGTGGGAATGTGATTGCTTATGCATCAAGACAATTGAAGAAGCATGAAAAGAATTATCCAACCCATGATTTGGAATTGGCTGCAGTAATATATGCTTTGAAGATATGGCGGCACTACTTATACGGCGTCCATGTTGACATCTACACAGATCACAAGAGTTTACAATACATCTTCAAGCAGAAAGAGTTGAATTTGAGGCAGCGTAGGTGGCTTGAATTATTGAAAGACTACGACGTCGAGATATTGTATCATCCCGGTAAAGCCAATGTTGTGGCAGACGCTCTCAGCCGTAAATCAATGGGAAGCTTAGTACATATTGAGGCAGGTAGATGGGGGTTGATTAAAGAGCTTCATCAGCTAGCCAATATGAGAATCAGATTGTTAGACTCTGATGACGGAGGTGTTACTGTACAGAATACATCAGAATCATCTTTGGTAGCCGAGGTAAAAGCACGACAATATGAAGATCCTATCTTAGTACGATTAAGAGAAAGCATTCAACAGTGTAAAAGTATGGCTTTTGGGATCGGAAAAGATGGGGCACTGAGATACCAGAGCCGATTGTGTGTGCCTAATGTGGCAGGGTTGCGAGAGAAGATTATGAATGAGATTCATCAATCCCGATATTCCATCCATCCCGGCTCGACAAAGATGTATCATGATGTCAAGGAGCAGTATTGGTGGGATAATATGAAGAAGTCTATTGCAGAATTTGTAGCCCAGTGTCCCAATTGTCAACAAGTAAAGATAGAACATCAGAAACCCGGTGGATTGCTTCAAAATATAGAGATTCCGACCTGGAAGTGGGAGGTGATTAATATGGACTTCATTATTGGATTACCTCGCTCTTATCATAAGTTTGACTCCATCTGGGTGATAATTGATCGACTTACAAAATGTGCCCATTTTCTGCCAGTGAAGACAACTTACACGGCTGAAGATTATGCGAAGTTGTATATCAAGGAGATTGTTAGGCTTCATGGTGTGCCCATATCTATTATATCAGACCGAGGAGCTCAATTTACGGCTAACTTTTGGAGGTCTTTCCAGAAGGGTTTAGGCACACAAGTAAATCTCAGCACTGCATTTCATCCGCAGACTGACGGACAGGCTGAACGTACCATTCAGACACTGGAAGATATGCTACGAGCATGTGTTCTAGATTTTAAGGGGAATTGGGATGATCATCTTCCACTCATAGAATTCGCCTATAACAATAGCTACCATTCCAGTATTAAAATGGCCCCATACGAGGCACTATACGGGAGGAGATGTAGATCACCAGTTGGATGGTTCGAAGTCGGTGAAACAGAATTATATGGGCCAGATTTGATTCACCAAGCTATTGAGAAGGTGAAAGTGATACAGGAGCGATTGAGGACGGCACAAAGCAGGCAAAAATCTTATTCTGATGTCCGACGTCGTGATCTAGAGTTTGAGGTTGGTGATTGGGTTTTCCTGAGGATCTCACCAATGAAGGGTATTATGCGTTTTGGGAAGAAAGGTAAGCTGAGTCCAAGGTATATCGGGCCGTATAAAATTCTTCGACGAATTGGACAGGTTGCTTATGAGTTAGAATTGCCATCCGAATTGGAATTTGTCCACCCGATATTCCATGTATCTATGTTGAGAAAATGTATTGGAGACCCTTCTCGAGTCATCCCTATCAAAGATGTACAAGTTACAGAGGACCTATCATATGAAGAAGTGCCAGTGGCGATATTAGATCGGCAAGTCCGCAAGCTGAGAACAAAAGATGTAGCTTCCGTCAAAGTATTGTGGAGGAACAAAAATATGGAAGAAATGACATGGGAAGCAGAAGAGGAGATGAAGTCTAAATACCCTTACTTATTCCAGAATGAAGATAACAAGGATGCTGGTGGAAGACAGGATACATTAGAAGGTGAAACGGCTCTATGAGGTAAGCAATAATTTGAGAATACTCCTCCTTAATACAAAATGGTGATATGTAGATAATGTAAATATGCATAATGCTTTGTGTAGCCTTGTGAAGCCATATGTTGGGCTTAATTGCTTGCAAGTTTTGCTAGTGACCATTTTATAGGGGAAAATTGATCGGAAATTTCCATTGGAATCCACGATGATTTAAACTCCCCATGAACCCTTACATTCGAGGACGAATGTTCCTAAGGGGGGGAGGGTGTTACAACCCATATCCACATGTGTTAGTTCATGCCATATATTAGTTAATATAAATCCAAGAAGGAATTATCTTTGAGATGATAAGAAGTCAATTATATTGGTCTTAAGTGATACAAGAGTGTATAAGGGTGATTAACAAGTATTAAAAGTTAAATGAATCAAGGTTGTTGTAACTCGTATTTTCAGGTAATCTAGTGGTGCTTAATACACTCAAGAGGTCATTTATTAAGGTATTTTAATCATATAATATCCGTATCATAAGTCTTGAAGTCAAACGAGTTATGAAACAAAAGTCGACAAAAGTTGTCGCAACTTAGGTTCATAATTTTACTTAAACATTAGGTCAAATGTTTCTAATCTTTTCTCCTAATTTACAAGGAATTACGGGGTGATATACCAACAAAATTAAATATCTATAAGTCTAGTTTCCAACGCATTAAACCGTTCATCGATACGATCTTGGAGTAGAGAGATATTCGCGTTTTCGCGAGACTGCGCCAAGCACCTCTCTATGGGGCCCACTAAGGCGGTTTAAGATATTTGGACCTATATAGGATGCCTCCAACCCGTTTTAAGTCATTTATTCTCACTATTTTCAGACCTTATAACCCTAGGAACATCCTCTCAAGGTTCTCTCAAGATTCAAGACCCAAAAAAGGGCAAACAACACAAATCAAGTGTCGGGAATTCCGTGGCGCTAGTAAGTCTCTTGTTCTTCTTGTTGTTGCTCATTTTTGTGTCGTTCCAGCTCGTGTGGGAGGTTGTTTTAAAGGGTTTATGTTCTGTAAATACTACCTCATGTTCTTAATATCAATCCTAGGTGATTTCAAGCCTTCTAAAGTGATTCTAATGCCGAAAAACACTAATTGATCGCTAGTTTCGCTTTTTTGTTGTTGTGGCAGCATTGGAGGGATATTTCATGGAAATTTAAGGTCAAATTGGAGTTTTTCTTCCTGTATAAAGGTAAGAAACCTCTTACTCTATATGTATTTAAGATTATCCAAGTTGCGGCTAAGCCATTGAAGCTACAACTTGTGAAATATATATCGAAAGGCTTGGTAGTAATGTTATTGTTTTGTGGACTGTTTTGCGTTGTTGTTGAGCTGCATATTTTACTACTATTTTGTGGAGTTTTGGAGGAGGAAGGGTGTGGAGAAACAGCATATATATGTAGGGTTATGGTCTGATATTTATTCGTAACATTTCCAGGTTGTTTGACACGACTACGGTGGTCGTCGTATGTATGGAGTGATTAGGCTGTGTGTGGACTATTTTGGGAGGCTCAATATATTTATTATTGATGTTGTTTGGGCTGTTTGGTGACTGTTTTGAATGGTGTGAGGTCATATATATAGGGGAGGTGCTGTCCGTTTCATCGTAAAATAGGTTGTGGTCGATACATAATAGTTATGACGCTTAAATGATAATGATAGTATCGTTTCTCTTATTGTAGACTAAGGAGTTTTGACAATTGCATAGCTTGAGATTGGGGCAGTATATACAAGGTATGTGAGGCTATCCCTTTCCTTCTTTTGCACGACTCCGATTGTACATAATGTAATGAACGAGCTTCCAAGATACTCTACTCTTAGAAGCTAGCAGTACTTACATTGTTTTCCCTCTTATGGAACGATTGATGTTAATGTTGCTTCTCTTATTCTTATGTTATCAATGTTGTTGGTACTTCCTGATTCTTATAAGGTTCATAGTGAAGAGTTAGTCCTAATAACGTGTACAGAGGATACCGACCTTACGTCACTCCGAAAGGTTTAGAATGTGATTCCATGAGTCGAGCATGCATTATATATATGTATCTATTTTACTCTACCGAGCCACGCTATAGTTGGCCGGGTACGGCACCTATTGTGCAACCACTGATCAGTTGGGTTTTACCGAGCTCCACGTGGCCGGGTACGATTCTACCGAGCCTTATGATGGCCGGGTACATTTTTTTACCGAGCCTATTATGGCCGGGTACGATATGATGATGATGATGCCCACAGAGGAGAATGTTTTAAAGGTTTATGTATTTATACATATGTATCATGCATTTCATGTAAGTAGCCCTCAGAGGTACTAAGATGTTACAGGTTGTATATTCTCTATCCTTGCTTATATTACTGATCGTATTTATGGTTCCCTACCTTACATACTCAGTACTTTATTCGTACTGACATCCTTTTATTTGTGGACACTGCATGTCGTGCTGCAGGTCCTGATAGACAGGTAGGTGCAGCTCCCCCACCACAGTAGGCTGTCCAGTTCAGCGGTGATTGGCGAGATCCCTTCTCCGGACTTGTCTTGGTCTTGGTATGCTTTTTTGTTATAGACATTATGGGTATGTCGGGGCCCTGTTCCAGCTATGTTGCAGCACTTACGTTCCTTTAGAGGCTCATAGACAAGTGTCGACTCATGTATAGTTTCGTATGCCTTGTCAGCTAGTTTTTGTTGTATAGTCTTTCATAGTAGCGTGGTAGCTCATACCTTATATGTAGTTTCTTGATTGTCTGTCCATCCCCTGCTATGTATGTTCGTGCCATCATATTTTATTGCTGGTTGTCCATGATCCAGGTCTACCATTTATATTGATCTCGTCAGCCCTAAAAGATAATAATGAAGGTTAGATGAAATGTATGTTGGTGCTCGACAAGTGTGGTCGGGTGCTAGTCATGGCCCTCCAGTTTGGGTCGTGACATATTGTTAACTCTATTCCTTATTTATTATTTAGCTGGTGAGTTCTTTACTTGAAGTTTTTAATTTTGGAATATCTTGTCATTGAAATTGGTTTCGAGTTATGAAGGATGTGATTTAAATTGAGGCAAAGTTGTAAAGTTGTGAAATACTATTTTTGTTGAGTTACTCACTACCGACTGCTATTATTTATACTTGTATGCATATTGTGGTTTAGCCATGGGCTACTTGTTGTGAAAATACTATTGTTGGTTTCTTGGCAAGTTGCGATATTGGGGACTTGAGGTACGATTTTTGATACATTTTGATATTGATACGCATGCGGTGGTATATAATTTTGGGGTTGAAATGCATGCAGTGTGTTAAGGTGGGCTTGATACGCGTGTTGCTAGTAGGGGAACTACTTGAAGCCACGCGGTATGATAAGGTATGCCGAAACACGGGAAGCTATTTCGGAAAAATAATTTTCAAAACTAAAATGCAAGGCTACCATGGTGATATAAGGAAAGATTGTCAACTAATTTAAGATTTGACACTACAAGGAGATACATCGGTAGTGACTCTTGTTGATACTTTCTATTTCTTCACTTGTGTTTTGTTGTTTTGTTCTATGTCATAGGATTCCTTGTTTTCTTCCATGATGCATTATTTTCCTTAGTTCAATGTAGCTATTCTCGGCGTATTTCTTTATTTTCTCATTTCTATTGTTATCATTACTTCACTATTATAAACTTGTTCAATTTCTTATTTATTCTAGTAGGGCCTTGACCTGACCTCGTCATTCTACTGAGGTTAGGCTTGGAACTTACTGGTTACCCTTGTGGTGTCTCGTGTTATGCTTCTGCATATCTTTTTGTGTAGATCTAGGTACCTCTTACCAGTTATGCTTGCAGGCGTCTGAATGCCTCGGAGTCCTACTCAATCTAGTCTATTTTATTTCCTTATCCTTTTATAGACACTGATGTATAAGGATGTTCAGTACCATCTTATAGAGCTTGTGACTTGTATTCGCCGTGTTTTGGGAAATTATATATGCTGAGTCGCGGAGCTTTCTTTTTATTAGTTGTTGAGTTTTGAGACTTTATTTATCATTTTTGTTAATATTGCATGTATATTAGGCTTACCTAGTCTTAGGGACTAGATTCCATCACGACATCCTACGGAGGGAATTGGGGTCGTTACACCACGCTTATAGGTCTTGAATAATTTAATATACCTTGGCTTCAAACTTGCCTATCTACTGCTGCCCACCTAAATGATCTGAATGTCGCTAGTGTAAATTCATAATTGTCCGCCTACTTGACATTGTGCATTTGTGTCTATATGAGGAGGTGAACTTGAGCATTTAGGGTTGATTATGTGTAGTCCTATTTGTTTTAAATGCGCTCCTAGTTTACTCATTTTGAATAGCCTACGGAAAGTCTATAACTATCAAAGTAGTAGGTCCAAAGCCTCCTAGACCATAGGCATGCAACGGGTAACGCACCCATACAACACGATTTAGAATTGAAGTAGAACATTTTAGGTAAACAACTTCAAGATAGTAATTGGGTAGTAGGAGATGATAGTTTGTTCCTAATGAATAATATGTGTGACCCTTACACTTAAGGGATTTGCAAAATCTTATTTATGGTGCACATGGTGATCCTTTAGGCTAAAATAATTAGAACCCTCCCTCTCCCACAGTTACTATTTGTACACCTATTCGTGCGAACTTAGATCAAACTAGGTTATATCTTATACTCTTTAAAAGTTATATCATTTACTTATGTATAACACATTTCTTTCACATATGTAGTCTCTTCAATACTTGTTTCTTGCAATTGGATGTTTTGTACTCCTTGTTACAATTTACATGATTACATAGGATAACTATAATTCAATAATCCTGTCATAGTGCAAAATTCTGCCGGGAACCACAGTTGTGGATCTAGAAGAGTGCCTAACACCTTTTTTTCAAGGTCATTTTCGCCCTTACCCGATCTTTGGTGAAACAGACTAGTTAAAAAAGAGTTATTTACTAATAGCTGCCCCAACACACCTAAAAATCTTTAAGTGGAGACTCTTCTATTTTAACACCCATTTAAAAGAGTTGTCACACGTCGAAATTTGTTTTCGCAAGAAAATTGGGCGCGACAAGTGGTCACATTTGTGAAACCCAAGTTGCATTTGCAACATCTGCAGCTGAAAAAAAGGATGGGATTTGAGGACTTAGTGTCATTTTATCATATTTTGAAACCTAGACTTGGTGGGAGGTGATTTTTGGAGAGGATTTTTCAAATCTAGCTATTGGGTAAGTTGTTTTGACTCAATTTCAATATTTTAACATGTTATTTTTTATGTATTTTAACATCAAAATAATGGAATTTAAATGGAACTTATGGGGATTTTTTTACTATGTTTTGAAAATAAAAAATTAAGATTTGAGAGTCTATTTGGACTCGGGTTTGAAAATCAAACACAAATTTGGACTCATGGGGTTATGGACAGTCGAGATATACCCTTTGACTCGGATTTTTGCCAGGCGGACCCCAGGTTGTCTTTTATTGGCCTTTTGGGAAATGTGTTAACTTTATTAATTAAAATTGAATTCTCTTGCATTGTTTTATGATATTAAGTTGTTTTTGGTCAGATTTGGGCCAAACGGAGGTAAATTTTAAAGGAAAAGCATTTTAGTATATTGATTATGGTTAATTGAGGTAGTACTTTGCCTAATTCAGCGTGGGAGAGTTACCCCTTGGGATTTGTTTTAATTGCTTATGCGTGGGATGTGTGAATGATATGTACACGAGGTGATAAGTGTGTACCTAGTCGTATGTGTGATTTATGACCGGATTTGACCCGAGGTTGCTCTTTTTGCCTTGTTTTAATTGAGATATCCTTGCACTACATTTTTTTCTCTTGGGTTGTTTACTTGAGTTTATGTTCCATGCTACAATCATGTCTTAGGATTGTAATTCCTTAATTTGCTAAGTCGGGCATTTGTGAGATTTGTTGCTAATTTGAGTTAGTTTTGGTTCTTATATGTTGAACACATATTCCACATTTCCTTATTGAATTATCCTTGTGCACTGTATTGTGTGATTGTTGATTTATATTTTGGTGATAATTGTTGGCATATATTTATTTTATAATTATGGCATATGTGAGTAGATTGTTCGGGTGTTGGCATGAGGTTTCTATCATGCTATTGTTATTATTGATATTGCACATATGGCGATACATGGCGGGCTATATGTCGGGTATGCATATGTGGCGAGACAAAGTGGGATAATTTTTAATACGCATGTGGAGAGACAACGCGGGCATTTACTTTACTGTTGCGCTTGCAGTGAGATAAGGGTGACTATGTGGGGATGATATGTGATAGCCTGGGGGGTTTATTGATGATGTTTGTATGGTGGTGAAACTGGGGTATTCTTGTTTGTGCTTATGACTTGTTTGTGTATATCGTGAAATTATACATAATTTGTTGTGTAATTTCTAACATGCCAATCTATGCCTCTATTAGTACTTGATATTTTGGTTGTCCAAATGGACTCACCTATGAGGAGTTTTTTAATATTATGTGGAGTTGTTGCTAGCGTAAGGGATTGAAATAAAAAGAAAGTTGTTATTATGCATTAATTTATTTGACTCTGATAGTTTGTTGGTGTAACGACCTGGCCGGTCATTTTAAGAATTAATGCCTCGATTCCCTATTAACTGCTTTTTTCGTATTTTTTTCTACTATTGTGAGTTGACGGAATGATTTGTTTGGAGTTTTGGAGAGTTTTGGGACACTTAGTCCCTAAATGAGAGTTTAAGTTTAAGAATTTGGACTATAGTCGGAACAATGTGAAGACGGCCTCGGAATGGAATTATGTTGGTTCAGTTAGCTCCGTTGGGTGATTTCGGGCTTAGGGGCATGTTCGGATTGTGTTTTGGAGGTCCGTAACTTATTGGCTTGAAATGCCGAAAGTTGAATTTTTGAAGTTTCTGGTTCGATAGTGAGATTTTGATATATGTGTCAGAATGGAATTCCGAAAGTTGGACTAGCTCCATAGTATTGAATGTGACGTGTGTACAAAATTTCAGGTCATTCCGACGAGGTTTGATAGACTTTTTGATCGAAAGCGTAATTTGAATGTTTTTGGAGTTTGTAGGCTTGAATCCATGGTTCATTCGATGTTGTTTTAGGTGTTTTGAGGATTGGTATAAGTTTGGATAGTAGTATATGACTTGTTTGTGCTTTTGGTTGAGGTCCCGGGGATCTCGGGATGATTTCGAAAGGTTGTCGAAAGAATTGGGAGTGGCTTGAAGCAGCTGAAGCTGCTGATCTCTGTCATAACCACACCAGCGTTTGGGTCCCGTACGTGCGAAGCCGCAGAAGTGGCGGTAATATCAGAAAAATGAAAAAGAGGAGCGCCAACATGGACCGCAAAAGCAGCACCGCATCTGCATAAAAGTGGTCGCAAGTGCGAAAGCCGGGTTTTTAATGAATTATCGTAGATGTGACTTTAGTTCCACAGAAGTGGGACCGCTGGTGCGGTCCCATGGCCGTAGAAGCGGATTTGCTGGGCAGAACATATAAATAGATGTCTTCATGAATTTGAGTTATTTTTCATCTCTTTTCAAACGGGAAGAAGCTTTGGGGAACATTTTCAAAGGAGGCTGTTAGAGAGATTCATTAAGGTAAGGTCTTTTGTCCTTAAGCTTGTTATTATGGTGATTTTTATCATTGTAAGCATGAAATTTGAAGGAAAATCAGTGGTAAAATTGGAAGTTAGGACTTGGTTAATTGGAGAGTTTTGAGTGGTGGTTTGAGGGACCATTTGAGGTCCGATTTTGGTACTTTTGGTGAGGATTCCGAATTTGTAAATTTTACTCAATTCCGAGATGTGGGATCGGGGGGCGTTTTGGTCATTTTCCTAATTTTACGTATTTTCTTAGAATTAATTAGTGGAATCAGTTACTTGAAGCTATATTTACATTATGCAATTGATTTGAATATATTTGGGTCATTTGGAGTCGAGTACTCGTGGCAAGAGCGTGGTTTCGGGATGATTTTAAGCGACTCGAGGTAAGTGACTTGCCTAACCTTGTGTGGGGGAACTCCCCTTAGGATTTGGTATTGTTGATATTTGAAATGCCTTGTACGTGAGGTGACGAGTGCGTACTTGTGCTAATGGTTGAAAATCTTATTTTCATTAATTAACTATAATTGTGCTTATTTTCCTGTCTATACTACTTGAAATTTAAGCTTACTGTTACCTTAGGGAAGCATGCATAATTGACTTAACTGCTTTATTTGCTCAAGCTGCCTTATTTAGATTCTGTGCAGCATGCTAGGTTAGAAATACCTAATATACCTTGGTATGAAATTTGAATTGAATTGTGACTACGGGACGGTATCCCGGGAGATCCCCCTGCATGTTTACTTTGGGACTACGGATTTGTATTTCGGGAGATACCTCCACACTTTTATATTGGAACTACAGGACTACACCCGGCAGATTCCCCCAATACTGGATATTTACATTTGGGACTACGGATCGGTATTCCGAGAGATTCCCGCACATTATGAGTTGGACTACGGCGGGAGATCCACTGGATATTTATATTTGGGACTACAGGACGGTATCCTAAGAGATCCCTGATTGTTATCTCTATGTTGAGCTGTATTCCTTTCTGTGATTATTTTGTCTATGTTGTAGTAGTTGTTGTTCTTTCTATCTTGTGTTACTTCTTACAATTGAATTTAATTATACTGTCTTATTCTATACTGTTATACCTTGTTTTTCATTTAAACTCAGTAGGGCCCTAACCTTCCTCGTCACTACTTGACCGAGATTAGTCTTGGCACTTACTGAGTATCGTTGTGGTGTATTCATGCCCTTTCTGCACATGTTTTTCACGTGCAGATCTAGGTACTTCGACTTAGCATTACTACCCTTGAGGCGAGGTGATTCTCCATAGATTTCGAGGTATATCTGCCACGTCCGTAGACCGAGGAGTCCCTTTCCATTCTCTATCATAGTATTAGTCCTTCTGTATTTACTTTTGTTTAAACATTTTGGAGTTAGACACTTGTAGTTATTCAATAGCTTGTGATTTCATGAGATTATGGGTTTTGGGAAATGTAGTTTCATTTTGAGAGTTGTATTGTATATGTCGAGCGGCATCTTAAATGCTTCATTTTGATATTTTTCTACAGTTTTGGCTAGTTGATTTCTTTTGTTCTCTTTTTCCACAATTTGTTAGGCTTACCTAGTCGTAGAGACTAGGTGCCATCACGACAGTTCACGGAGGGCAAACTCGGGTCATGATAGTTGGAATGTGTTATGGGTAGTTGATATAGAATCAGATTTATATTGTGGCACGAGTCCTTTGTTATGCTGTATGAATTATGATGTGGCATGAGGTCTTTGCCAGGTGGTGTGACATATGCTGCGGCACGAAGTCATTGCACTGCGAGGGTGATTGATAATGTGTGCACGAATATGCCATATGTGTACGTTTCTATTGGATGATTTGTTGTTGAAACTTAACCATATCTGTAATAAATTGCTTTCACTTATTTTGATAAGATTACCTTTATGGCTTCCTATTATTCTCCATGTTGCTAGTCTTTGATATTTCTGCACAGGTTATTTGACTAGCGGTGGTCTTGACTTGAACGTCGTCACTACTATAACGAGGTTAGATAAAAGGATAGTAAGTTGTTTAAAACTAATTCAGAATAGTACGAGTTAAACTGATTTTAAATTAGATTGGTTTCAGATCCTATAGGCATGATATCTATTATTGCTAATTTCTAATTCCTATAGACATGATAACTAGTTGAACGTGAAATGAAACAGTCAGGAATTACTTGAAATTCCTATAGGCATGATTTCTATGAAAAAAATACTGATTTTAACCTTATGGACATGATGCTTGATTATAGCTGTTAAGATCCTAAAATATGGTGTCTAAGTGTGGTAATAAGACATGCAGAATTTAAAGCAAGTCCTATAGGCATGTTATCTAAATGCAGAGTTAAACATGCAGAATTTAAAATAGGTCCTATAGGCAAGTTATCTAAATGCAGAGTTAAATATGCAGAATTTAAAACAAGTCCTATAGGCAGGTTTTCTACCATTCAAATAGCTGAACATGCATAATTACCCATCCCTTTTTCACTAGCCAACCCCGATGTTTATTATAAATTATTACAAACCAAATAATGAATTACATCAGAAAAGTATAAAAGAAGAAGTTACAACCAGTGGAAGCCTGATTCTTGACTTCCTCTATGAGTTATGGAATAAACCACCTCAAGCACTACTTGTTTCAAAGCCTTTCTCAGACCTGGGTGTGTCAAAGTTTCCTAAAGGTGTCAAAGGACACGGGACAACGTTTACACCCAGGTATGCATAACCAGATAGAGATGGGTGCAGTGTGGAAGGGCCAGCCCTTATGTGTCTAAGTTAAGAGGGAGCTCATGGGTCCCAAGGCATGGCTCACACAAGAGGGGCAGAACCTAAGTTCTAAGAGTATAGTGGAAATGCTAAAACTGAGATTTATTTAAAACTGGGTTAAGAATAGTAAGGGGTAAGAGTGATTTAAAAATAGTAGTAATAAAGCAGAATCAACAATTGCACAAAGGGTCAGGGGTTTGGGAATACATTGCATGGAGAATATGACCCTAAGAGGAGTCAGGTTTAGACATACACAGCAATAGATGATGTTGGCATGCCCATAAACCAGCCAGGGAATACAAACACATAAGGGGATATGGGGTTTAGGATTCCTAAGTCAGTAAATAACATAATCAAGTGATTGACAAAGTATATACATAAGGGAACACATTAATTTAGAAGGGGGAGGGAGCAAATTACAGCATGCTTAGTAATGAAACTTGATTGCATAAGTATAAGTAGAAACATGCAAGACTGAAGAAAAAAACTAAAGAAACATGTTGTTTTTGATGCTCAAAGATTAATTAGGACATACCAGTAAGAAGCAAATACAGAAAGGAAAAGTAAGCAAATTTCCACAGCCTAGCCTTGGCTTTCAGCCGACTAGATAAAGCAGTAAGCACAAGTAGTAACAGAGAAAAGAGAGAGAGTTTTGAGTGAAGTGTGTGTTCTGAACTCAGATGGTTTGTGTGCTTGAAAGAAAAAGGATGCAAGGTATTTATAGCTTATGTAAACGAGTGAAAAGTAAGGTAATAAGTAAAGTTTTAATACAAATATGGAAACAATCAACAGTCAGAATCAATTATACAAGTGATTCCCTTTAATTAAGGAATCACTATTTAACGGGTAGTAACAGGTTCAAGTAAGGAAAGAAATCAGTTTGGGAGTAGATTGATTATTGGTAGTAAAAGTATGCAGTGAACAATCAAGTCTGAGTACGAAAATATGCTTATTTTTAGAAAGGATTCACCAAGGTAAATATTGCAGTAAAGGGAAAAGAATCAATCAATTTTAAACAGGCGGGTGAAATTAGGGTTCATAAAAGAAAAAGCTTTGGAATCAGTCACAAGATCAAGATCAATCAAGGAAGAAACATGCTTTTGTACTTCAGTATATAAACAGAGTGAATAGAGACATCAGACATGCGAGGCCAAGCCCATTGGCAAAAGAAGCATCATACAATAGTTGCAGAAATACGCATAAGGTTCAGTGGATATTCAGGGCTCGCACATATAGCCAAAGTGAAGAAGCGAGTCAAACAAGTAAAGGCCTCACAGTAAAATGTGAGGAAACCTTTTGAAAAGTTAGGGGTTGAAGTTGAGTTTAGAAGATAGTAAACTCGGAATCAGAAAAGTCACATAAAGAAGAAGGAGTCAGAAACAAAGAACTTTAATCAAATCAAGTGCATGCTCAAACAAACAGTTTCAGACCAAGAAGACATAGGGCTTTCAACAATAATCGATTTTAAAAGATGATAAACAAATAAGTCAAACAAGAACTTAACCAAACAAGTACTCATCTAACAAACAGCTTCAAAACTCAAATGAGACCCAAAAGACATTAGGGTTTTCAACATTCTAACTCAAATAGAAGAACAAAATGAGCAAAACATAGCAAAATCACAAACACGTTAAAATTAGAGAAGGGATTTTTGAAATAACTTAAAGGAAAACCCTAACCGAAAAATGAAGAGTCGTTTTGAAAGCAAAGTTAAAGGACCTTCGAGAAACACTTAAGAAAGTCATAGTATGTACAGATCTAAAGCAGATCTGACAGAAAGTTGAAAGATCTTAAAGATTAGGGTTTCGAAAAACCTAGAAAATGTAAGAAAGGCCCTAAAAAGTTACTGATCTAACTAGGAGAGTCAAGGATCTGACTCGAACGGCCATGGCTGGCCGGAGAAAGGTCAAGGATGATCGGAGAAAAGCCACGAACTGGAATCGAACAAGGAATGGACCAGATTCCCTCAAGGTCTGGCCATGAAACCACGAGAACAAACACCCAGAAGCCATAGGAGGCCACTACACGTCTCTAATGGCCTTGGGTGGCCATGAATTAGGCAAGGTTTAGGGTGGATTAGGGTGTAGTTTGATGGCGGTGGCTAGGGTTCGTAAGAGTTTGAGAGAGAGTTGAGAGAGAAGAGGGATTCAAAGGCAGTGGTAGGTGAATAATGAAGTAGGGTAAGCGGTCATTTGGAGTTAAAAAAGGAAAGGGAAGCTGGTGGCCGTTGATCTAAATGATCAACGGCTGGGATAAAAAGGGTTAGGTGGGGATAGGTTGGGTTGTGTAAATTGTGTTAGGGGTCAGTTTTGAGTGGGAATTGGGCCGAAAGAATTGGGTTCAGATTGGGGCCAAATTGGACTATAATTGAAATGAAATTGGGCTATCATTTGAATAGCCATTTTTCCCTTTTTAAAATTATAAAAAATAGTAAATTAATTTTTGGAAATAAATTAAAAGTGATAATATGATTTATGACATATAATTATCAATTTAAATATACTGGACTTAATTTTCATGAATACAAACGCAATTAAATCCTAAAAGAGGCTAATATTGTAATTATGCAATTTAGCTTTAAAAAATACTAAATAAATTTGTAAAAATATGAAAAAATTCTCTTAACTATATTTTAGCATAAATATTAAATTCCTACAAGTGAATCACCAAATTGATAATTTTTGGAAATAATTATTGGGTTTTATGGATAAAATAGAGAAATAAATTGGTTTAAAAAACATTTAAAAATTAAGGAAAAATAACAAAACACTTGGACATACTTATATATGCATACATATGCTATTTTTAAGGTATTTAGCATATTGAAAATATATAGTAAAAATTAGGTATCAACAGCTGCCCCTCTTTACCCGGGAAGGATGAAAGAGTTGTCGGGTAAAGATATGATGGCCAATTTTGACCGAACGAAACAGTTTGAAGAAGTTAGGTTGCACCCTGTCTTCTGAGATACCTACATATCCCTGGTTTTTAGGAATCAGGCCATATGTAGTTCAAGATCCATCGGTGGAGTATGCCGATGTAGACTTTCCAAGAATGGACGCACTATCCATGACGGGGTGAGTGGGCGGCTTGTGAGAATGGTTAAGGTTTGATATGGCTGCGGAAACTAGAGCAGGCTTGCTCCTTCCAGGATGGCCATTGCTCGCCGGTCTACCTACAATTAGAAACAATACAAGCGTATACTGCGCATAAATCTAAACATGATGCAAATTCCCGTCGGACCATGAATGTTGTCTTTGGACGGTTAGGATGACGTACTTAGACCATGACGTCATGGCCATGAAGTGTATGATAAAGGATTTGCAGGCCATGAAATGATGCTCTCGGGCTATGAGGATGGTGCCTCTGAATCATGGTGCCTTTGAATAATGATATGCAAAAGATTAAAAAGGATCCTCAGGCCATGACATGGTGTTCTCGGGCTATGAAGATGGTGCCTCCGAATGATGATGCCTTTGTTTAATTTGGCGATCTTTCAGCCCATGAGATGCAGTATGTGTCAATCTTTCAGCCCATGAGATATAGTATGAGGCGATCTTTCAGCCAGGCAGATGCAGTATGGGGCGATCTTTCAGCCGTGAGATACAGTATGAGTCGATCTTTCAGCCAGGCAGATGCAGTATGGGGCGATCTTTCAGCCATGAGATGCAATATATGGCAATCTTTCAGCCATGCGGATGCAGTGAGCCATTGTTTAGCCTTATGCAAGGATGAAGGCAGTGTTTAGCCTTATGAAATGCAAATGTAGATGGAGGCAGAGCTTAACCTCGAAAGGCGTAATGGTAGCCTTATGCAATGCAATAATGCAGATGGAGGTAGAGCTTAACCTTGGAAGGCAGAATGGTAGCCTTATGCAATGCAAATAATACAGATGCAGACAGTATTTAGTCTCAAAAGGCAGAATGGGAGCCTTATGCAATGCAAAATGCAGATAGAGGTAGAGCTTAACCTCGGAAGGAAGAATGGTAGTCATATGCAAGAAATAAAATGTAAGATGGTAGTAGAGCTTTCTTAGCTGATAGTATATTGCGGCATTGTGATTGTCGTGGATATTGTGACATACATAATATCACTGGTGTATGCGGATAGCAAATTTTGGTAAGTGGCAACGGTTCCGAGAATTATATTCTTGAATAATGTTTGTCCCACAAGTGTATAATATGTTTGATGATTTCGCAATCCAAGTGACTGCATCCAATAAACATCGTGAGTTTTGTAAAGGGGAGGTTAGTTCGCATCCCCCCTAGCTTTGCTTGATCTGCTCGGCTCTGATCTGGTGATACTGTATGTATCATTGGGGTAGCGTTGCTAAACAAAGAAATTTCAGTAATATGCATGATATTGTAAAAATATGACATAATAATAATTTTTAGTTGAACCAATGACTGTGATGTGGTTGGGGACATTGCAACCTCTCTTGTCCCCCTCAAAATTCTGCCCCAGTTTAATGGGTTGATGCTCCTGACTATTGCTTGCGACGATCGATTGAAATTACTTTGTAATTTTCAGGGTCCTCCTCAAAATTCTGCCCCAGTTTCCAATTGCGGGATGAAATGAAATTTTTATTGAATTGTGACCGAACCCATAGGGCTTCCTATATATCCTCTCTTAAACGTGAATCAGGTCAAGAATAGTTCAAATTACATCATATAAGGGAAGCATAAAGATTACACATAATAGCGCTTGACTGCATCTGAGTTGATTGGTTTTGGCCAGACTTCTCTGTCCTTTTCTGCAAGTATGAGGGCTCCTCCTGTCAGAACCTGGTGAACCATGTATGGACCTTGCCAATTGGGAGAGAATTTCCCTTTGGCTTCATCTTGATGCAGAAAAATTTTCTTTAACACCAGCTACCCCGGTGTGAACTGTCTCAGCTTGACTATTTTGTTGAAGGCTTTGGACATTCTGTTTTGATAGAGTTGACCATGGAAAACTACATTCATTCCCTTTCCATCGATAAGGGCTAGTTGCTCATAACAACTTTTCACCTATTCTGCATCGTCGAGCTTAGCTTTTTGTATGATCCTTAGGGAAGGAATTGATGTGCCCCGGTTGATGCCCCGGAAGGAATTGACTGCCTCGGTACCATAAACCAGCATATAGGGGGTTGCCCTGGTTGATGTGTGAATTGTGGTGCGATATCTCAATAGAGCAAATGATAGCTTCTCGTGCCACTATTTATGCCTCTCTATCATTTTCCTCAATATCTTCTTGATATTTTTGTTGGTGGCCACTACAACTCCATTCATTTATGGACTATAGGCTATGGGAATTCTTGTGTTTGATCTTGAAGGTTTCACACATAGCTTTCATCAAGTTACTATTGAGGTTGGAGTTGTTATTAGTAATGATCGACGATGGAATCCCGAATTGACAAACAATGCGGCCGAGGACAAAATCCGCCACGACTTTCTTAGTCACTACTCTTTAAGATGCCGCTTCGACCCATTTGGTGAAATAATGGATTGCCACTAGGATAAACATGTTCCCGTTGGAAGCGGCAGGCTCGATTGGTCCAATGACATCAATTCCCCAAGCAACGAATGACCAATGTGAGCTTTTTGCATTAAGCTCATTTGGAGGCACCTTTATCATGTCTGCATGTATCTGACAGCGGTGGCATTTTTGGACATACTAGATGCAGTCTATTTCCATAGTTATCCAACAATAACCGGCTCGAAGTATCTTCTTTGCTATGACAAAACCGATCATATGTGGGTCGCAGGTCCCAACATGAATTTACTCTAGTAGCTTGGATGCTTCCTTTTATTCGACACACCTTAATAGTCCTAAATCGGGAGTCCACCTATACAGGATTCCTCCGTTGTGAAAGAAATTGTTAGACAACCTCCGAAGTGTGCATTTCTGAGTAGGATTTTCATGTTCTGGGTACTCTCCTTTAGCCAAATATTCCTTGATATCATGAAACCAAGGCTTTCCGTCTGCTTCTTCTTCAACATGGGCACAGTAAGCTGGCTGATCATGGTTATTTACTGGAATGGGATCAATGAAATTTTTGTCTGGATGTTGTATCATAGACGACAGGGTATCCAATGCGTCGGTGAACTCATTCTGGATTCTGGGAATATGTTGGAACTCAGTTTCGTAAACCTTTTCCTCAGTTCTTGTACATGATGCAAATACGGGAGTATCTTGGAGTTCTTGGTTTCTCATTCTTATCACACTTGTTGTATAAGCAGGTCTAAATCTCCCATTACTAGGAGCTCTTAAATGTTCATGTCAATGGCCATTTTGAGCCCTAGGATGCAGGCTTCATACTCGGCCATATTGTTGGTGTATAGGAACCTGAGTTTGGAAGACACCAGATAATGCTGACCGGTTTCTGATACTAGGACTGCTCCTATGCCAACTCCTTTGAAATTTGCTACCCCATCGAAAAACATTCTCCAACCATCATAGGATTCTGCAATATCTTCTTCTATTAATAATACCTCTTCATTAGGAAAATACGTTTTCAGGGGTTCGTATTCTCCATCTACCGTATTCTCCGCAAGGTGGTCTGTCAGTGCTTGTCCTTTGACCGCTTTATGAGTTACGTACACAATGTTGAACTCGCTCAACAGGATCTGCCACTTGGCTAGCTTGCCAGTGGGCATGGGCTTCTGGAAGATATACTTCAAAGGATCCATCCTTAATATGAGATACATAGTATGGGCACAAAAATAATGCCTCAGCTTTTGAGCTACCGAAGTCAAAGCACAACAGGTGCGCTCTAACAAAGAATATCGGGCCTCGTACGGGGTGAACTTCTTACTAAGATAATATATGGCCTACTCTTTCCTCCCCGTTTCATCATGCTTCCCCAAAATGCAACTAAAAGCCCCATCCAATACTGCAAGGTAGAGTAATAAGGGTCTACCTGGCTCGGGCGGGACCAAGACCGGTGGTGTTGACAGGTACTTTTTGATTTTGTCGAAGGTCTTTTGACAGTCATCAGTCCATTTGGTAGCGGCGTCCTTCTTCGTCATCTTAAAGATTGGCTCACAAATAAAAGTAGACTGTGCTATGAATCGGCTGATGTAATTGAGCCTTCCCAAGAAGCTCATCACATCTTTCTTGTTCTTTGGCGGTGGCAATTCTTGAATATCTTTGAATTTTGATGGATACAGTTATATTCCTCGGTGACTCATAAGAAAACCAAGTAAATTCCCAACAGGAACCCCAAATGCGCATTTTGCAGGGTTCAGTTTCAGGTTGTACCTTCGCAATCTATTGAAGAACTTCCTCAAATCTTCTATGTGTTCAGTGGCCTTCTTGAACTTGATGATGACATCATCTACATATACCTCAATCTCCTTGTGTATCATATCATGAAAAATGGTAGTCATGGCCCTCATGTAGGTGGCCCCTGCATTCTTTAAGCCGAACGGCATCATCTTGTAACAGTACATTCCCTACGGTATAATGAAAGCCTTTTTCTTAGCATCTTCTTCATCTATCCAGATCTGATGATAATCCGTGAAACAATCTACAAATGACTGCAACTCGTGCTTGGCACAATTATCAATCAGGATGTGTATGTTCGGCAAAGGGAAGTCGTCTTTTGGACTGGCCAGGTTGAAATCCTGGTAGTCGACACAGACTCTGACCTTTCCATCATTCTTTGGCACTGGCACGATGTTAGCTATCCATGTCGGGTATTCTACTACCCTAAGAACCTTAGCTTTGACTTGCTTAGTGACTTCTTCCTTGATTTTCAAACTCATATCAGGCTTGAACTTTCTAAGCTTTTGCTTTACTGGAGGACATGTCGGATTGGTTGGCAGTTTGTGAGCAACAATAGACGTACTCAGACCAGTCATGTTATCATACGACCAGGTGAATATGTCCCTATATTCTTTTAGAAATTCTGTGTATTCTTTCTTTTCTAATGGCGATAAGTGGACACTGATTCGTGTTTCCATGACGTTTTCTGCATCTCCCAAGTTAATAATTTATGTCTTGTCCAGGATGGACTTAGGTCTATTCTCAATGTTCTCAACTTCCTTGACAATCTCATCTGGTATGTCATCTTCCTCGGAATCACTGTCTGTTTGTTACGTTGTCTCATTGAATGTCACAGTCATTGGTTCATCAAGATAATTAATAGTAATGTTGTATAAGTAAAGTAATGAGAGAAAAATAACAATGTGTGTTGATTCATAAGAAAAGTCAAAATGCTTTGATAAATAGCATAACTGATTTGAACATTGATGAACTTATTGCGGGAATTAAAAATGTGAAAAAAAAATCATTTATTAAATAAAAATAGTGCATGGTGATTGTTTTAGCCTTGCTACCCCGAGTCTCGCCGAGCTCTGGTTGTCTTGATAGTCCAGTTATTGAGGCGTGCCCCTCTGCTCACAGCTTGTATGGAAGGGCCTTCCTCCCCCTCCTCCTCGAGAACAATACAATAGTCCATGTCGTTGTCTTCCAGGAACAAGTTCTTCACCGTGGCCAGGGCTTCTTCTTCCTTTGACCCATAAACAATGTCAGCCTGCTGGAAAGTCTGCTCCAAAAATGGCATTGGCTGCTCCAGTGGTTAGCAAGGGTAGCGCCATGGTGGCTACCAGTTGTTGAATTCTTCCCAGGTGTACTCATATCCCAGACCGTAAGTGGTTCCATGTTTCCTGAGCTTTATGGGCTTAGCGATTCTTTGGAGGTTCTTTCCAGCCCCTTGCCAGGTTCGTACCCACTCAAGTTCAGTATACTCTCGATTTCGTTATCCCACCATTTATCTTTGTCAATAGCATTTACCCTTTCAATGTGGTAGTAAATTTCTCCACCTAGCTTCCTTCTTCCTTCGATTGTCGGACGCAGTGAATGATCACCTCTTGATGATTCCATTCGAATTTTACTGCCGATGCACTATTGATGCTACAACCCCAGCAATATGAATCAACGACCGTCCCAACAGCAGGTTGTAAGATGCCGGCACGTCTATCACCTGGAAGTCGACATCGAACCATGTTGGTCCCATTTGCAAGCATAGTACAATCTCACCAATGGTGGACCTCTGAGAATCATCGAAGGCTTTCACATTGATTGCTCCATCCTTTATCACGTGCAGTACTTTACCCAACTTCTGGATTGTTACCAGTAGACAAATGTTGAGACTGGGACCTCTGTCGATCAGGATTCTAGTGATAAAATAGTCCTCGCATTGCACAGTGATGTGCAGTGCCTTGTTGTTCGCCAAACCTTCAGGTGGGAGCTCGTCCTCGTGAAAGGTAATGATATGTCTCTCCAACACTTGTCCTACCATGTTGGCCATCTCCCCGCCAGTGATGTTGCTTGGTACGTATGCTTCACTTAGCACCTTTAGCAGAGCGTTCTTGTGTACCTCAGAATTTTTTAGCAAAGCAAGACTGGAGATTTACGCTAGTGTTTTGTTCAACTGGTTGATGAACCAGTATTCCTTAGCCTATATCTTTCTCCAAAGGTTGTCTGGACCTGTCTCAATGATGGGTGACTGGTTGGAGGCCTTCTTGCTTGACTCAACTAGATGTTCAGGGGTATAAACTCTACCAGTTCTTATCATCCCCTATGCTGGAGTAGTCTCTTCGAACCTGACCTTGTCTTTCCTCCTTGCCTCGGCTATATTGTCCCAAGGTACAACCTTTGTATGGAATGGTGTCATGGTCGACATCGCCACTGGGATCGGCGTGGCTACCCTTACTCCGAACAGATCATGTGCCTTGGGTGGTAAACTGCAACTTCAAACGGTGTGGGTGCATTTGATGGAGACATGAATTCGACCTCAATTGATGTTGGTGTCTTTGCAGACGATGTCGCTTCAAATTTAAGTGGCATAGACATATTTACTCCAGTGTCCCCAGATGGTTGAATCTGGACTATGATTGGATTAAGAGTAACTATTAGCTGCTTTGGGTCATCACCTTCTGCAATAAACCCGATTCATCCTTCGGGATCCCTGTCATCCTCTATTTAAATCATGTGGATACCTCCACCCTTATGGTCTGGCAGAGGGTTATTGCGAACATTTGGAGCGTGTTCCTTTTCCACGATAATCTTGTTATCAATTAAAGTCGGGATCTTGTTTTTCAAAGAACGACATTTATCGATGGTGTGCCCTTTCATGCCGGAGTGATATGCGCAAGATTTGTTTGGGTTAACCCACTGAGAAGGGTTCTCATGGGTTGCAGCAGGGATAGGGGTGACATAACCAGTAGCTTTGAGCCTCTTATACAACTGGTCAATAGGTTCAACAATGGTTGTATATTGTTTTGGAGGTCTGCGATCAAAATTTGGTCGTGGTCTAGTGAAGTTTTGGAATGCAGGAGGTGATTGATAGTGGGATGGTTGAGTATTATAGGTTTGGTAGACATGAGCGGGTTGGGAATATCTGGGTGAAGTAGGCTGATATATGGGAGGTGGAGGTGATTGATAAGTGGGTAGTGGAGCTTGATAGGAGGGTGATCGTGCTTGGTAGTTCGGAGTAGGTTGATATGTGAGTGGAGGTGTTGGGTAAGTTTGGTATTTGATAGGAGATTTGGTCCTTTGTGCAACCATCACGGCTCCTACGTCCCTTTTCATGGATACACCACCGGACTATAAAGCCTTATTTGTAGCTTGCAAAGCCTCAAAGTTTGTAACCATACGTCTTTTGATACCTTCTTCAATTCTTTCACCCAGTTTGATAATGTCGGAAAATTTGTGGCTTTCAATCATCATTAGTCGTTCATAGTATTGCGGGTCTTGGGCCCGGACAAAGAATTTGTTCATCTGTTCCTCCTCTAGGGCAGGCCTAACCTTAGCAGCTTCGGACCTCCAGCGAGTAGCATACTTGCGAAATGTTTCTGTAGGCTTTTTCTTTAGATTCTAAATATAGAACACATCCGGCGCATTCTCTATGTTAAACCTGAACTTGTCCATAAAGTCGGACGCCATGCCTACCCAGCTTGACCACTTCTTTGGATCTTGGCTGATGTTCAAAGACAATGCATCTCCTTTCAAACTCCTCATGAACAGTTTCATGTGGATTCTCTTGTCTTTCCCTACTCCAACCAGCTTGTCACAATACATCCTCAAATGGACCCTTGGATCACCTGTACCGTCAAACATTTTGAACTTCGGAGGTTTGTATCCCTCGGGTAGTTCTGCATCGGGTTGTATGCAAAGATCATCATAGTTCAACCCCTCAATTCCCTCGCTTCCTTCCACGCCTTGAATCCGTCTAGTCAATTTCTTAAGTTTCTTAGCCAGGATCCTGATGAGCAAATCTTTATCATCAGACTCGGGTGTGCTTGAGTTAAGTTGGGTGGAGTGTGGCATGGTCTCCACGTAGATGGGGGTGTTATGGTGGGTGTAAAAGTGGTCATTTGTGGAGTTTTGGAGTTGTGGTATGAGTAGTGGAGTGTTATTTGATGTATAGCAGGTGTTGCATTGGTTATTTGGTTGAATAGTGTGAGGATCAGGATGATTCTGTTGCTTTGGGATGTTTTGAGGTGGTGTAGGGTTTTGAGTATTGGGAAAGGTGATATCTGGGGTGTTGAGGGAAAATGACAGGCTTGCCAGATTACGAACATGATCGAGCTCTTCTTGGAATTTCAACAGCTTTTGTTCAAGTTGGGATACATTCTCCTTAGGAACCTAAGTACCATAGCCATTGGCGGCCTCTACCCATTCAGTTGAATTCTCCTTTCTGACGTTGTTCAAATCTTCCATTTTGCCTTTGTTCTTGTTTTTGACAGGACTAAGAGGAGGAGTGGGTGGAGGGGCCCTGGATCTCGTGGAATAGGATGATGTTGCCAGAGTGCACAAACTAACCTTTGGGGACGGGAATAATAAAAAAAAATAAAAACAAAAGGTAATCAAGTTAGTGAGGATTATAGGAAGTATTGCAATATTTAAACACATAGTGCGGGAATGTAAACTGTGTCCTAATTTGGGGACCTCTTTGTGCCCGATGTAGGCCTAGCGACAAATTGATTTGGAGAACTTAGGATGCTAAATGCCTCATTTTATTGATAAAATAGATGAATCCCAAATTGACACTAAATAAACAGGAAATAAAAATCACTAATGGCCATTGGCCTTATTTTATAAAGCGAAAAGATAAACTCCGATCTATTTGGTCCCAGAAGGACCTTCCCCAGATTTGGTATCCTTGGCTCCCTCGAACAACTTTCCCAACTCGCGAAGTCCCATCAATAGGTAGGCCTTGGATAGATGTCCGCCTTCGGTTCCTTCAGCATTTTGGCAGTTTTCGACCCTCTTGAGAAACTTTCTCTCCAACTCCACTATGCCTCGCTCCAAGTATCTCAGTCACTTGTTGGCACTGACAACCATGTCCGTTTATTCCTCAATTAGCTTCTGGTTGGACTCTTGTATCTCACGGTGCTCGCTTTCATACTCCCGAATCCTTTTGCGTAGTTGGTTGTATTTGATCTGTGTCTCGGCCCTTTCATCTATAATCGTGTGACCTCGAGCAAACCCTGGCTGGCCCAGACTATCATGATTGTCTTCCAACCAACTAGAGTAGAAAGGAGCGCAACCAGCATAATACCTGTCTGGCTCGATGGTATCTCTCCCCATTATGATCTTGCAATGCCACATCTGCTCAGTTTGGCACTTGTAAGGACTATCATCATTCTAGAAGTCTTCCCGGAAATGACTCATCTTGTCGACCCTTGGTATAACTTTCTTCCTACCAGATTGTCTCATAACTCGGAGACAAACGTAAGGATATTTTCCCCTCAGAACAATCAGTATCAGAAAAGGTGCATCTCTAGATCGGGCGATGAATTCCTCTGTTGGAAAATAGTCAAACATCCATTGAACTTGTTCTTTGGTTAGATTATCAAATAGCTCTACCCATCCTATGGCATCTTATGGTTGAGTGAGCATATTGGGCATGTAATTCATTCTCTTCGGATGATGGAAAACGATGTGATCATCCTACTCCCTTCGCTGAATCTCTTATCGGTATTCACCCCTTTGGAGATGCTCCATGAGCCAGAGTTGAAGTAGCAAATTGCAACCTTCGAAGTGTTTCTCTCCTTGTTGACACTTATCTAAGGCTCGGTATACATCCACAATGAACATGGGCACAATGCTGAATGGTTGCCCACTAATTCCTTCCATTAGCATCTTAGTTACCATAGTCAGCCTGGTATGGATTCTTCCTTTCTTCATTGGAAACACGATCAGCCCCAGGAAACAAAACATGAAGATGAAGACCCTTCGATGGATATGGCCCAAGGATGTGATGGAAAACTTGTCAGGGTAGGTACGGCAGGATTTGCTGTGATTGTACCTTTCATACAAATAGTCGAAAGGGATGTAGGATTCCTTTAGACATGTCAATTCTGGATTCTTCTTCAAACCCATCATTTTGAGGAAACCCCTGCCTTTACAGTTCTCAGGCATCAGTAGACCCAGAGTTTCCCATACTAGACTGGCCAATCCTCCTATCTTCTCTAGCAAGGGTGTAATTTCAATGTCCCCAAAGCGGAATAGAGCCCTTTCACAATCCCAAAACAGTGTGGCAGCTTCTATGATCTTGTTGTTAGGTTGGATCTCCAGAAGGGATGGTAGATTTCCCAGATATTTTGGATGAGAGTTTGATCACTAGAGTGAAGATCTTTCCACCAACTTAGCAGTCTTGGGTGGATGTTGGTGACCATATAGAATCTAGGGACTTCGTGCCTCATATTTCTACAAGACAAATAAGTTTAGGCCCTTAACCCCACCAGGCTCGACTATTAAATACCAACAATTAGCATGAAGCATTTAGTTCTCCAAATAAATGCACAGAACGTGATGATGTCTGTTTGGGTTTAGGAAACCAAGTGGACTTTGGACAAGGCTATCTTAAAGGATCATTATGTGGACAACATAACTGACCTGGCTAGGTTTGACCATGATGCATGCACAATTTGAATAGAGTAAAGTTTCTATGGGGTTTTAGACTAGTACTCTTGAGCGGACAACTCAATGGGGAAGGCACGGAACCGTTAACTGCACCGATGATCGACTGGTTTTACCACAAATATGTCTTTCTAAATTTAGGGGTAATAAAATAGGAAGAGCGCAACAACTCATTATAAGCATTGCTATGGTATTTGTTTGGCACGAGTAGAGTATGATGTTGAGCATGATTATGCAATAATTAAAACATGTTGGCACGTATTTGCACATTAAGAAAGCGATAAATTCAACAGTTTCATAATTTAAAGCTGTAATAAAGGAAAGAAACAAAAAGACATGCCAATATTTTTTACAGTTGAAAAAGATATTAAATTCTTAAATGAATTAAACAAGCAATTACACATAAAGAGGTGCAAATTCACAAGACAATCTGAAGTGGTAAAAGCCTAAGATTCTCCAGCAGAGTCGCCCTGCTGTCACGCCCCCTTTTTCCCTCTTTGCATTGTAAAATTGGGGTTATTACATTTTGGTATAGGACAACTCATTCCTTTTGGGAACTGAGTTTTGCATTTGAAGAGTCGCCACCTAATGATTTAAGGTGCATTAGGACACCCATAAGGTTCTCTTCTATGTTTGTTTGATAAATAGAGATAGAGTAAGGGCTTGAAATTATCCTAAGGGGAAGGTGTTAGGCACCCCTCAGGATCCACTAGTGTGGTTCCTGACCAGACAGTTTTTTTGTGAATTTGAGCAATTTATTAAATAGATGAGTATAGGCTCAAATAGTAGGGGATTTCAGTTTAAACACATAAGAGTTTGAAAGAACAATTATTAAAAGACGAATTTTGAAAAGAAGTTGCAAATGAAAAGGAAAGGGGTCCTAGGTTTATTTATAATATGGATCACATCAATGCGATACCCGGTATGATACTCCTCAGAAGAGGGGATACACGTGGTATTAGCACACCGGTCATCATATCCATATCTACCCTTCCCGCCCCGTTAAGGTATTAAAGTGCGGATTGGTATCGACCACTATTGTATGTTATTACCCGTCCCATTCCTATCAGTTTCGGAAGAAACTTAGGACTACTATTCCTAAAGGGGAGGTATATTAGGTTGACTTTTACGTTTCAAAAGGTGAAAAAAGCTAAGGCAACATAAAAAACATATAGGACTGCACATTAGAAGGAAACATGTAAACAACTAAGAGGCTCATGTATACCTCCTCAAGCAAAACACATAAATAGCATGACTTAAACAAAATCAGGGTATGAATTTAAAGTACTAAGGCAAAGGGAGTTTTAATTTTTGAGGCAGACAAGTTTATTACATAACTCAGATAAGAAGTCCGAATGAGGCCTGCCTGCTGTTTGTAGCAGTTACTAATTAACAAAGGCGGATTCAATTTTTCTTGTTGACACCTAAGGCTTGCCTAAGTGTGTTTGGTGAGATCCTATAAACATTGATGCCTATTACTGATTAGGAGTGTAGCAAAATAGTGACAGTTTTAAAACGAGCGATTTGAGATCCTATAGGCATGCTTTCTAAACCGTATTATTAAAAGGAGAGTAGGTTGTTTAAAACTAGTTCAGAAAAGTACGAGTTAAACTAATTTTAAATTAGACTAGTTTCAGATCCTATAGGCATGATATCTATTATTTCTAATTTATAATTCCTATAGACATGATATCTAGTTGAACGAGAAATTAAACAGGCAAGAATTGCTTGAAATTCCTATATGCATGATTTTTATGAAAAAAATACTGATTTTAACCTTATGGACATGGTGTCTGAATATAGCCGTTTAGATCCTAAAACATGGTGTCTAAGTGTGGTAATAAGACATGCAGAATTTAAAGCATGTCCTATAGGCATGTTATCTAAATGTGGAGTTAAACATGCAGAATTTAAAACAAGTCCTATAGACATGTTATCTAAATGCAGAGTAAAATATGCAGAATTTAAAACAGGTCCTATAGGCTTGTTTTCTGCCTTCTAATATCTAAGCATGCATAATTACCCATCCTCTTTTCACTAGCCAACCACGATGTTTATTACAAATTATTACAGACCAAATAATGGATTACATCAGAAAAGTGTAAAAGAAGAAGTTACAACCAGAGGAAGCCTGATTCTTGACTTCCTCTCTGAGTTATGGAATAAACCACCTCAAGCACCACTTGTTTCAAAGCCTTTCTCAGACCTGGGTGTGTCAAAGTTCCCTAAGGGTCTCGAGGGTCCCCGGGCAGCGCTTACACCCAGGTTTGCATAACCAGATAGAGATGAGTGCACTGTGGAAGGGCCAGCCCTTATGTGTCCAAGTTCAGAGGGAGCTTATGGGTCCCAAGGCAAGGCTCACACAAGAGGGGCAAAACCTAAGTTCTAAGAGTATAGTAGAAGTACAGAAATAGAGATTTCTTTAAAACTGGGTTGAGAATAGTAAGGGGTAAGAGTGATTTGAAAACAGTAGTAGTTAAGCAGAATTAACAGTTGCACAAAGGGGACAGAGGTTTGGGAATACATTGCATGGAGCATATGACCCTAGGAGGAGTCAAGTTTGGACATACATAGCAATAGATGATGGTGGCATGCCCATAAACCAGCCAGGGAATATAAACACATAAGGGGATATGGGGTTCGGGATTCATAAGTCAGTAAATCACATAATCAAGTGACTGATAAAGTACATACATAAGGGAACACATTAATTTAGAAGGGGGAGGGAGCAGATTACAACATGCTTAGTAATGAAACTTGATTGCATAAGTATAAGTAGAAACAGGCATGACTGAAGGAAACAGCTAAAGAAACAAGTTGTTTTTAATGCTCGAAGATTAATTAGGATATACCAGTAAGAAGCAAATGCAGAAAGCAAAAGTAAGCAAATTTCCACAGCCTAGCCTTGGCTTTAAGCCGGCTAGACAAAGCAGTAAGCACAAGTAGTAACATTGAAAAGAGAGAGAGTTTTGAATGAAGTGTGTGTTCTGAACTCAGATGGTTCGTGTGTTTGAAAGAAAAAGGATGCATGGTATTTATAGCTTCTGAAAACGAGTGAAAAGTAAGGTAATAAGTAAAGTGTTAATACAAATATGGAAACAATCAACAGTCAGAATCAATTATACAGGTGATTCCCTTTAAGTAAGGAATCATTGTTTAGCGGGTAGTAACAGGTTAAAATAAGGAAAGAAATCAGTTTGGGAGTAGATTGATTATTGTCATAAAAAGGGTAGTAAAAGTATGTAGTGATCAATCAAGTCTGAGTACGAAAATATCCTTATTTTTAGAAAGGATTCAGCAAGGTAAATATTGCAGTAAAGGGAAAAGAATCAATCAATTTTAAACAGGCGAGTGAAATTAGGGTTCATAAAAGAAAAAGCTTTGGAATCAGTCACAAGATCAAGATCAATCAAGGAAGAAACATGCTTCTGCACTTCAGTATATAAACAGAGTGAACAGAGACATCAGACATGCGAGGCCAAGCCCATTGGCAAAAGAAGCATCACACAATAGTAGCAGAAATACGCATAAGGTTCAATGGATAGTCAGGGCTCATACATATAGCCAAAGTGAAGAAGAGAGTCAAACAAGTAAAGGCCTCACACTAATAGGTGAGGAAACCTTTTGAAAAGGTAGGGATTTAAGTTGAGTTTAGAAGATAGTAAAACTCGAAATCAAATAGGTCACATAACGAAGAGGGAGTCAGAAACAAAGAGCTTTAATCGAATCAAGTGCATGCTCAAACAAACAGTTTCAGACCAAGAAGACTTAGGGTTTTCAACAATAATCGAGTTTAAAAGATGATAAACAAATAAGTCAAAAAAGAACTTAACCAAACAAGTATTCATCTAACAAACATCTTCAGAACTAGAATTACCCAAAAGAAATTAGGGTTTTCAACATGCTAACTCAGATAGAAGAACAACATAAAAAAAAATGAAGAGTCGTTTTGAAAGCAAACTTAAAGGACCTTCGAGAAACACTTAAGAAAGTCATAGTAAGTATAGATCTAAAGCAGATCTGAGAGAAATTTGAAAGATCTTAAAGATTAGGGTTTCGAAAAAACCAAAAAAGGTGAGAAAGGCCCTGAAAAGTTACTGATCTAACTAGGAGAGTCAAGGATCTGACTCGAACGACCATGGCTGGCCGGAGAAAGGTCATGGATGACCGGAGAAAAGCCACAAACTGAAATCGAAAAAGGACTGGACCAGATTCCCTCGAGGTCTGGCCATGAAACCACTGGAAAAAACACCCAGGAGCCATAGGAGGCCACTACACGTCTCCAATGGCCATGGGAGGCCATGGATTAGGCAAGGTTTAGGGTGGATTAAGGTGTAGTTTGATGGCGGCTACTAGGGTTTGTAAGCATTTTAGAGAGATTTGAGAGAGTAGAGGGATTTAAAGGCGGTGGTAGGTGAATAATGAAGTACGGTAATGGGTCGTTTGGAAATAAAAAAGGAAAGGGAAGCTGGTGGTCGTTGATCTAAATGATCAACGACTGGGATTAAAGATGTTAGGTGGGGATCCGGGTTGGGTTGTGTAAATTGGGTTAGGGGGTCGGGATTGAGTGGGAATTGGCCCGAGAGAATTGGGTTCAGATTGGGGCCAAATTAGGCTATAATTGAAATGAAATTAGGCCATCATTTGAATAGCCATTTTTCCCCTTTTAAAATAAATTAATTTCTGGAAATAAATTAAAAGTACTAAGATGATTTATGACATATAATTATCAATTTAAAAGTATTGGACTTAATTTTCATGAATACAAACGCAATTAAATCCTAAAAGAGGCTAATATTGCAATTATACAATTTAGCTTTAAAAAATACTAAATAAATTTGTAAAAGTATGAAAAAACTCCCATAACTATATTTTAGCATAAATATAAATGTCCAACAAGTGAATCACCAAAATGATAATTTTTGGAAATAATTATTGGGTTTTTATGGATAAAATAGAGAAATAAATTGGTTTAAAAACCTTTAAAAATTAATAAAAATAACCAAAAACTTGGACACGCTTATATATGCATACATATGCTATTTTGAAGGTATTTCGCATATTGAAAAATATATAGGAAAAATTAGGTATCAACAGTGCCCCAGCAGCAGGTCGTCATGGTAGGGGTTATATGAGTCGTCCTATTCATTCAGCTCTTCTAGCAGCTAGTAGTGCTCCAGCTCCTCCTAGACCTCAGGAGCCTTATTATGCACCACCGGTATCTAGCGCGCCTCCTACGTGGGGTGCTTTCTGAGGTCAGTCCAGCAGACCTGGCCCGAGCTAGTCACAGCCACCACGTCCTCCCAAAGCTTGTTTTGAGTGTAGTGACACACGTCATATGGTGATGAATTGTCCTAGACTTGGGAGGGGTGCACCTCCATGGAATTCTCATCCACAGCGTGCCCTACAGAGTTCTCAGGCTATGGTTATAGCTCCAGTTGCTACCCCACCTGCTCAGCCAGCCAGAGGTGGAGATCGGGGAGGTAGAGGTCGCCCTAGAGGGGTAGGCCAGGCCAGATACTATGCCCTTCCTGCCCGTACCGAGGTTTTTGCCTCCGATTTTGTCATCACAAGTATTATACTAGTTTGTCACAGAGATGCATCGGTTCTATTCGATCCATGCTCCACTTACTCTTATGTGTCTTCTTATTTTGCTCCGCATTTGTATGTACCTCGGGATTCTTTGAGTTCCCCTGTTTATGTTTCTACTCCTGTGGGAGATTCTCTTGTTGTTAACAGCGTTTATCGGACATGTTTTGTTGCTCTTAATGGTTTTGAGACCAGAGCCGATTTATTGTTACATAGCATGGTTGACTTTGATATTATCTTGGGCATGGTCTGGTTGTCGCCCCATTATGCTATTCTTGATTGTCACGCCAAAACCGTGACGATAGCTATGCAAGGTATACCGCGTTTGAGTGGAGGGGTACTTTAGATCACACTCCTAGTAGAGTTATTTCTTTTCTTAAAGCTCAGCGTATGGTTGAGAAGGGGTGTAATGCGTATTTAGCTTATGTGAGAGATGTCAGTATTGATACCCTTCAGTTGATTCAGTTCCAGTAGTATGGGATTTTCCTAATGTGTTTCCAGCTGATCTTCCAGCCATGCCACCTAATAGAGATATTGATTTTGGCATTGATTTGTTGTCGGGCACTCAGCCCATTTCTATTCCTCCGTATCATATGGCTTCTCCTGAGTTGAAGGATCAGTTACAGGAATTGCTTGATAAGGGTTTTATTCGGCCTAGTGTATCACCTTGGGGTGCTCCTATCTTGTTTGTGAAGAAAAAGGATGTTTCTATGCGTATGTGTATTGATTATCGCCAGTTAAACAAGGTTACAGTGAAGAACCGTTATCCTTTTCCTCGTATTGATGATCTATTTGACTAGCTTCAGGGCGCACAAGTGTTTTCTAAGATTGATTTGCACTCAGGTTACCATCAGTTGAAGATTCCGGAGCCAGATATCCTGAAAACTTCTTTCAAGACTCGATATTGTCATTACGAGTTCCTTATTATGTCATTTGGGCTGACCAATATCCCAGCAGCCTTTATGCATTTGATGCACAGTGTGTTCCAGCTGTATCTTGACTCATTCGTCATTGTCTTTATTGATGATATTTGGGTGTATTACGAGAGTCAGAAAGATCATGAGCAGCGCTTGAGGACTGTGCTTCAGACCTTAAGAGAGAAGAAGTTATATGCAAAGTTCTCAAAATGTGAGTTTTGGTTGAATTCAGTGGCATTCTAAGGCCACGTGGTATCGAGTGAGGGTATTCAGGTGGATCCGAAGAAGATAGAGGTCGTGCAGAGTTGGCCCGGACCATCCTCAGCTATCGAGATCTGTAGTTTCCTTGGCTTGGCGGGTTACTACCGTCATTTTGTGGAGGGGTTTTCATCGATTGCAACCCCTATGACCAGGTTGACCTAGAAGGGTGCTCTGTTCCAGTGGACAGAGGAGTCTGAGGCGAGCTTTCAGAAGCTCAAGACAGCTTTGACCACAACCCCAATTTTGATACTGCCTACAGGTTCGGGGTCTTATACGTTATATTGTGATGCCTCGAGGGTTGGCCTCGGAGTGGTGTTGATGCAGGACGTTAGGGTGATTTCCTACGCGTCCAGACTGTTGAAGATACATGAGAAGAACTACTTTTTTCACTACCTTGAGTTATCTGACATTATTCACGCCCTGAAGATTTGGCGCCATTATTTATACGGGGTTCCCTATGAGATTTATTGTCATGCCCCAAAATCGAGGAGCACGACCGGCGCTCAATCGAGTGAACCCAACTGAGCAAGCCTTATCAACCACTATCTACCCAACTCAATAAGAATAAGGAAGTCATGCTTACCTTTATTTAAACTAGGAGAGGTAGTACATTCAACATCTTAGTTCATTTCATATCACAACATTAAAACGTGGTTGACTTCCAAGGTTCCATACAAGTTATATTGTAGAATAAAGCAAGGGTACAAGGTTACAACATAGTCCATTGACCTATCCAATACCCATACATAACCCACACAAATGTCTACGGAGCCTCTAAGAATACAAAAGACGTGATAACAATACCGGCAACAAGGCCCCGGCTATACCTCAAAAGTGAAAGTCCAAAATAAGAAGATGTACAATATAATCCCTTAAAGGAGAAAGGGTCTCACCAAGACTTTGAGAAGAAGGTACTCCGCTATGCCCGATCGGCACTATCCGCAATGGAGCCACCTACATTCATAAAAAAAATGTAGCGCCCCCGGCAAAAGGGACGTTAGTGCCATCGAATAGCACTAGTATGTATAACTAAACACCATTTTACTAGAAAGAACTATCAAGTAAGTCACGTGAGTAAATCAAATATGCAATTCATGCAATCCTTCATATAATTTCCAAAACTCAGTTTGAGGCATCTCTTTCATATGTTCATCATTGTTCTCAATGCCACCGCTATCTTAAGCGGAGTCCGATCACGACCCGACCGGCTAGGTCACCTCATTGGAGGCATATATCTCGATCAATATTTCATTTCCCTTATTCGGAATTCAATATCAGCACATTACCACCATATGTGCGGCATGGTGTCCGATCTCGACCCGATCGGCTAGGTCGCCTTATCTAGGCATTATCCCTTTCTCATTAGTCATCACGTCAGAATCTTTATTTCACATATATCATATCAATCCCAGGGCACTCAGGGCCACCATTATCACCTCGTTTTCCATTTTCAATATTCATCTTTCAAGTTGTGATCATTAACATATAAAAAAAATATAAAATAAATTCAAGTTGCAATCACAGGTAAGTGAGCACATAGCTAGCATGAATAATTCTCCGTTTCGATCTTGGCTTGCAGCCTAAGCATTTCAACGCATAATTGTATTCTTCATACTTCTCTAATTATCAAGAATGGTACATTACTCACATTGAAGCACAACCTTCACGTATATGTCTAGATAATTGCAAATCAATTAATGCGTAATAACAATCAATATACTAACCAATTCAGCTCTTACCACACTTTCGTAAATGCCAACGGAGCTCAATTTCTAATAAAAGGGGGTTTTAGACATACATACCTTTCTTGATCTTTCATTTAATTACTACGATATTCCGGAAATTCTAGCAACTTCAATCTATTTTGAGACATAACAAAATTGAACACAAATTAGGAAGATATTCATAATTCTAGCTCATTTGAGAATTTTATCAATTACTAGTTGTGCATCTTGATTTCAAATCTCTTTTACAAGATTCCCTTCATTTCCCAACCCAATCTTTACTTGTTTATATTCAACAATCTTCCCACAAACCTAATTTGTACATGCATGAATAATGAATACTATCACATCCAAGAATCATCTTACTAATTACCAATTTCTAATTAGATTTCAAAATTGAAGAATTGGGAAAAAGAAATTCCTACATCTTTGAAGCCTTAGCAACCCTTTGATGCGATTTCAAGGTGTGATTCAAGGAAGAGTAGTGAAATCTTTAGTTTTCCCCTTTCCTCTCTCTAGAATCGCTCTCCCTTCTCTCTAGAATACCAGAAATTTCCCCAAAAGTAAACCTCAATCGAGTTAAATGAAATGGGGTTCGGGTCTTAAAAACCCATTTTTTGTACTATTGCGCCACGAGGCATGGGGCGTCTGTGCAAAATGTGTCTGGAAATGAAATTTCGGACCATACTGGAATTACTACTGGCGCGGCGCGCTGGACGCCGCGTGGGGCGCCGCGGTAGTGCAGATTTCTACGCTGCTTTGGTAATTTGGTCATACCTTTGTGTAGGAATGTCCGAATGACGAACGATTTGAAGTGTTAGAAACTAGACTCAAAGACCTTTTATTTGATAGGTTGTGCATTACATAATTCCTTATATAACTGGAGATATAATTGTCCAAAGTGAGGTCTTGTGCGCACTCATTTGCAACTTTCGTCTATTATGAAATTTTCCAACTTGGCTTAGACTTAGGCCTCTCCTTAGACCCCAATTCACTTCTAATATGACTTATACACTTATTAATATATCCAATTGATATCCATAATATCCTTAATCCTCATTTGTATTCAAGATAAAATATTTAGCCTACCTTGGCACCACGAAATCTTAATTTTCTAAGCAAAATTTTCTGGGGCTTTACATTTATACTGACCATCGGATCTTACAGCACCTGTTCAAACAAAAGGATCTAAATTTGTACCAGAGGAGGTGTTTATAGGACTATGATATTACTATTCTGTATCACCTGGGCTAGGCCAATGTGGTGGCCTATGCTTTTAGTCACCGGGCGGAGAGTTTGGGGAGTTTGGCTTATTTACCAGCATCGGAGAGGCCTATGGCGATGGATATTCAGGCCTTAGCCAGCCAGTTTGTGAGATTGGATATTTCAGAGCCAGTCAGGTTCTAGCTTGCGTGGTTTCTCGGTCTTCCTTATTTGATTGTATTAGGAAGCGGCAATACGATGACCCTCATTTGCTTGTCCTCGAGGACAAAGTTCAGCACGGTGATGCCAGAGATGTGACTATTGGTGATGATGAGGTATTAAGGATGCAGGGTCGTATTTGTGTACCCTATGTTGATGGGCTTCGAGAGTTGATTCTAGAGGAGGCCTGTAGTTCGCGGTATTCCATCTATCCAGCAGCCGCGAAGATGTATCAGGATATCAAACAGCACTATTGGTGGAGGCGGATGAAGAAATATATAGTTGATTCATAGCTCGGTGTCTCAACTCTTAGTAGGTGAAGTATCAGCACTAGAGACCGGGTGGGTTGCTTCAGCAAATAGAGATTCCGGAGTGGAAGTGGGAGCGGATCACCATGGACTTTGTAGTTGGGCTCCCACGGACTTTGAGAAAGTTCGATGCTATTTGGGTTATTGTGGATCAGCTGACCAAATCTGCTCATTTCATTCATATGTGTACTACTTATTCTTCGGAGTGGTTGGCAGATATTTATATCTGGGAGATTGTTCGTCTGCATGATATTCCAGTGTCCATCATTTCAGACAGAGATACTCAGTTCACATCACGGTTCTGGAGGGCTGTTCAGCATGAGTTGGGTACTCGGGTAGAGTTGAGTACAACATTTCACTGTCAGATGGATGGACAGTCCGAACATACTATTCAAATTCTTGAGGATATGCTCTGTGCGTGTGTGATCGAGTTTGGAGGGTCTTGGGATCAGTTCTTGCCGTTGGCGGAGTTTTCATACAACAACAGCTATCACTCCAGTATTCAAATGGCACCGTATGAGGCTTTATATGGGAGACGGTGTAGATCCCCGATGGGCTAGCTTGACCGGGTGAGGCTAGATTATTGGGCACGGACTTAGTTCAGGATGCTTTGGAGAAGGTTAAGGTGATTCAGGATAGGCTCCATAGAGCCCATTCTAGACAGAAGGGTTACCCGAACCGAAAGGTTCGTGATGTTTCCTATATGGTTGGAGAGTGGGTTCTGCTTTGGGTTTCGCCTATGAAGGGCATTATGAGATTTGGGAAGAAAAGAAAGTTGAGTTCGCGATTTATTGGCCCTTTTGAGATATTGAGGCATGTTGGGGAGGTTGATTATGAGCTTTCCCTACCTCCCAGCTTGACCGGAGTTCATCCGGTATTCCATGTTTCGATGCTCCGGAGGTATCACGGTGATCTGTCACACGTGTTGGATTTCAGTTCAATCCAGTTGGATAAGGATCTATCTTATGTTGAGGAGCCAGTGGCAATATTGGACAGGCACGTTAGAAAGCTGAGGTCAAAGAACATTGCATCAGTAAAGGTTCAGTAGCGGGGCCAGCCGGTCGAGGAGGCAACCTGGGAGACCGAGCAAGATATGCACAGCCGTTACTCTCATATTTTCACTACATTAGGTATGTCTTTATGCTCGTTCGAGGACGAACGAATGTTTAAGTATAGGAGGATGTGACGACCTGGCCGGTCGTCTTAAGAATTCACACCCCGATCCTCTATTAACTTCTTTCCCCAAGTTTATTTCTACTAATTTGATTTGTTGGGATGTTCGGTTTTAAGTTTCGGAGAGTGTTGGGACACTTAGTCTATAAATGAGAGCTTAAGTGTTGGAAAGTTGGTTGTAGTCGGAACAGTGTGAAGACGGCCTTGGAATATAAATATGATGATTCCGTTAGCTCCGTTGGGTGATTTCAGGTTAGGAGCGTGTTCGGATTGTGTTTCGGAGGTCCGTAGCTAATTTAAGCTTGAAATGCCGAAAGTTGAATTTGTGAAGTTTCCGGTCCTATAGTGAGAATTTGATCCGAGGGTCGGAATGGAATTTCGAAAGTTGGACTAGCTCCGTAGTGTTGAATGTGACGTGTGTACAAAATTTTCGGTCATTCGGACGAGGTTTGATAGACTTTTTGATCAAAAGCGTTTTTTTAGAGTTTTTGGAATTCTTAGGCTTGAATCCAATGAAAAATAGGTGTTTTGATGTGGTTTTGAGCGTTCCCAAGGTTGGTACAAGTTTGAATGATGTTTTAGGGTTGGTTGACAGGTTTGGTTGAGGTTCCAGGGGACTCGGGTGAGTTTCGAATGCTCAACGGATCATTTTAAGTTGTAAAAAAGTTGCAGATTTTGTTCAGCTATTGCAGAGGAATTTTACTCTTCGCGTTCGCGAGGGGGCCCTCGCATTCGCGAAGAGTCAGTTGAGGAAGGTCAAAATTAAGCCTTCACGTTCACGAGAAAGGCACCGCGTTCGCGAAGAAGGCACCGCATTCACGAAGGGCTAAGTATTTGTACATCGTGTTCGCGTGGGTGGTGTCGCGTTCGCATAGAAGAAAATGAGCGGCTGAGTTTAAGTAGATTTAATGAAACGCGTTCGTGATATGTGGAACATGATCGCGAAGACCTGTCTGTACAAAGCATCAAGTTCGTGAGGTATTGACCGCGATCGTGTAAGAGGAAAAATGGTCAAATTCATTTTGTGCTTCGCGAACGCGAGGGTTTGACCGCGTTCGCGAGAAGGAAACACCTCGGCAGATTTTTAAAACCCAAAATCAAGGGTTTGAGCCATAATTCATATTTTGAAGTTGGGAGCTTGGAAGATTGTGATTTTTGAAGAGATTTTCACCTGGGCGATTTGAGTAAGTGATTCCTACTCGGTTTAGACTAATTTCCATGAATCTACTCTTAAATCCATCCTTTAATTTCGAAATTTTGGTAGAAATTGGGGGAAAAGTTCTTAGACCAAGAAATTGAGTTTTGATTGGGAATTTGACATCGGATTGGGATAATTTTAATATGGTTAGACTGGTGAGAGTTTGAGAATTCTGAAAATATAAATTTCACCCGATTCCGAGATGTGGGCCCGAGGGGCATTTTGGTCATTTTACATAATTTTGTGTAGTAGCTTAGACTTTAATTGTAGAATAAGTTACTTGAAGTGTTATTCACATTATGAAATTGAATTGAATAGATTTGGGCCATTTGGAGTCGAGTACTCGTGGCAAGAGCCTGGTTTCGGATTGATTATTGAGCCGGTTCGAGGGTAAGTTGTTTGTCTAACCTTGTTAGGCGGACCTTCCCCTTAGGATTGGTATATTTGGTAATTGAAATTCCTTGTACGTGAGGTGACGAGTGCGTACTTGTGCTAATTATTGGAACATCGGTTTTCACTAAGTAATCACTAGTATGTTTCCTTTCCTATTTTTATTACTTGCACTATTAAGCATGTTGTTAGCTTAGGAAAACATGTCTAAGTGACTTAATTACTTTATTTGCTCAATCTGCCTTACTTAAATTCTGTGCAGCATGCTAGGATAGAATCACTTGTTGTCTTAATATGAATTTTGCTATTTTTGTATATTTTCCTATTGCTGCTGTGTATTTTTTTTGGGACTACGGATGTGGGATTCCGGTAGCTCCCCCTTGTCTGTTTATTTTGGGACTACGGATGTGGGATTCTGGTAACTCCCCCTTGTCTATTTATTTTGGGACTACGGATGTGGGATTCCGATAGATCCCCTTGCACGGTTATATGGAACTCCGGGAATGCACCCGGTAGATTCCCCCAATACTGGGTATTTACATTTGGCACTATGGAACGGGATTTCGGTAGATCCCCGAGCACTATGAGTTGGACTATGGGACAAAATCCCAGGAGATCCATTGGATATGCACATATGGGACTACAGGACGGTATCCTTGGAGATCCATGATTGTTATTATTGGTGCTGAGCTGTATTTCCTTTTCGTGTTTACCTTGCTTCGGTATAGTTGTTGTTGTCCTGTATATCCTGTGTTATCTTCACTAGTGTATTTATTTATACTGTTCTATTCTATACTGTTGAACTTATATTTTTGTTTAACCTCAGTAGTGCCCTGACCTTCCTCGTCACTACCCAACCAAGGTTAGGCTTCGCACTTACTGAGTACCGTTGGGGTGTACTCATGTCCCTTCTGAATATGTTTTTCATGTGTAGATCTAGGTACCGCTACTCAGGCCTACCATCCTTGAGGGAGGCGACTGCTCTAGAGACTTCGAGGTACATCTGTCGCGTCCACAGATCGAGAAGTCCCTTTCTAATCTAGCTGTTAAACATTTCCCTTCTGTATTTTCTTTCTTGTTAGATATTCTAGAGTTAGACTGTTAGATATTCCAAAGGCTTGTGTTTCCATGAGTTTCCGGGTTTTGGGATAGTGTACTTGATTCTGAGAATGTTGTGTTGTATATGCTGAGTGGCACTTTTAAACACTGTTTTTATCACTCTTCATTCTGTTTTAATTTATTTTTATTCTGCATTTTGGTTATCTTCTGCAATTTAGGCTTACCTAGTCGTAGAGGACTAGGTGCTATCACGATGGTTCACGGAGGGCGAACCGGGGTCGTGACACATGACTGGCACCCGGTGCCGAGCTGGCCCGAGGGAACCACTCTGTAACTGATAGTCATTCGATCAAAACAAGAACACACATAGCTCAAGTTAGCTGAGCTCATTCCTTTTGTAACTATAATGGGCCAATATGGCCACAACTCATAATGTACAACTGTAAGTGGGCAACACTGTATCAATAAATTATCATTCTTAAGATGTGAATACATATGGGCCGTTAAGGCCTCTGAAATGTTGTACAAACTGAACCTCGGTTTACAAAGCCTCTAAGATTATTTGACATCAAATGGGACAGGGTACAGGCCTATCCATAAGTCTGAAGCAAAACTTTGACATGATGGCTCATAGACTCGGCTGCACTCCGAATAAGGTGGAGTCTTACCAATTTTTCGTTGAATGCTAACCTTGTCTACTATAAGGGCTCATAAAATTGATTACTTATACCTGCAGGCATGAATGCAGCATCCACAACAAAAGGACGTCAGTACGATTAATGTACCGAGTATGTAAGGCATGTAAATCAATACATAAGGACATGAAAGAAACACGAAGTACATGACTCAACATGTAAGTCTGGATAACTATGTATATCATTTAATATTTATAGTGTCATGCATATGCGTATGAATGCCATGTCGTGCATAGGTACATGTGTTCATAACATCATCAAGCCTCTGAGGATATGCCATTATATCATCTTAGCCACTGTGGGCAAAATCATCAACGTATTCCAGCTAATCAGGTGGTGGTGCGTATATAACGCCATAACCTTTCCTATATATATATATATATATATATATATATATATATATATATATATATATATATATATATATATATATATATATATATATATATACATATATAACGCCATAACATCATCATGCCTCTGAGGGCATCCAATCATATCATCTCGGACACTGTGGGCAAATTATCAACGTATACCAATTCATTAGGTGGTGGTGCGTATATAACGCCATAACCTTTCCCATATCCCATATGCATATATATATATATATATACGTATATAATGTCATCCGGTCATGGGTCAATGTGCATGTATCAATGCATGAATTTTATATGAAATACGTTAATAACATAACTCGATACGTCATAAGACCATTATACCTCTGATTAATATCATGAAACAAACTTTATCAACTTACGTATTTTCTAAGACCCATGAACAGACGATAGAATAATAAGACATATGGAAATTCAAGAACATAAGCATCTCCAATACTTCTATGAATAGAGTCATTTATGGAAGTTGTGCATTTGCTCGTTTCGTTCATGTCATATCGATCATGCTAAAGAGAAAGAAGGGGTAGCTTTAATATACCTGGAGTCAGAGATGCATTACGGATGACAAAAGTACGTAATGTTTTTCTCTTTTTCTTCCTTCTTCGGATCATACAAAAGTACCTAAAGTAACTTGATATGTGTTGTACATAAATAAATATAAGAATCCTGAAAAGAAAGATAAATTGATGAGACTCTTGACACACTTGAAATATATGAAAATGAGGTCTATGAACAAGTATTTGGATGAGCGATCACATTTAGCAACTGAGGCACATGTATACAAGAATAGAAGTCAGCCTCCCTTGGCGTTGACATGAAAGGAAAAGCGAGAACTGTAATAGCAACAACAGACTTGACTATTTCTTTAGCTTGTGGACATGACCAATTGTAAAATTGTAGGTATGGGTAATCATAATAATTGATCTTGTAACAGAAACATATTGGTGCAAAAGCAATAAGAGATATGACCATAAAAAAAGCTCACTGATATAGCCATTTCTTGCCACAATTTTGGCTATGGTATTCTGTAAAGTGAGTCAACTTGTTATATAGAAGATATTTTAATATGTAAGAAGAATGGATTTTCTTTTTGATCCCCTATTTGAGACGGTGTTCATGAGTATCTATAGTATTCCCTGCAACTAGATGGAGTTGGTGTCACGACCCAAAATGCCAATATACGATAGAACATGATTTTCATCATAACTCCGGAACCACTAATAAATTAACGCTTCCACATATAAAAACATTTCACATAACTCACTTCAGGAGAACCATAGCAACACACAGGTGAATTCTCATATCTGTAGAATATACAAACCTCTAAGTAGTGGTCTAAGCGACCATAGCCCTTCTGGGACCCGCCTATAGATAACAGGCCATAACAGTAGAATACTCCTGAATAACATCAACTACGGCGGCCGACAAGCCTCACACGTACCATCACAAATCACTTGCATAACTTGATCGCGCTGCAGGAACTGATCACTACCACCAACATGCCAATCCAACTATGGCTAACCAATATATGTTCTTCCAATTTATCCTTGGTTGCCTTAGAAATAACTCCATTCGACACATAACACACTCCATTTGCACTCATCCCGAGTGACCTTGATTCACAAGACCATGATGTCTCAAATCCCATGAACTATTTCATACTTCCCAAATGCTACACTGCAATTCAAAACATCATAGAACATTCTGGACCTTTTCTCATAAATTGCTACAAAGCTTGATTCTTAACCGTACCTATAGGCTTGAAATCATTAGGCACCACACTTTTACCCCTTTCGAAAGGGCTACTACCAGGTTCGTATTGCGGAAGGGGATGAGCCAAAGACAGCATGCGTGACAAGATATGGAGCCTTTGAGTGGTTGGTGATGCCCTTCGGCTTAACCAATGCAACAGCCATATTTTGCACCCTTATGAACAAGATATTACATCCCTACAATTCGTGGTAGTCTACCTAGATGACATAGTCATCTACAACAACACCTTGGAGGAGAACATGGAGCACTTAAGGAAGGTTTTTCAAGTCTTGCGAGAGAACGAGCTATACATCAAAAGGGAGAAATGTGAGTTCGCACAATCAAAGGTGCACTTCTTGGGCCATGTTGCTAATGGAGAGCTACGCATGGACGAGGCTAAGGTACGTGCTATCCAGAAGTGGGAGGCACCTATAAAGGTAACTGAGTTGAGATCCTTCCTTAGCCTTGTTAACTATTATCGTTGGTTCATCAGTGGATACTCAACAAAGGCCGCACCATTGACTGAGTTGCTAAAGAATAACAAGCCATGGGTTTTGACGGAGCATTGTCAAAAGGCATTTGAATGCCTTAAGACAATTGTAACAAAGGAGCCAGTCTTGGTGTTACCTGACTTTGCCAAGACATTTGAGGTGCGCACAGATGCATCAGACTTCACCATTGGGGGTGTCTTGATGCAGGATAAGCATCCATAGCATTTGATCGCCGAAAGTTAAATGAGACGGAGCGGCGTTACACGGTGCAAGAGAAGGAAATGACTACCATTGTGCATTGACTTCGTACATGGAGACATTATCTGCTCGGGTCGAGGTTCGTGGTCAAGACTGATAATGTGGCTACTAGCTACTTTCGGACACAAAAAAAGCTCACACCAAAGTTGGCTAGGTGGCAGGATTTCTTGGCCGAGTTTGATTATTCGCTAGAGTATAAGCTGGGAAAAGGTAATGTTGTAGCCGATGACTTGAGCCGGAAAGCCGAGCTTTCTTCAATTACTTCAGCGAGATGGGACATTGGGGAGGCTATAAAAGAAGGCATGCAGCATGATCTATTAGCCAAACAGCTTATCGACTTAGCCAACAAAGGCAAGACGAGACAGTTTTGGATAGAAGATAGCGTACTACTTACCACAGGTCGGCGGGTCTACGTGCCTAAATTTGGAGACATTAGACGACGGATCATAAGGGATAGTCATGACACAATATGGGCTGGTCATCCAGGTCAACGTCGCACTAGGGACCTGGTTGAGTCAGTCTACTATTGGACACGCATGTGTGATGACATAGAGTGCTATGTGCAAACTTGTCTTGTCTGTCAACAGGACAAGGTTGAACAACAACAACCCGGAGGACTTTTGGAGCCACTACCAGTTGCAGAGCGTCCATGGGAGAGCGTGACTATGGACTTTATTACTTTCCTATCGAAGTCCGATGGTTATGGTATTATTATGGTGGATGTGGATAGATTTTCCAAATATGCCACCTTCATGTCTGCCTCACCGGGTTGCACAACTAAGGAAGCCGCCAATCTATTCTTTAAGAACGTGGTAAAGTATTGGGGCTTACCAAGGCATATCATCAGTGATCGAGACCCCCACTTCATTGGGAACTTTTGGAGATAGTTGTTCGACATACTTGGCACGGAACTGCACTTTTTTACTAGTTTCCACCGACAGATGGATGGATAAACGGTATGGGTCAATGCCTTACTAGAATGCTACTTGAGGCATTATGTAACCGCACATCAGAAAGATTGGGCAAGGCTCCTAGACATTGCCCAATTCTCTTATAACTTGCACCGGAATGAGTCCACGGGGCGGACACTATTTGGGCTAGCCACATGCCAACAACCACAAACTCCACATTCATTACCAGCCGCGTTCGAGGGAAAGAGTTTGGGGGCTTATCATATGGCCAAAGGATTGGAGGAGCAGCTCGACACTGCTAAGTCTTACTTGGATAAGGAAGCTAAGAAGATGAAGAATTTTGTAGACCGTAAGCGACATCCCACGGACTACAGAGTTGGGGACATGGTCATGGTGAAGTTTAATCCAAGACAGTTTAAGGCACTACGGGGCATGCATCAGAATCTGATTCGCAAGTGTGAAGGGCCATTTAAGATCGTCGCCAAGGTAGGCAAGATCTCATACAAGCTTGACGTGACATCGTATCTTAAGATCTACCCTGTCTTCCATGCCAACATGCTTAAGCCATATCATGAAGATAATGATGATCCGAGTAGGGGCCAATCAAGTCGAGCGCCAATGACTATCACCGTCTCGCCTGATCGGGAGAGTGAGGCTATCATATATTACCAGGCAAGGCGAAAATAAGGGCAAAAAGCCACCGCTATGTTCCTCGTCCATTAGAAAGGGCAATCAACAGAGGAGGCCACGTGGGAACGATATGAAGACTTGTGGCAATTCAAAGATAAGATCCGAGAGTTTATGCTGTAGCATTGCACCTTGATCGTCGCAATATTGTGTGGGGGAGAGTGTGATGACCTGCCATGTCATCATGCTACATAGGCACCATTTGGCATATATTAATGCCATGTGGAAGCTTACATAAGAAGAAGACTAGCATTTGTGAGAACATTCTAGAGAGGTATGGACATTTCCTTAGGAAGAACCTAGATCCTTATGGATTTGCTAAGAAAGTCCTTGGAATCTTTTAGGCTTGTAGAGAATTCTAGAGAAAGCCCTTATCTTGTAAATATCAAGGACTTGTATAATAATTAATATTTATACACTAACCCCTAGGAGACTACTATATAAAGGGGGCCACTCATTTGTAATTCACCAAGCAAACAATTCAAGTTCTCTCTAATCCACTAGAACCGTTGTTAAGAGCCACCCACTCTAACTTGGCCCCGAATATAATCAACTCCATGAATCTTCTAGCACATGTATACCCTCTAGACGAAGCACCCGGTAGAATCACTTCCCTTGAAGCCCGCATCTATACAAGGCATAAATCTGAATCCTTCCCCAAGTCTGAACATGAGCCAATATGGCCAACCAAAGAACACCTTTAACAATCCCCTTGATCAAATTACCGCTTATGTGCTTTTCTCGTGGCTGAAATAACCCACCAATATGCTAATAACCAGCAACCTTGCAAGTACTTAACCATGCAACCCAATCATAGGCGGTGGGACTCTCCCACTTAGCTTAAAGCCACTATGACACACCTCTAGAATTTACCAAGATTCTTTATCTCTTATTAACATGACCTCGTGCAATTAAACTGCCAGATTCCTTGAAATACTTCCATTAGCGCTTTATGAACACCCTAAATTTCCATCAACATTCATATATTCGACCTTCTACCGAAATGGCCAATAAAATCCTCCGCAGAAGCTTCGCCAACCACGTGACTTCTAACCTACTCACATGGAATAACCCACCTGTGGAAATCACTTTCTGACAACTTCCAACGTTGTTGCACGGGGTACAATCACTACGACATCGATAACCCATCTTGAGTCCAAGCTCACTCTTTAGCTGCACAAGTCCATTCACCCCTCAAGGACATCAATTAGATGTGCGGCAACATCCATACATTTCAAAGTTATGTTGTATACTTCTTCATTTCAAGAAGATCCTTTCCATTATCTCAAATCTCTTGCCGCATAATATCCCATGCTTTAGATTAAATCCGTAGACCCAATCATCGACCACTAAAATCCCCAAATCATTCAAAACTTCCTTAAGGTGTGTTACCTAATGAATTTATTTTAATAACATATATGAATTAAGGTGCGTATATAATAACATAACCGTTCCCATATCTCATATACATATATATACATACATATATATATATATATACATACATATATATACATACATACATATATATATATATATACATACATATATATATATATATATATATATATATATGCGTATATAACGCCATCTAGTCAAGGTCAATGTGCATGTATAAATGCGTGAATTGTATATGAAATACGCTAATAAATTCTCTTGGTACATCATAAGACCATTATACCTCTGATTAATATCATGAAACAAACTTTATCAACTTACGTATTTTCTGAGATCAATGAACAAATGATAGAATAATAAGCATATGAAAATTCAAGAACATAGGCATCTCCAATACTTCTATGAATAGAGTCATTTATGAAAGTTGTGCATTTGCTCGTTTCGTTCATATCATATAGATCATGCCAAAAAGAAAGAAGGGGTAGCTTTAACATACGTGGAGTCAGAGATGCAGTACCGATGACAAAAGTACGTAATGTTTTTCTCTTTTTTTTCCTTCTTCAGATCATACAAAAGTACCTAAAGTAACTTGATATGTGTTGTACATAAATAAATATAAGAATCCTGAAAAGAAAGATAAATTACTGAGACTCTTGACGCACTTGAAATATATGAAAATGAGGTATATGAACAAGTATTTTGATGAGCGATCACATTTAGCAACTAAGGCACATGTATACAAGAATAGAAGTCAGCCTCCCTCGGCATTGACATGAAAGGAAAAGTGAGAACTCTAATAGCAATAATAGACTTGACTATTTCTTTAGCTTGTGGACATGACAAATTGTAAAATTGTGGGTATAGGTAATCATAATAATTGATCTTGCAACAAAAACATATTGGTGCAAAAGCAATAAGAGATATGACCATAAAAAAAAGCTCACTGATTTAGCCATTTCTTGCCACAATTTTGGCTATGGTATTATGTAAATGAGTCAAATTCTTGTTATGTAGAAGAAATTTTAATATGTAAGAAGAATGGATTTTGTTTTTGATCCCCTATTTGAGACGGTGTTCATGAGTATCTATAGTGTTCCCTGCAACTAGATGGAGTTGGTAGCTTTTTAATTAGGATTATAATAAATATTAATATTTTCACCTTTTTTTTGGTCTAGTGAAGTAGAACTTGTAAATGTTCTAATGAAATAAGCGAAAAATATATTTTGCGAAATTGATTCAATCCATAAAGAGGTTGATGCAAACTTCAACCACATTCTCCAAACGACATTAAATAACTTTCATTTGTCTTAATTTTTATTTTGGTACTTCCATTATATATGTTAAGAATGAAATATCTTATCTAATATAAAAAAGCTTTTAAAAAATTATCTAAAAGTGACACTCATCGACCAATGGTTAGGGAATCCATTGAACTTTAGAAAATAAAAATAAAAAAAAGAAAGAAAATTTACTAGCCATTAAAAGAAAAGAAAAACGGTAAACTCAATCCAGTATTCTGTCAAATGATACAATAAGCGACAAAAATATTTCTGCGCATGTGACATGAAAATTATAGCGATAAAGCAAGCAACAACTTCAACTCTCTGCCAACCTCTAGGCAGCTAAAGGAACTTGCACACATGAAATAAATATCTCTATACGGGTGCCGCACGTTAAGCAAACTCTGCCATATTTATTTCGAGAGTAGCAATCTATTGCTTTTCATCATTTTTTTTTAAAAGAAACAAGCGATGTCAAGTTTTATACACACCAGAGGAGGATGTGCTTTCAAAATAATCTTTCACTTGTATTATTATATTATGACACCTTTTCAAATATTTTATGAGTCACTATATTAGATAGTGGGCTGCCACGTTTTCCTTGTTGGGAGATTTGAACTTTATTCAATAATTAATTAATTAATTAATTAATTAGGCAATATCCCGCTACCTAGTAATTAATTAATTACTCGTACAATTAAGAATTATTTTTAATTACTTAATATATTATTCACATTTAATACACTTTAATATACCTTACTATCATGGTCATGTGGTATCATATAAAATAAATATATACACTATTATTTCATTAAAATATCCATATAAAAATACATATGTATTTTTTGCAACTTGTAGTTTCCCCTACTCTCATAAAAATTTTCGAACGCTTAATTCTTAAAATGGTGAAAAGATAACCTTCTTTTATTGTGAGAAAATAATTTCTATCTTCACAATAAAGAAAATCCCATAAACTTTCTCATATTATATGTATAATTTACCATATTCAAAAATAGTAATAATGGTAACAATCTAAAATTATACTTATAAAACTTTTACTAAAATACTTCGCTTAAAAGAAAATACCACTCTAACATAATATCTAATGATATCAAGATTGTAAACTTATTGGGTCTTATAATAATAATGTCTTAAACCCTCTATAACCTCCTAATAGACATAATCCCTTCGAACTCATATGGATTACTACGACTCACCCTAATATTAAAGTACGGGATGTAACAATATATGCCACACTTGGAGTCACACAGCGGTCTATTATAAATTTTGAAAGTCAAAAGTAAGAGCTTACTGGAGAACCTACTGGCAATAATAAGGCTGTGCTGAGGTATCCCACCTTGAGCCATATCTTCTATTTGAAATAGGTGGGGGTATTTAGACTTCATTTCTTCCTCCAATTGCCACGTCATCTCCTCTACATTCTTGCTTTTCCATAAGACTTTTACATAGGCTACCTCCTTATTCCGTAGTTTGCGGATTTGTCGGTCTAGGATGGCAACCGGAATTACCTCGTATGACAAGTCCTCTGTAATTTGTACATCATCTGTAGGCACTACTCCAGTAGCATCGCCAATGCATTTTTGTAACATAGATATGTGGAAAATCGGATGGACAAACTCCAATTCCGAGGGAAATTCTAACTCATAAGCTACTTGTCCCACCCTCTGAATGATCATATATGGCCCAATATAACGTGGGCTAAGTTTTCCGTTCTTGCCAAACCTTATCACACCCTTCATAGGTAACACCTTTAACAATACCCAATCATTAACCCTGAACTCTAAATTTCGTTGTCACGCGTCAGAATATGACTTATGATGTCTCTGATCTGTCAACAGTCGCTCCCGAATAAGCTTTACTTTTTCTATGACTTGCTGAACCAGATCTGGCCCATGTAACTCGGATTCTCCAACATCAAACCACCCTATATGAGATCTGCACTTACTCCCATACAAAGACTTTTTTGGAGCCATCTGGATATTGGAGTGGTAATTGTTATTATATGCAAACTCGATAAGAGGTAGATGTTCGTCCCTACTTCTTTTAAAATCCAGCACAGATGCTTGTAACATATCCTCGAGCGTTTGAATTGTGCACTCGGCTTGTCCATTAGTTTGTGGATGAAAAGTTGTGCTGGGATTCACCTGAGTCACTAGACTTTTCTAAAATGACCTCCAAAAATGTGTTGTAAACTGGGCCCCACGGTCAGATATAACTGATATTGGCACTCCGTGTAATCACACTATCTCTTTAATATATAACTTTGCATAACCTCCTGATGTATATGTAGGCTTTGAACAAGTTGCACATATATAGAGAAAAGTAAAGTTTAAACATCGAGAATTAGGAAAGAGGGGTCCTAGGTTGGTTAGCCTACAGGATCACACAACACAATGCCCGATAAACACCCCTTAATGAGGGTCTACACGTGACATTAGCGCGTAGTCATCATATCTTTACTACCCAATTCCCTCCCCTTGGTCATAGCCTAAAGCGTTCTAGTAGCTTTGAAAAATGTCCTATGCATGCACTACCCGTCCCTTCCTTGTGGCCTTGGAGGTATTTTAGGACCTCTACATTTGGACAGTTCAAGACCATCCTAAGGTATTTTAAAGGAGAAAAGTACAAGCGTCCACCAAAACAATTAGGACTACACATAAAGATGGAGCAAGTAATGGCTCACATTTTTAAATCGACAAGCAGAACAAATAAATGCACATCTCAAACAATTATTTCAGGTATTTAATAAAACTTAGAACATGATGTCTAGGTGAGCAGGAAGTATACAGTATGAATTAGGACCAAGTGGCAAAGACCTATTAGCTTGCTTACTGATTTTAGACCTGTTAAATCAGGCCAGTCTCAAATAACAAAGCGCGGTTTTATAGTTGCAGAATTTTAATTGCCCTATAGGCTTGCCTAAGCACATAAAAGTGAGGTCCTAAAGCATGATATCTATATTGATTAGGAATGCAGTAAAATAGTGAACAGTTTATAAATAGGTGACTTGTGATCCTATAGACATGTTTTCTAGTGGTACTAATTTAAAGAAGTCTTTGAAAACTTATTAAAAAAAACAGATAGATTAATTAATTAAACCAATTCAGAATGAACAAACATGAATTAAACTGATTTATTTAACTAAACTGGTTTTAAGTTTTATAGGCATGTTTTTTACTAGAGCTGATTATAATTCCTATAGACATGGTATCTAATTATTAAAAACTAACTTTTGAACTTATAGGCATGATTTTTAAGGAGACGAATTTGAATACATGCTATAACGAAAACCGAACTTCAATTACTTTACACTCTATAGGCATGATATCTAATTATAAAGCTGATTTTAATTCTCATAGGCATGGTATTTAATTATTAAAAGCCATTTAGATCCTATAGGCATTGTTTCTAATATTGTGGAAGTAAAGCAAACATGGCAGGCACATTTGAATTAACACAACCCTATAGGCATGATATCTACCCAATTTACCCAACATATATATATATATATATATATATATAACCACCCACCCTTTTTCACTAATTACCCTAATGTTGTTTACAGTAATTATTACAAACAAATGAATTAAATACATAAATAAACAAAAGTTAATCTATAGGGAGCCTGCAGTAGGCCCAAATTACTTCCAAGCCTCCAATAGCCTCAAATGCCAAAGTTCCATAAACAATTTCGTGTCCAGGTGTGTCAGAGTTCCCTTAGGATCTCAAGGATCCCGAGCAGTGCTCACACCTAGACCTTTTCATCAAATAATAACTGATTTAGGTGCAGTGTGGAAAAGCCACTCTGACATGCCAGAGTTCAGAGAGACCTCAAGTGGTCTCAAGGCAGTACACATATCAGAACCTAGTATTCTAAGATTAAAGTGAGAGTGCTTGACATAGTTTTGTTTTGAAAATAGTACAGAGATGACTTTAGAAGTAGAAAACAATTTTTCAGAAATAGAAAATAATTTGGTGGTAAAAGATAGTTTGAGAAGAGTGCCAAAACAGTAGATAATCAATTGATCATAAGAGACATCCAGATTCATAAAAGAACACTTAACAAACAGATCTCACATGGGGATAAAGGGATTGGGGCACATAAGAGTCACATTGGGGTACATGGGTAGGGTATAGAGGAAATATATGGTCAACAAACTGCATACAACACTTAGGATCTTAAAGACTCAGTAGTCTAATCATGGACAGTAAGTAGTTAAGACATAGATAATTGTTGGCATGTCTTGAACAGGATTAAACATACAGTTGGGACATGCTATGTGAAGAAGTAAGCAGGAAAGAGTGCAGAATATAGAGCATGCATTGAACAAGATAGAGTTTTAGACATGCTAGGCAAAGTAGTAAGCGGGAAAGAGTGCAAAATATAAGGCATGCATTGAACATGACAGAGTTTAGACGTGCTGAGCAAAGAAGTAAACATGAATACAAGTTGAGTTCATAACTGATGAACTAGTGCAGGAATGAAACACATAGGGTTTGGATTTCAAACTTAACTAGAGACATACCAATTGAAGAAAAGAGTGCAGAATGTAAAGCAAATAAAGTTTCAATATCTAGCCTTGGCTATCAGCCGGCTAGATCAATGAGTATCACAAGTAGTAGAAGAAAGAGAACTTTAGAGTGTAAGGAGTAGTGATTTTTTGAACTCTGTCTGTTGTCCAGAACTTAAAATAAGATGGGGTTTATATAGTAATCAAGAGCTTAACAAATAAGGTAAGAGATCAATTAAGTAGCAAATCAGGAAAGTTTGTGGAATCAATCAGCAAATCCTTCCCTTAATCAAAGGATAATCAAATCAACGGTAAAAGCATGCTAAGTATTTAAGGAAAGGAATCAAGTAAGGTTTGGGTATAGAGTAGGTAATTAGGGGTAAATGAACAGAAGTTTCAATTAAGAAAACAATCAGTAAGAATCAGCAAAATACAAACAAGGCAATGAAAAATTAATTAAGGCAAGTAATTCAATCAAATCGAGTAGAGAGGTAAGAATCTGAAGTTTAAGGTAAAATGTTCAAATCAAACTAGAAAATAAGAAATTCGGAATAATCAAAGGTCCAATCAAAGAGAACGTCATGAAAGAGTTAGCAAGTTTAGCATATAAAATAAGGCAAGACATGAATAGTCAGGAACCGACACATAACTTCAAAAAAACAAAAAGTTAAACGACACTGATTCAATGAGAAAGATATAGGTCTTGACATTAATAGTCAGGATGAACACAAGCATATAGAATCAATGAAAGGGTTGAACTAAGAAATTTAGTAGAAGCATATTAGAACAAGAAAATCATGAGAAATCACAAGAACCCAAAGCAAGAACACAATTAGATGTACCAGTAATCAGAAACCAAACGAAGAACCCCAAAAAATTAGGGCTTTTAGTACAAACGAGCTAAGGTTGTAGCAGACTTACAAAATCTGTCAAAACATATGAGAAGCAGAAGATTAAACACAAAAAATTATCAAACATTTTGTAAAAAGAAATTCCGGAAACCCTAGTTTAGGAAAAGATGAAAATCACTTGAAAATCACACGATTCTTGTAAAGAATTTCAAGGTTGTTGTAAAACTTACATGAAACAAACCCAAACCATCTTAGATCTATACAGACTTAAGAGGTTTAGAAAAGAAATCAGGGTTTCGAAGGGAACAATACAGAGGTGAAGAAACACGCTAAGAAACCTATAGATTATAGTCAATATAGGATGATCTTACTCGGAATCACACTGGAACGACCTGAAATAGGCGAGTAGGAACCATAGATGCAAGCCAACTATCCCTGGTCCCTTGAGGACCCTGGAGATGGCAAGACTAATGTGAGGGAGACCATTGGAGGCCTGGGGGTGGTGAGAGATCATCGTAGACAGCCATGGACAAGGGCTAGTAAGGTTTGATTAGGGTTAGGTTTGAGAGCAGAGAGGGTTTCAGGGCGACGGGTAGTGTAGAATAATAGGGTTTGGGGGGTCTTTTGGGTTTATTTTAGGAAGGCTCGTTTGTGGCAGTTGATCTTTGTGATCAATGACCGAGATTAAAGGGTATTGGGGCCAGATAGGGTCTTTAGGGTTTGGGCTGGTAATTGGGTTAAATTGGGGCTGAAATTAAAAATGAAATAAGCTAGATTTTAAATAGCCACTTTTAATGGTTATATAATTTATAAAATAATAAATGATTTATATAATATACTTTCCTGAACTAAAATTATTTAAAATAGTTGTTTCATATTTTAAAAATATAAAAGACCATTTTATGCATCAATAATGTAATTATACCTTAGTAGGGCTATTATTGCAAAGATGTGCAATTTAGCCTAAAAATGTAAATATAATTACAAAAATGCACTAAAATTGTTTAAGCACTATTGTGGTATAAATAAAGAATTTAGATGATTAAATTACCACAAAAATAATTTGAAAGATAATTATTAGAAATTTTATAGATAAAAAGAGAAGGAATAAATAAATTTGGAGTTTTTAAAAATTATAGAAAAATTATAAAAATGCTTATGCATGCTTATAACTGCATATGTGCTATTTTGAAAGTATATATATATATTCAAAAAACAATATGAGGAAAAATTGGTTATTAACACCTGCTACATCTGGAACATACAGATGACCCCTGTATCTAAGAACCCCATCTCCCTTGAGCTCTAACAACGGCTTCTTCTGTTGCGGAACTCGCCCTCTCAACTTGATCAACTCTAGGTCCTCGTACTGCCTCTCCTTTACTTCAGTTATGAGAGATGACTTTGCAGTATTGTGGAGTACAATTCCACCATTGCTAAAGTCTACTAACCGAACCCCCAAAACAAGCCAATTGATGAATCTCTGTAGTTAACTGTCTTTTCTCGGCCTCTACATGAGCTAAGCTACCCATGGATTGATGACTTAAGACATTCACTACCACATTAGCTTTCCCTGGATAGTAGAGAATGTTAACATCGTAATCTTTTAGTAACTCAAGCCATCGCATCTGTCGCAAATTCAACTCTTTTTGCTTGAAGATATATTGCAGGCTTTTCTGATCTGTGAATACATTAAAATGAACACCATAGAAATAATACCGCCATATCTTAAGTGCATGGATAACCGTAGCTAACTCGAGGTCGTGGGTTGGATAATTCTGTTCGTGCTTCCTTAACTGCCTTGAACCATACATAATCCCATGTTGCATTTGGACACATCCTAACCTGACACCTGAGGAATACATGGCATAACCATCTGGACCCTATGGAATGCTAGAACTGGTGCTGAGGTCAACCTGTGCTTAAGTTATTGGAAGCTCTGCTCGCATGCCTCCGTCCACTAGAACTTAGTTGCTTTCTGCGTCAGCTTTGTTAATGGTGCTGAAAGAGAAGAAAAACCCTCTACGAACCTCTGGTAGTATCTTGCTAAGCCTAGAATGCTATGAATCTCTGTCGGAGTGGTAGGTCTAGGCCAGGATTTCACAGCATCAATCTTCTGATTGTCTACCTTTATTCCTCCATCGGATACAATGTACCCCAAGAATGCTACCGACTTCAACCAGAACTCACATTTAGAAAGCATAGAATACAATTTATTATCACGAAGGGTTTGTAGTTTCGCTCGCAGGTGGTCCACATGCTCATCTTCTATATGTGAATAAACCAGAATATCATCAGTAAAGACTATCACGAACAGATCTAAATATGGCTGGAATAGGTTGTTCATCAAGTCCATAAATATGGCAGGTGCATTCGTCAACCCAAAGGATATGACAAGAAACTCGAAGTGGCCATATCGGGTTTTGAAAGCTGTTTTGGAAATATCTTTCTCCCGAACTCTGACCTGGTGGTACCCTGACCTTATATCTATTTTTTAAAAGCAACTAGCTCCCTGTAACTGATCAAACAAGTCATCTATGCTTGGAATTGGATACTTACTCTTAATTGTTACCTTGTTTAGTTGCCTATAATAGATACACATGCACAGTGAGCCCTCTTTCTTCCACATAAACAGTACCAGTGCACCCCAAGGTGAGGTACCGGGCCTGATGAAACTTTTCTCCAGTAAATCTTTTAACTGCTCCTTCAACTCCTTCAATTTGGCATGTGCCATCCTACACGGAGGGATGGATATTGGTTGTGTTCCCGGAAACAAATCAATGCAAAAAGCAATCTCTCGCTCTGGAGGAATACCTGGAATTCATTTTGAAATACATCTGCGTAATCTTTGACTACTCGAATATACTCAAGTGTATTATCTCAGCATCTGCATCTTTAACTCGCATAATATGATAAATACACCCTTTGCACTCATTTTCCTCCCTTTCAAATAGGAAATAAACCTACCTCTGGGTGTCATTGTATTACTTACCCATTCAAGAACTGGCCTACCCGGAAAATGAAATCTGGATGTCTTTACTCGTCAATCAACTGAGGCATAAGAAGCTGCCAACCAGTCCATGCCCACGATAGCATAAAAATCCAACATCTCTAGCTCAACTAGGTCAGTGAGGTCTGAAGACCACAAACTGTCACCGTGCAACCTCGGTAAATCCATCTAGCGATAATCGATCCTCCGACCAGTGTAGATACCCCAAAAGGAACGCTTAGTATTTTAGGGACTATACCAAATTTCCTCGCGACAAATGGGGTAATACATGATAAAGTAGATCCTGGGTCTCTCAAGGCATAAACATCGAGAACAAATGGTCAACATACCTGTCACAACGTCTGGTGAGGACTCTTGGTCCTGTCGACCCGTTAGCGCATAGCTACGATTCTGGTTACCACTTGAACTGGAACGTCTACCTTTGTCTCGACCTCTACCAGCCGAAGACTGAGACTAACGCCCTAAAGGATGCATGGACATAAATGATCGTGTTGCTGAATTCGTTGATTACGCCATACCACCAAAATATCTATTTGGGAAATCTCGCATCATATGCCCCGGATGTCCACATGTATAGCAAGCATCAGAACCAGCTCGACATGGGCCCAAGTGTCCTCTACCGTAGATGGCACACCACAGCGGAAATGGCCATGTCTGCCCTGAACCTCGTTGTCGCTGCAAACTTGACGCCTGGGAGCTCTCACCTAGTTGAGACTGAGTATAACGGTCATACCTGTAACCCTATGACTGAGGTAGCAGAGGTCTAGGTGGTCGTTCGAAGTACTGGGGCCTATAACTTACCTGAGACTACTCCTGAGATCTGGTAAATCTCATCCTCTTCCGCTGCCCTGACTCAGTCCTGTCCGTACCCTGCTGTCGACGCCTACTCCTTTCTATATTCTGGGCAAATGTCTGAATCCGGGAGATATCCATACTATCTTGTAATGCAGCGGTGGCACAAGCCTCGGTCAACTCTGGCCAACCCTGCTATAAACCTGTGGATCCTTTCCCTCATAGTGTCAACTATGGATGGTGCATATGTAGACATGTAATTTTTGACCCTCCCCAAGATTTTACACATTTTAGCATTTAAATATTTAGTTTATGGTTAATATCATTATTTTAAATAGTTTTGACTCTTTTACTTTATTTTATCATAAAAATAAAAATTACAAAAAATATTTTTTTATCTTTAGCTTAAAGTCAATTAGTATATTTATATTTATAGTATATAACATTTGAAAATACAAAAATTCGTTTCACTTTTAGTATTTAGTTTTATATTAGTTTATTTTAATTAAGAGTGATTTTTACACGTTATAGATACATTGTATTATTTGGTCTTCTTGACCTAAATTTAAACCTAAAAAAAGACATGGTCCAACCCAATTTCCTAGATCCAAGCCCATACCCATTCCCCATTTGACCTAACCTAATTCTTACCCCTATAAAATAATGTCTAATCCCTAAATCCAAAAAGATGGAGAGAGAAGCTTCAGCCGTTTTCTAATAAAAATCAGGACCTCTCTTCTTCTCCTTCAGATTTCAAGACCTAGCTAAGACCTAAGATTCCAACCTCGCCCCACAGCAGCAGTCATCACTTGCTTGCTCTCTGTCCATATCCATATGATTTTCTTGGACTTTGATGTTGTAATTGCACATATTTTTAGCCACTCTATGAACACGTGATATTGTTCCTTTTTATTGGAGAAATCAGCGTATATTACATGATATGTGTCTGGTTTTATAAGTATAAACCTTTGGAGGAGTTGACTTAAAGTATCAAGGAAACTGACGTGGAGTTAGCTAGCAACAAAAATTCTTCAAGCACAACAAATTAACTGGTTCTAAAGGCGATAGAGGAGTAGAACAATAACAAGGGAAATGGGATTATTATTACTGGCCTGTGACTATAATCCAATAACAACACGCGGAGTGAAGGTCATTGAGCTTCCGCGTGGTTCATTGAGGTTCCGGTTCACAATTTTAGTTTATCAATTTGAGGTTTCGCTCTAAGGATTGTTGTTTTGTTTAGCCCGATCTATTTGCAATCTTCAGATTCATTCATTAATAGAAGGTCCATTTCTCAATTTTTATTCTCATTTCATTGTGTTATGATAGCTCGGTGCGCGTGTTGGTTGACTTTTATTTCTATGTTGTTTGAGTGGCATGTCTTAGTTTGCAATTAAATTGTTTTAATTAGTTTTTATTTCGATTGTGATGTACGTAGTCTTGGTTCTTGAATAAATGCTTTTAATTTGGTAGATGAAAAAATTTGGAGTTGTTTCTTTCTTGGCAAGGAATAAGAATAGGTCATGAGTGGTGCTAAGTCAGAAGAATATATAACTCTTAAGCCTTACGATAATTCAAAACTTAGGAGAACCATCATGAACACCTAGTATAATTTTAGGCTTTATCGTGAATGTGTATACGTTCGCGTAACATGATTATGATTTTTCTAAACTTAAAACCAAGGTACACGTTCGCGTGACTTTGGCCAAACAATCTTAATAATAATAATTTGTCATTAATTGTGTACATGTACGCGTGACATGATTTTTGACGCACCAAACGAAATGAGTACACTTACGCGTGACTTGTTTTAGGATAATTCTTTAAATACGCGTCACCAAGTGATTAAAAGCGGTAAAGGGTAAATACACATAGGTTCTAATACGTAATTAAATAATTAATTAAGTCAAGTATGATTAAAGTGACCGTGCTAAAACCACGAAATACGGGAATGCCCAACACCTTCTCCCGGGTTAATAGAATTCCTTACCCAGATTTCTGTGTTCGCAGACCATAGATAAGAGTCAACTTTCCTCGATTCGGAATTTTAAATCGGTGACTTGGGACATCATAAATTATCCCAAGTAGCGACTCTGAATTTGAATAAATAATCCTGTTTCGAGTATTATCACTTTAATTGGAAAAACTCCCTTATATCCTTTTCAGGTAAAAAAGGAGGTGTGACAGCATATCTGGCCAATGAGTCAAAACGGAGACTATACTCTCGAACACTCATGTTGCCCTGCTTGAGGGCTAGACATTGATCGCCTCGGGCCTGTCAGATCTCCTGCGGTAAGTACTGGTCAAGAAAGGCATCTGAAAATTTTTCCCAACTAGATGGAGGTGCATCACGTCCCCTCGATCATTCCCATCCCTGCTACCAAAGGATGACTATATCTCGGAGTCGAAAAGCTGTTAGCTCAACTGCCTCTTTCTCTATGGCATGCATGACCCGAAATATCTTGTGAAGCTGATCTATAAAAACCTGCGGATCCTCCCTCTAATCTGACCCCTTGAACTCTAGGGGACTCAAAGCAATAAACTCTCGGACCCTTGAACTCCCAGATCCCTCAGAAGGTCCTGCACTAGAAGATGCCCTAGCCTATTGCTGGGTAGCTACCAATTGTGCCAACAAACACACCGCACTCCTTAAGTCCTGATCTGTTGGAAGCGGAGGGGGAACTGTATGTGCGGTTTCGCTAGGAATCTCTGAGATGGCATAGGAGTCGGTAATTACTGGGTAGGGATCTTTTCTTGGGACTCGATTGGCCCCCATCTACTAGGGGTACACTGTTAGTCCCCTTACCTACTACGGCTTCTCTCCTCTGGCTAGTCGTAGTCTTCCTAGTTACCGTCATCTGTGCATGGAAACGTCAACACGTAAGTTTAACTCAAATTTCCTATAACTCAGTTCTACCGCACGATTTAGATTTGAAAGAAGGGTAACCACTCCTAAATGCCTTGTAGTCCCCTGCTTATATAATGTGGTGCACCGCACAAATATAAACAATACCTTACTAGACACGGCATGTACAATCCCTAGCAAATAACTATGCTAATACCACTTTTGTCACGCCACGAGCCTGTGGGCGAGACCGGCACCCAGTGCATCACATATCCTCGCATACCACTTGCGACTAAGAGACTCTGAACATGTAATATCAAACTTTGGTCATGGGCCACAGTACAAGATAATGTGCGATGCAAAATATAAAACTGAATAGAGGCTAACATTGAGTAAATGTCAACATAAAGCTGGAGCGGCAAGGCCGTCATAATTACTACTACTAACAAGCCAACAAAATATACGTACAGGGCCTACAAGCCCAACATAATGCACTAAGTGATAGGATGTGTCTACAAGCCTCTACTAATAGATGTATTGTGATCGGAACAGGGCCCAACCTACCCATTACCTATCTACATATATACACAAAATGTACACCAACTTCTAGACTCTCGACAACTCCGAAAGACATGGAGCTTACTGATAAAGCTGAACTCGGGCAACACCTACTGAGGAGGTCTACCCGTCTGTCTATCTGAACCTGCACGTATGAAATGCAGTGCCCACAGAAAGGGACGTCAGTACCTAATAATGTACCGAGTATGTAAGGCAATATGTTGAAAGCTAAAAGTGAACTGATAATATAATAACTGAAAACAACTGGGGGTCAAAGATAATCTAAAGATATGCTCACCTGCTGATACTGACTTTATTTTCTCACTAAAATAAGTAAAATAGATGTCCGGCCTTATAAGGCTCGATAAATATATATATATATATATATATATATATATATATATATATATATATATATATATATATATATAACTACTCTTCTGTAGTAGGCTCGCTCATAGGCTTTCAGCCATACTAGGCTCTGTATCTTGACCAACTGGGCTCGCTCATAGGCGCTCCGCCACAATAGGCTCAATATATAACATAGCATCTGATCAGAGATTGCCCAATAGGGGCCTGCCCATCGATTATAGCTCGATGGTAATGAAAATGCTTTAACACTGTATATATAAACTCTCCGCTCTCTTGACTGGAAGAATGAAATATTCAATTGAATATAAAGTCCCGATAAAGATAATATGGTAACTTACAAGACTAGGAAAATATACGTAAATGCCGGGATATGAATTTTTTTTATGCCTCGTTATCACATTTGTGTAATTACGAGATCATGGAAAATGAAGGAAGAGTTTAGCCTCAACATACCTGGAGTAGGAAATATCTCTATAATATTCTTGAAAAAGGGTACACCGTACTCTCTTAGAACTGCAAAATTTTACGTTGCTAAATTTGGTTGAAATCGTTGAAACTTGTAGGAATCATGTTGCTTAATGAAAGATGCAGGATCTGATTTCAATGTCTTTGAGAATGAAGATTTTGGAAAAACATAAGTTCGATTAGGTTAGGTGTAGTAATATCCTTCCGTATACTTTTATGAGAATATGCAGTGGATATTCTTGACCCCAGCTCATGTATGACTTTCACCTTAGGCATATAAAGTTCAGATGTTAAAAAGTAAAAAGGAAAGAGTTTTCAGCGTTTTCCCACTTCTATTTGAATTAATTTTTATATGGAAAATCTTGGAAATGTAATAATTTGTAAGTATAAGACACATAATCCAAATGACTAAGCCATGTAGTATTAATTAGATATGCCATCTCTTTCATTCAATTGAAAGAGTCATAATTTCCTATGGCATATGCTACCACCTTTTGCCCTCATAAACTTATCCAAATGGTTGATAATTTCTTAATCTCTCACCAACTAATAATTACCTAATTATTCACATAATTAAAAATTATCTCAAATTACTTAAAATTCTACTTATTTTTGATACACTTTATATATCCTACTAACATGGTCATATGATACCTTGTATGGTACTAGTCCATAAATATCAGGTATTATCGCTCGACCCGTAGTTTATCCCAAACCGACAATCTTCAACGAAACTCATTTTCTTTAATTCGTGTACTCTTTATTCTTCATGGCACTTACTTATTGTTTGTTATAAATAGCATAAATATGTTAATCTCGAGATAATCTTATCCCTGAATTTATGTTGATGAACTGAAGACAAAACTTTAACGTACGAAAAAAATACTAGATGTAACAAGGAACGTGTTGCGTAGTGTGATTTTCTCCTTGATGGGATCAAATAGAAGGTTTCTGACTGACTAGATATGTATTCTACTGGTGCCTCGTCCTTTTAATATGATGGCATGATAGATGTAGTGTGTTGTGTGGGATTGAGATTTACATATGCAAGGTCACAATTCAGTTTTGAAGGGAAGGTCATGAATTCTTAGACACATGGACGGTTTCAGATGACTATACGAATGCTATTACTACTTGGTATCACCAGAGAAGGGTGCGCATTTCAGAAGGCGTACCGTGTTTTGACTAACAGATGCTTCATTGGTATTGTGGTACTCTCCTCGTTGATCGACTGCTGATGTTCAGATTTTGCTATGTAGCACGGAAGAATTATTGATGTATTTTTCATAGGACGATTGTGTATGGGAGATATATTATCCATTCAAGTGGTGGAGAAAGAATCGGCTATGGTGATCCATGTGTTCTGCGTATTTGGATACTGGGAGTTCTTGAAAGCAGATTGTTTGGTGGTTGTGGACTGTAAAGATGTGGCCAAGGTTAGCCAACTGGTAGTATGTGTTATGGTTCGATCATTATGGAGTTTTGGTGGGCCATATATCTATTTGGGAATGACCGGAGTTGATTTGGGGGCCCATTAGTAGGCCCAATAAAGATGTGTAATCTACATTTGGTCAAATTTGTTGACTCAACACTATTAGTGTTGAGGGGTGTGACATTCTATTAGAGTTGAGCTTGTTATTGTTCTAATATGTTCTATGTGTTACTCTTCTATGCTACAAGGGGTTGTGATTTATGGTTATATGCACACATAATGCGTTTCCGTTTAGACCTTGTAGTGAAATTCGTGCGAGATGGTTGTTGGGGTGTTGAATGGTTAATTGCACCTTAGTTATGGTCTTTTTGAGACGTGGTATATTCTGTTATTCGCTTCTCTATGGTTATGGTCATGCACTTTGTGTACTTGATGTCGAATTGCGTGTGGTTGTTGATTTTGAGCATTGTAGCTTGAGATATTTCATAGGACCGGTCATTGGATAGGGTCACGTGTCGTAGTAGAGTTATGATGAAATATGATCTTTGGATCTAGATTAGTCTATTTCGGTTCTACTATGTGTGATAGGTTCGTAGCATTGCCTCTGTGGTGGCACTTGTTGAGCTGCAGGACGGTTCTCTCATTTGAGTCATTTTCCATATTTGAGTACATTTGAATTGTTGCTTATTGGTGTACAAATTGCACGGTTGTGACTTTAGGTTGTACTGGCATGGAATGTCAATAGAAATAGAATAGTTGTGTTTGATAAGATAAGGTCATCGGACATAGAATGGAATCTTTCAGATTTGATTACGGTATGTTTGGAAGGATAATATTATAAGTCAGCTAAGAATTTGGCTTTGGTTTTGTCGGACAAGAGAGAGCTCCATGATTTGTTGATCTGGTGAGTGGCTTTGAGTTTCTGTGTGCTTCTTTCATCATCGGCAGTCTATGTAGGTTTTGAATGAGGTTTTATTTGATATGAGGTTTATTACCGGTATTGGGTTTGTCTTGAGCAACTACAGTGATCGGGAATTATTGCTACAAGTATGTGAATTATGTGCTATATCATGTGAATACATCTTGGGTTATGAATATAACTTGCTACAGCTTGTTTAGACTTACTGTCACGACCCCGGTTCGCCCATCGTGATGGCACCTAGTCCTCGATGGCTAGGTAAGCCTAAATTGCGGAAGATAACCAAAATACAGAATAAAAACAAATTAAAACAAAATGAAGAGTGATAAAAATAGTGTTTAAAAGTGCCGCTCGGCATATACAACCCAACGTTCTCATAATCAAGTACACTATCCCAAAACCCGAAAACTAACGGAAACACAAGCCTTTGGAATATCTAACAGTCTAACTCCAGAATATCTAACAAGAAAGAAAAAAATAGAAGGGCAATATTTAACAGCTAGAATAGATAGGGACTCCTCGGTCTGCGGACGCAACATATGTACCTCGAAGTCTCTAGAACAGTCACCTCCCTCAAGGATGGTAGGCTTGAGAAGCGGTACCTGGATCTGCACATGAAAAACATGCGTAGAAAGGGCATGACTACACCACAACGGTACTCAGTAACTGCCAAGCCTAACCTCGGTTGGGTAGTGACGAGGAAGGTCAGGGCCCTACTGAGGTTGAATAAAATATAAAGATCAATAGTATAGAACAGAACAATATAAATAAGTACGACAATATATAATAACACAGGATGTACAAGATAGCAACAACTATACAGAAACAAGGTAAACACGGAAAGGAAATACATGTCAGCACCAATAATAACAAATATGGATCTCCCAGGATACCGTCCTGTAGTCCCATATGTTCAAATCCAATGGATCTCCCGGGATCCCGTCCCGTAGTCCAACTCATAGTGCGCGGGGATCTACCAGAATCCCGTTCTGTAGTCCCAAATGTAAATACCAGTGCTAGGAGAATCTACCGGGAGCATTCCTGTAGTTCCATATAACTCTGTAGGGGGATATACCGGAATCCCACATCCGTAGTCCCAAAATAAATAGACAAGGGGGAGCTACCGGAATCTCACATCCGTAGTCCCAAAATAAATACACAGCAACAATAGGAAAAATATACGGAAATGACAAAATTTCATGTGAAGGCAACAAATGATTCTAGTGTAGCATGCTGCACAGAATTCAGGTAAGGCAGGTCGAGCAAATAAAATAATTAAGTCACTTAGGCATGCTTTCCTAAGTTAACAACATGCTTAATAGTGCAAGTAATAGAAACAGGAAAGGAAACATACTAGTAATTACTTAAAGAAAATCGGATTTCCAACAATTAGCACAAGTATGCACTCATCACCTCACTTACAAGGAATTTTAATTACCAAATATATCAATCCTAAGGGGAAGGTCCCCCACACAAGGTTAGACAAGCCACTTACCTCGAACCGGCTCAAAAATCAATCCGACTCGACTCCAAATTGCCCAAATCTGATCAATTCAATTTCATAATGTAAATAACACTTCAAGTAACTGATTCTACAATTAAATTCTATGCTAATATGCAAAATTAGGTAAAATAACCAAAATGCCCCTCCGGCCCACGTCTCGGAATCGGGTAAAATTTATATTTCCAGAACCCTCGCACTCTCACAAGCTTATCATATCAAAAGTACCAAAATCGAACCTCAATTTGTCCATCAAATCATCTCTCAAAGGTCTCCAATTTGAGAAGCCCTAACCCCCCAATTACCAGTGATTTTTCTTAAATTTTCATGCTTAATTTAATAAAAGTCATTCCAATAACGAGTTTAGGGACGAACGACCTTACCCCAATGAACTCCTCTGTAAATCCCTCTTGAAAAGTGCTCCCCAAGCTTCTTCTCGTTTTGAAAAAGATGAAAAAATGGATAAATTTGGCGAAGGCAAGAATTTATATGTTCTGCCCAGCGATTTCCGCATTGCTGTCAAAGGACCGCATCTGCGGTCCGGCTTTTGCGGACCAAAGGTCGCACCTGTGAGTTTTCACTTAATGGCCAGGTTCCGCATCTGCGACTTCCAATCCGCAGATGCGGTACCGCTTCTGTGGAATTACAACCGCTTCTACAGTTTATGAAGAAATTCCAAAATTCTACGGCCACTAAGCCGCTTCTGCAGCACCGCACCTGCGGAACCCAAACCGCATGTGCGGTTATGACAGAACCAGCAGCTGAAGCTGCAACTCTAACTCCAAAAATATTTCCGTCAAGCATCCGAATTCATCCCGAGTCCCCGGGACCTCAACCAAACATGCCAATCAATCCTAAAACATCATTCAAACTTGTTCCAACCTTCAGAATGCTCAAAACAACATCAAAACACCTATTTTTCATTGGATTCTAGCCTAAGATTTCCAAAAACTCTAAAGATACGCTTTCGATCAAAAAGTCTATCAAACCTCGTCCGAATGATCTGAAATTTTCCACACACGTCACATTCAACACTACGGAGCTACTCCAACTTCCGGAATTCAATTCCGACCCTTGGATCAAAACCTCACTATTGAACCGGAAACTTCAAAATTCGACCTTTCGGCATTTCAAGCCTAAATTAGCTACGGACCTCCAAAACACAATCCGAACATGCCCCAAAGCCCGAAATCACTCAACAGAGCTAATAGAACCATCAGATTTCCATTTCGAGGCCGTCTTCACATTGTTTCGACTACGGCCAACTTTCCATCACTTAAGCTCTCATTTAAGGACTAAGTGTCCCAAAACTTTCCGATACTCAAAACCGAACATCCCGACAAATCGAAATAGCAGAAATAACCTTCGGGAAAACAGTTAATAGGGGATCGGGGCATTAATTCTTAAAACGACTGACCGGGTCGTCACACCCTCCTAAACGTAAATGTTTGTTCGTCATTGAACGAGCATAAATACATACTTGAAGTAGTGAAAAGATGAGGGTAACGGCTGCGCATATCTTGATCGGTCTCCCAGGCCGCCTCCTCAAATAGCTAGCCCCACCACTGAACCTTTACTGAAGCAATGTTCTTTGACCTCAGCTTTCTAACCTTCCTGTTCAATATTACCACTGGCTCCTCAACATAAGATAGATCCTTGTCCAACTGGACTGAACTGAAATCCAACATGTGTGATGGATCGCCGTGATACATCCGGAGCATCAAAACATGGAATACCGGATGAACTCCGACCAAGCTGGGAGGTAAGGCAAGCTCATAAGCAACCACCCCAACACGCCTCAATATCTCAAAAATGGCCAATAAATCTCGGACTCAACTTTCCTTTCTTCCCGAATCTCATAACGCCCTTCATAGGCGAAACCCGAAGCAGGACCCACTCTCCAACCATATATGAAACATCACGAACCTTCCGGTCCGCATAACTCTTATGTCTGGATTGGGGTGTACGGAGTCTATACCGAATCACCTTAACCTTCTCCAAAACATTTTAAACCAAGTTTGTGCCCAACAATCTGGCCTAACCCGGCTCAAAGCAACCCATTGGGGATCTACACCGTCTCCCATATAAAGCCTCATACGGTGCCATCTAAATGATGGACTGATAGTTGTTGTTATAAGAATACTCCGCCAATGACAAGAACTAATCCCAAGATCCTCCAAACTCAATCACACACGTACAAAGCATATCCTCGAGAATCTGAATAGTACGCTCGGACTGTCCGTCCGTCTGAAGGTGAAATGTTGTACTCAACTCCACCCGAGTACCCAACTCATGCTGAACGACCCTCCAGAATCGTGATGTGAACTGAGTACCCCTATTTGAGATGATGGACAGTGGAATACCGTGTAGACGAACAATCTTCCGAATATAAATATCCGCCAACTTCTTCGAAGAATAAGCAGTACACACAGGAATAAAATGAGCGGACTTGGTCAGTCGATCCACAATCACCCAAATAGCATCGAACTTTCTCAAAGTCCGTGGGAGCCCAACTACAAAGTCTATAGTGATCTTCTCCCACGTCCACTCTGGAATCTCTATCTGCTGAAGCAACCCACCTGGTCTCTGGTGCTCATACTTCACCTATTGACAGTTGAGGCACCGAGCTACAAATCCAACTATATCCTTCTTCATCCGCCTCCATCAGTAGTGCTGCCTCAAATCCTGATACATCTTCGCGGTACCCGAATGAATGGAATACCGCGAGCTATGGGCCTCCTCTAGAATCAACTCTCGAAGCCCATCAACATTGGGTACACAAATCTGACCCTGCATCCTCAATACCCCATCATCACCAATAGTCACATCTCTGGCATCACCGTGTTGAACCTTATCCTTGAGGACAAGCAAGTGAGGGTCATCATACTATCGCTCTCTGATATGGTCAAATAAGGAAGACCGAGAAACCACGCAAGATAGAACCCGACTGGGCACCGAAAGATCCAATCTTACAAACTGACTGGCTAAGGCCTCAACATCCATAGCCATAGGACTCTCTAATACTGGTAAATAAGCAAAACTCCGCAAACTCTTTGCCCGACGACTCAAATCATCGGCCACCACATTGGCCTTGCCCAGGTGATACAAAATAGTGATATCATAGTCCTTCAGCAACTCTAACCACATCCTCTAGGGGAAATTTAGATCCTTTTGCTTGAACAGGTGTTGTAAGCTCCGATGGTCAGTATAAATCTCACAGGGAACCCCATATAAATAATGGAACCAAATCTTTATGGAGTGAACAATGGCAGCTAACTCAAGGTCGTGAACAGGGTAGTTCTTCTCATATATCTTCAAATGTCTGGACGCGTAGGCAATCACCCTACCATCCTGCATCAACACCGCTCCGAGGCCAATCCTCGAGGCATCACAATAGACTGTATAAGACCCCGAACCTGTAGGAAATATCAAAACAGGGGCTGTAGTCAAAACTGTCTTGAGCTTCTGAAAGCTCGCCTCACACTCCTCTATCCACTGGAACGGAGCACCCTTCTGGGTCATTATGGTCATAGAGGCTGCAATCGATGAAAACCCCTCAACAAAACGACAGTAGTAGCCCGCCATGCTAAGAAAACTGTGGATCTCAATAGCTGAGGATGGTCTGGTCCAACTCTACACGACCTCTATCTTCTTCGGATCCACCTGAATTCCCTCACTCGACACCACGTGGCCTAAGAATGCCACTGAATCCAACCAGAACTCACATTTCGAGAACTTAGCATATAACTTCTTCTCTCTTAGAGTCTGAAGCACAGTCCTCGGGTGATGCTCATGATCTTCCTGACTTCGGGAATACACCAGAATATCATCAATGAAGACAATAACGAACGAGTCAAGATACGGTCGAACACACTGTGCATCAAATGCATAAAGGCTGCTGGGGCATTGGTAAGCCCAAATGACATAACAAGGAACTCGTAATGACCATACCGAGTCCTAAAAGTAGTCTTCGGGATATCTGGCTCCCGAATTTTCAACTGATGGAAACTTGAGCGCAAATTAATCTTAGAAAATGCACGTGCGCCCTGAAGCTGGTCTAATAGATCATCAATATAAGGCAAAGGATAATGGTTCTTCACTGTAACCTTGTTTAATTGGCGATAATCAATACACATACGCATAGAACCATCCTTTTTCTTCACAAACAAGACTGGAGCACCCCAAGGTGATACACTGGGCCGAATAAAACCCTTGTCAAACAATTCCTGTAATTGATCCTTCAACTCCTTCAACTCAGGAGGAGCCATATGATATAGAGGAATAGAAATGGGTTGAGTGCCCGACAATAGATCAATGCCAAAATCAATATCTCTATCAGGTGGCATGCTTGGAAGGTCAGCTGGAAACACATCAGGAAAATCCCGTACTACTAGAATTGAATCAACTGAAGGGGTATCAATACTAACATCTCTCACATATGCGAAATAGGCGTCACACCCCTTCTGCACCATACGATGAGCTTTAAGAAAAGAAATAACTCTACCGGGAGTGTGATTTAAAGTACCCCTCTACTCAACACACGGTACACCTGGCAAAGCCAGCGTCACGATTTTGGCGTGACAATTAAGAATAGCATAATGGTACGACAACTAGTTCATGCCCAAGATAATGTCAAAATCTACCATACTGAGCAGCAATAGATCGGCTCTAGTCTCAAAACTACTAAGAGCAACCAAACTCGACCGATAGATGCGGTCCACAACAAGAGAATCTCCTACAAGAGTAGAAACATAAATAGGGGAACTCAAAGAATCCTGAGATACACCCAAATGCGGAGCAAAATAAGAAGACACGTAAGAATAAGTGGATCCTGGATTGAATAGAACCGATGCATCTCTGTGACAAACCAGTATAATACCTGTGATGACAGAATCGGAGGTAACACCCTTGGTACGGGCAGGAAGGGCATAGTATCTGGCCTGACCTCCTCCTCTAAGGTGACTTCTACCTCCTCGACCTCACCTCTAGATGGCTGAGTAGGTGGGGTAGCAACTGGAGCTGTAACCATAGACTGAGAACTCTGCGGGGTACGCTGTGGCTGAGAAGTCTGTGGAGGTGCACCCCTCATAAGTCTGGGGCAATCCCTCATCATATGGCATGTTTCACCACACTTAAAATAAGCTTTGGGAGGATGTGGTGGCTATTACTAGTTCGGACCAGGTCTGCTGGATCGATCTCTGAAAGCATTTCGTGTGGGAGGCGCGCTGGATACCAAAGGTGCATAATAAGGCTCTTGAGGTCTAGGAGGAGCTGGAATACCACAGGCTGCTAGAAGAGCTGGATGAATAGGGTGACTCATATAACCCTTACCATGATGACCTGTTGTTGGGGCATGGGCACTAGAGAAATGGCCCAACTCTCGAGACCTCTTGGCCTACATCTCCTCTCTCTCCCTAGCATGCATACCCTCAATCCTCCTGGCAATGCTCAACAACTACTGATAAGAAATATCCATCTCCAACTCACAAGCCATGCTAGACCTGATGCTGGGAATAAGGCCCTCCATAAACTAGTGAACCCTCTTGCGAACAGTAGAAACCAAGGCTGGTGCATGCCTAGCCAAACTGGTGTAACAAACAGCATACTCTGAGACAGTCATAGCACCCTGGTGCAAATGCTCAAACTCTGCGCGCCATGCGTCCCTCAAGCTCTGAGGAACATACTCTTTCAGGAACAGATTTGAAAACTGAGTCCAAGTCAGTAAAGCAGCCTCATCCGGACTGTCTAACTCATAGGTGCGCCACCACTCATAGACGACTCCTCGAAGCTGGAAGGTAGTGAAAGAAACCCCGATCAGCGAGACTCTAATAAACCGGATTGTCATCCATGAATCCTATGAACCTAGAGCTTCGATACCAACTTTTCACGACCCCGGTTCGCACTCCGTGAACCATCATGACGACACCTAGTCCTCTACGACTAGGTAAGCCTAAATTGCGGAAGATAACCAAAATGCGGAATAAAAACAAATTAAAACAAAATGAAGAGTTATAAAAACAGTGTTTAAAAGTGCCGCTTGACATATACAACCCAACATTCTCAGAATCAAGTACACTATCCCAAAACTCGGAAATTCACAGAAACACAAGCCTTTGGAATATCTAACAGTCTAACTCCAGAATATCTAACAAGAAAGAAAAATAAATAAGGGCAATGTTTAACATCTAGAATAGAAAGGGACTCCTCGCTCTGCGGACGCGACAAATGTACCTCGAAGTCTCTAGAGCAGTCACCTCCCTCAAGGATGGTAGGCCTGAGAAGCGGTACCTGGATCTGCATATGAAAAACATGCGCAGAAAGGGCATAAGTACAGCACATCGGTACTCAGTAAGTACCAAGCCTAACCTCGGTTGGATAGTGACAAAGAAGGTCAGGTCCCTACTGGGGTTGAATAAAATATAAATATCAATAGTATAGAACAGAACAATATAAATAAGTACAACAATAAAATAACACAGGATGTACAAGATAGCAACAACTATACAGAAACAAGGTAAACACCAAAAAGAAATACCGCTCAGCACCAATAATAACAATCGGGGATCTCCTAGGATACCATCCTGTAGTCCCATATGTACACATCCAATGGATCTCCCGGGATCTCATCCCGTAGTCCAACTCATAGTGCACGGGGATCTACTGGAATCCCGTTCGGTAGTCCCAAATCTAAATACTCAATACTGGGGGAATCTACCGTGTGCATTGCCATAGTTCCATATAACTGTGCAGGGGGATCTACCGGAATCCCACATTTGTAGTCCCAAAATAAATAAACAGCAGCAACAGGAAAAATATACGGAAATGGCAAAATTTCATGTTAAGGCAACAAGTGATTTTAGCCTAGCATGCTACACAGAATTCAAGTAAGGCATGTTGAGCAAATAAAGCAATTAGGTCACTTAGACATGCTTTCCTAAGTTAACAACATACTTAATAGTGCAAGTAATAGAAACAGGAAAGGAAACATACTAGTAATTACTTAAAGAAAATCAGATTTCCAACAATTAGCACAAGTACGCACTCGTCACCTCACGTACAAGACATTTCAATTACCAAATATACCAATCCTAAGAGGAAGGTTCCCTACACAAGGTTAGACAAGCCACTTACCTCGAACCGACTCAAAAATCAATCTGAAACCATGTTCTTGCCACGAGTACTCAACTCCAAATGGCCCAAATCTATTCAATTCAATTTCATAATGTAAATAACACTTCAAGTAACTGATTCTACTATTAAATTCTAAGTTAATACGCGAAATTAGGTAAAATGACCAAAACACCCCTCGCGCCCACGTCTCGGAATCGGGCAAAATTTATATTTCCAGAACCCTCGCACTCTTACGAGTTCAGTCGTATCAAAAGTACCAAAATCGGATCTCAATTTATCCCTCAAATCATCACTCAAAGGTCTCCAATTAGACAAACCCTAACCCCCCAATTACCACTGATTTTCCTTAATTTTCATGTTTAAATTGATAAAAGTCATTCCAATAATGAGTTTAGGGACCAAAGACCTTACCCCAATGAACTCCTCTGAAAATCCCTCTTGAAAAGTGCTCCCCAAGCTTCTTCCCGTTTTGAAAAAGATGAAAAAATGGCTAAATTTCACGAAGGCAAGAATTCATATGTTCTGCCCAGCGATTTCCGCAACTGCGGTCAAGGGACCACATCTACGGTCCCGCTTTTGAGGACCAAAGGTCGCACCTGCGACTTTTCACTTAATGGCCAGGTTCCGCATCTACGACTTCCAATCCGCAGATGCGGTACCGCTTCTGGAGAATTACAATCGCTTCTGCGGTTCCTGAAGAAATTCCCAAATTCCGCTTCTGCGGCCACTGAGCCGCTTTTGCGGTGCCGCACCTGTGGAACCCAAACCGTAGGTGCCATTTTGATAGAACCAACAACTGATGCTGTAACTCTAACTCCGAAAAATCTTTCCGTCAACCATCTGAATTCATCCCGAGGACCCCGAGACCTCAACCAAACATGCCAACCAATCCTAAAACATCATTAAAACTTGTTCCAACCTTCGGAGTGCTCAAAATAACATCAAAACACCTATTTTTCATCAGATTCAAGCCTAAGAATTCCAAAAACTCTAAATATACGCTTTCGATCAAACAGTCTATCAAACCTCGTCCGAATGACCTGAAATTTTGCACACACATCACATTCAACACTACGGAGCTATTCCAACTTTTGGAATTCAATTCCGACCCTCGGATCAAAATCTCATTATCGAACCAAAAACTTGAAAATTTGACCTTTCGTCATTTCAAGTCTAAATTAGCTACGGACCTCCAAAACATAATCCGAACACGCCCCTAAGCCCTAAATCACCCAACGGAGCTAACAAAATTATCAAATTTCAATTCCAAGGCTGTCTTCACACTGTTCCGACTACGACTAACTTTCTAACACTTAAGCTCTTATTTAGGGACTAAGTGTCCCAAAACATTCCGAAACTCAAAACTGGACATCCCTGCAAATCAAAATAGCAGAAATAAACTTGGGGAAAATTGTTAATGGGATATCGGGGCATTAATTATTAAGATAACCGGCCGGGTCGTCACACTTACATAATGTGTAGGTGCAGAAATGGGTCTTGTAAGGATTTTTGGATGTTAGAAATTGGGCTCTAAGGCTTACAGACTAAGGTTAAAGTTATGATCTTCAGTTATGTTGTGTTGTCAAGTTTACATGGATTAGGGTGACGTGGGATCACCCCCTGGTATGTCTAAGGTAAGGTTACACAGTGATTTGACGGATTTGGAACGACTTTTGGCTTGTTTGAGGACGAACGTATTTTATATGTGGGAGAATGTAATGACCTAGTTGGTCGTTTTGAGCATTCGCATTTAATTCCGCCATTTGACGTATTGAGTAGCTTTGTATGATGCTTTATGACTTATGTGAATTATCTGTTTTGGTTTTCAGGAGATTCAGGATTGATTTGCAAGAATGATTCTCAACGAGGAAGTTTTCAATTGGAAGAGTTGACCAAGTTTGACTTTTAAGTATTTGACCTCGGATCAGAGTTTTGATAGTTTCGTTATGTCTGGACGGTTATTTTGGGCTTGGGCCAATGCCAGAATTTGTATTTATAAATTTCTAGAAGGCCTCGGCAATATTTGGTGAAAATGCGAAATTTGAAGGTTCTGAATGTTTATAAGTTTGACCGGAAGTTGACTTTTATGATATCAGGTTCGGATTGTGGTTCTGGGGATTGGAATAGCTTCATTATGTCATTTGGGGCTTTTGTGCAAAATTTGAATTCATTCCGATTTGATTTGATATGGTTCGGCATGAGTTTTGAAAGTTGAAAGTTCAAAAGTTCTTCAAGTTCGATTTGATGTGCGATTCATGGTTTTTATGTTGTTATGCATGATTTGAGGCCTCGAGTAGGTGTGTGTTATGTTATGTGAGTTGTTTGTATTTTCAGACGGGGTCCCAAGGGGCTTGGATGAGTTTCGCACATGGTTATGACCATTTCGGATGGTTTTGTGTTGTTGGTTTTCTACTGTTACTTGTTACTTCTAGTGTTCTTCGCGATTGTGAAGGTCAAGTTGCGATTGCAAAGGGTGTTTTGGTATGCTGTTAATTTGTTCTTCGCATTAGCATAAGGATGATTGCGTTTGCGTAGAGTTAGGGATGGTCTTCATCGCATTCGCATAGTGATTGGGCTGAGCTGGGCATGATGCGTGTTTTCTCTTCGCATTCGTGACATTGATCCTGTGTTCACATTGTTCTGCTAGCTTTGTGTGTTTCATTCCCAAGGCATGTGACGCAGTCGCGTAGAGTATTTCAGGGGAAGTGCATCTTTCTTCTTCACGATTGTGATGGTATTTCCGCAATCACGATTCATTTATTCGTCCAGTGATTATAAGTACTCTATTTTGGAGGTTTCGGCCATTCTCGCATATTTTGAGGTATGGAGCTCGTCAATGATTATATGTACTCAGTTTTGATTTTATTTGATGAATCTATCTTCGTTTTGGTCATTTGAATTATAAATTTCAAAGAGAAATTTAGGGGTTTTGTCTAAAATTTCATAAAGAGAATTTTTGAGTTTTGAACATCGATTCAGAGTCGGATTTGAGTAAAACTAATATGGTTGGGCTCGTAATTGATTGAGTTATCAATTTTTTTGTGTTTTGTCTGGTTCCGAGGTGCGGCCTCGGGTTTGAATTTTTGGTTGACTTTGTGCTTTTGATTAAAGATTCAAACTTTATCGATTGGATTTGTTTCCTTAGGCATTATTTGATGTATTTGAGTTGCTTTTGACTACTTTCAAGCCGTTTGGATGTCGATGCACCCGGGATGGTGTTTCTAGAGTATTGTTCGGCTTGTTTGGTGTTGTATTTGGCTTGTTTGAGGTAAGTAACACTTTTAAACTTTATTGCTGAGGTATGAATCCTTGAATATATGTGTTATGTGTTGGTGTTGAGATGACGCACATGCTAGGTGACAAGCGTGTGGGCATGAACCGTGTGAATTATGACTCGATTGTTTCCGTGGTACTGTGCAGTCACCAAATCTTGTTGCTATCCATGAAATTTCTACGTGCTAGAGTAATTGAGTCTTCATCCATGCTAGAAACCATATTTAGGTTATATGCTTATTCTATTGGGACCCACTGAGGTCTTTTTTGTTATTGAGTCATTTGCTTAAATTTCAATTACATACTCAGTCATATTCATTCATTTGCATATCATATCTCAGTAATTGTTATTGTTTATTGTTACATCATTTATTATTGTTTGGGCTGATGGCATGAGATGTGTGAGCCGAGAGACTGGAGAGATTGATGACCGAGTGATGCCGAGGTCATAATTTTGAGTGATGATTATGGGATCCGGCTGCAGGCCGCAATAGGCTTTATTCATTCATGTTGGGATCCAACTGCACGCCACTGCATGCCATGTTAGCTTATATAAGCGCTTGGGCAGGATCCACCCCTCCGGAGTCTGACATACCAATAGTTAGCGCATGTATCAAGTTCCGAGTGCCGAGTGATTGAGAATGTTGAATGAGTGGGAGTGCTGAGTGATTAAGCATGTTGAATGAGGTTGAATACTCCGAGAGCATGAGTATCTGAGTTCATCACTGTGATACATTACATTTGACATAAATTTCCTCATCATATACGGTATTGTGACATTCATGACTTCACATGCACATTGACATGTAGGCATAGAGACGTACTTTCCTCATGCTATCTGATAATGAAACATCGTATATGTTGTTGAAAGATTTTGGGAAAATCACAGTTTTCTAGGGAGTGTTTAGTATGAAAGAAAATATTTTTCGGATAATATTTTCTAATTTTCTCATGTTTGGTTGACTTAAACGGCTTGGAAAATATTTTCCTCATGAACTCATTTTTCCTCAATTGGAGAAAAATATTTTCCTTATCAAAAGAAGGGAAAATAATTTTCAAAACTCTTTTTTACACTTCCCACTCTATTTCTCATCCCCACAAACCCACCCCTCCAGCATACCCCACCGCTTATCCACCCCACCAACCCCAACCCCCAACCCACTCTCGCCCCACCCCCCATCCCAACCCCCAACCCACTCTTTCCCCAAACCCGGTCCCAACCCTCAATCCCCACTCTAAATAGAAATATATTCCTAAAAAATATTTTCTACTCTTTAACTAAACAGTAAGAAATATTTTCTGGAAATTTTTTTTCCCCTCACCATCCAAACAAAGGAAAATAAGTCATAAAACCACTCCTTTTTTCATAAAAATATTTTCAATGGAAAACATTTTCCTTCATACCAAACACATCCATGATATACTCATATTATGGTTATTTCAGTAAAAGATTTGGGTTTTATTGTTATATTTGAGAAGCATGCCTATTGTCCATAACTGTGAACGAGTTGAGCATCACATCTTGAAGTTTTTACTTGTATTGTTTTTATTATATTTTTACGAGTTGCACTTGGTTATTGGTGTTGGACTCTGACCGTTTCACCAAGCTCGTCATTAGTTTCAACCTAAGGTTAGGTTTGTTGCTTATTGAGTACATGGGTCGGTTGTACTTGTAAGCATTTAAATTTTATTGGATTTAAATTCAATAAAATTATTTGGACTATATGTTAAATATGTTAGTTTCAATAAATATTATGGGCTAATATAATTGGATTAATTATATAAGTCCAATATATATGAATTAAATAAATAAGTCTTAATCCATTGGGCTAGCCCATTTAATTGGGCTAAGGTGATGAGCCTACCTCATTAAGCCCAAGATGTCATCTTCCTAGTGGCCCAGTTTGGTACTACATGTTAATTGACGTGGCGCACCAAGTCAAATAGAAGAGCCAATAGGATCGCGCCAAGTGTCAAAATGACAAGCTGGCCAAGTCAAATTAAAATACCAATAAAACAGTGTCACGTGTGCAAGTGACATGTTCTGGCCAATCAAATGTGGCCTTGTCACACTTAAATTTGATTGGTCAGAAAGAGTTTGTTCCTATCATAATTCTTCCCTCCCACAACTATAAATAGGGTTTTCATAACTCAGAAAGATACCAGAAGTGATAACAAGAATCAAGAGAGAGCTCGTGGATCAAACACTGCAGATTTCTCTAAAAGCTACAAGCATTCAAGTGTTCTAAGGATTAAGAGGTCAAGACGAAGATTCAAGAACAAGCTGCAAGCCCTTGGATTAAAAATACATCAAGATCAAGATCAAGCCTCAATCACTTGGATTAAAATAAAATAAAATTCAAGATTAGGCTCAAAAGCTCTTTTATTTACTGTTGAATAGTAGAATCAAAGGATTCATAGAGATTGTAACACTCATATATTTGAAATAAAATACTACGTTGTTGCAATATTTTTCAATCTTGATTTTATTTTCTCGACCAAATTTATTGTCTACAAAGCCCAGTGGGACGATCTCTACCTCTTATCTCAACTTTTCAATCAACAAAGTTCAAGAATATTGAAATGGCTTCAAAGAAAATTAACTCCAGTTCAAGTTCCAGCAAGGCTGCTAATTCTGGGTTCTATGCTGATGTGGATAACATACTCTAAGTTACCTTTGGAAGCTTTAGACCAGTTACAAGTAGCAAAGCAAGCTCGTTAGGACAACAAGTACCCCAAGTGTCGTTTGCATCTGCCCCTATTTTCGAATCTTCATCCTCAAAAGGAGCAAGATCTTTCACAAATGCACCCGAAGAATGAGGCGATGTTGCTGAAAAGATCAAGAAAACTCTTGCTCTACTTGACCTCTCCTGATCCAACCATTCTGCTATTAAGGAAGATGAAGATGCTTCATGTGATGGATGCTCCCCACTTACACCATATAGCATGAGCAAATAAAGGATCAATCTGTGTGATAATCCATGCTACTCTCCATCGTCCACAACAATCATGCAAGCCACGGTGACAAACAATTCATCTGCGGAGGAGCAATTCGAAAACTTGACGAAAGCAATCACTTTCTTGTCCAAATGCTTGCAAAATTAAGATGCTAGAATTGACAAGCTAATAGACAAGGTGGGAATCATGATGGAAGAAGAATCCACCAATGCACTTGGCAAACTCCCAGAAGTTCAACAGATTGATCCTCCCCCACGGAAAGTTGCATCCACTAAGGAAATTTCAGTCTCTTCGGAACGGATGATTCCAATCAATTAGCTAAATGAGTTCATTGAAGGGACTATAAAAAACAAATATGAAGTCGCTTCCAAGTCCTCCTTTACCTACGCAAAGCCGTACACTTCAAGGATCGATATTGTATACGGTAAAATAGGAGGGTCCAATTTTCCATCGTTACAACGCCTCGAACGCACATCTCGGAGGGTCAAGACCACGGTCGAGTTTCATCCCTCGAGGGCCATCGACGCTCGACCTCAGAGTAGTATGGACCGATGGTTATGGAGAGAAAGTGGGACAAGTCTGTCAGGCTAGTCTAAGCCCGCATCATGGCATTAACTAGCTGTCCCATCTCCATATCTTTGTAATAAATGTATTTGTACTATGTTGGGATTTTTCCTCATATATAAAGGGGATCCTTGTCATGTTGTAAACATCTATTGCTCAATACTAAATAAACAAGAACATTCTCTCTTCTCTCTAACATATTCTCTTGATATTACTGCTTCCATTTATTGCCTATATTTATTGTGTTCTATTTATTGTTCTTCATGCATTGCTTATATTAACCATAAAGAGCTGCCATTGATTATATTATAACTGTTAGTCTCCATCGACCGCCCTTGGCGAACGTCGAACTCGACCTCGAGGAACTGAATAAGCAAGCTCGAGGCCCCAATTGACAAAGAATCGGTTTGGTTAATATCTCGTTTTTAAGCTCTTATCTTGATTCTATGTCTTTCACATAGCATCCATTGCTTTACAACAAGCGTAAAAGTAGATCACATATTTTTAGAACCACAAAATTAAATTTAATTGTTATTACCATTTTCACAGTAAACAGTTTGGCACCCACCGTGAGGCTAAAAATAATAGTGATTATTTTCTTGCTGGTTTTACTACACAACGCAAGTTATTTTTCACACGTTTTCTTGTCCAAGATCTTCGATTTCAGGTCAAAATGTCTGACTCAATAAATGGAGGCGGAAACAACAATCTGGAGGACCACAGAGAAAATGGTGTGGATGTTCCAGGTGTCGGTGTACCACAGCTTCAGCCCGGGCATCCACAACCTCAGCCTTTATCTTCAAAAGCTCAGACTCGAGCTTCGTAATCCTGTCTGCTCGAACCAAGCTATTATCACGAGCTACGCAAAGTTGAACCTCAAAGGTGGAGGCTTTAGCTGGAACACCCTTCTCCGCCGAAGCTTGAGCATCCGCCTGAGCCTTTAACCTATCATACCCGTGCTTGGCTTAGCCAACTTCGTTCCTAAGGCACTCCAGGTCTTCCATCTTTTTCTGCAACTAAAATAAACGAAACATGAGCCTTAGGATCTAGAAGAAAGAACATACACTCCCTTGGAACAAAAACTACCTGCCCCTTCAGGTAGCTCTCATAATTCAAGCTACGACTCGCCTAATACCGTAAGCATGCCAAATCGACTTCCCTTTCGTCGCAAAGGAGCCCAAGGGATTTCTCCCCATCCAAAGTTTTCCACAGTCTATCCTCACGGCGAAGCAACTCGGACTTAAACTTGTCAAAGGTATGAAAAAGAAAACTCAATAAGAAAGGGAAAACTCAAAGGGCCTGTGCCAAAACTCACCATAGAGTGAAGCCGCTGAGCTTCCCCGAAGGTCGAGCGCACATCTGCTAGTATGGCTCTCTTAGACCTAGAAGATCCGACCACAGTTGGGATACGGTCGCTTGGTGTATACGATCCCAAGTTTTGAGTATCCCTCAAAGTACCTTTAACAAAAAAAGAAGACGGCAGCAGCGGAGAAACCGCCTTTCCAAAACCAGAAATCACGGGCGAAGCAAGCTCAGTCAATACATCCTCTCTAAGCCCCCAGTCTAGGTTCGTCTTGCTTTGAGCACCATCGCCATGCAAAGGCATTTCTTGCGTATTCTTATTATTATCATCCCTCGGTCCTAAAGCCAGCGGTCTTTATCCCTCTCGTAAAAGGCACGACCTTGCTTTAAGGGGATCCCCAATGCCTATGATGACAGGGTTAGTATAGAGAAAGAAAAAATGCCCTTCCGAGAAAGGCGGGGGAGCAAATCACATAACATGTACCGTGGTGTTTTGCCTCCCACCTATCCTTAGATAAAGCTCGTCACTTATGCTCATTACAAGCTGAGTGGGTCGCCAACTTCCGAACCCAATTCGGTAAATCAGGAACCTCGCCCGGCATCCACGAAATCACTGCAGAAAAGTAAAAGAAGGTGCATTTATGGAGTACGCCTTCGCCATTAACAAAACTATGAAGGCACGAGTGCACTACTTATGTGTAAAATTCCATTCCTCAAGAAATGGCAGGAACTCCACTGGAATTATATTGACAGTTTGTACCCGAACAAATCAGCTCATCCATCCCCGATCTCCGTCTTCTTCGTAGTCAACAACGAAAGGCGTGGTGGATCAGCATCGTAGGGTTAGCTGGCCTCGATGTTGAAAGGGCCGATACAGCCTGATGAGATGACTTAGAGTGAATTCAAGACCTGCTTCTTCCGCAACGAACCTCATCATCAATACTCTCCGCCAAAATGACGGGTGAATCTACACCAAGGTAACCTAGTACTTTTTACAGAAGTCAAACACAACCCCATCAAGGGGGCCCAATATAAAGGGGTACGTGTATACATTCAAAAATCCCTCGGCATGGTCCATAATGCTCTCCTCCGGGGAATGTACTCGTAATGCCACCTTTTATCCCCATCCACAGTACTTCCTCACCAACTCAAGGTGCTCCTCTCCTATTAAAGAAATAAACTTCGAGGCATATTCCCGATAACCTCGAACGTTGGGAGTCTCTTCTGACGGGAGATTCCCTCCCGAAGCAAAGTGCCCAGAGGCGGAGCACCCTCCTCCTTGCCAAGAGGATTCGGGCATAACAGCCATGGCTATAGTAAAATGAAGAAAGGGAGATGAAGACTTGGGTGAAAGCTTTGAGTTAAAGGAAAATTGGCGCAAGAAAGGAGAACTCTATGAAAGTGGATAACTACTCAGAATAACGGAATCTCCAAAAGGGTGAAGACAACCCTATATATGGGAAAAGCGGCGAACACCTGCCTACCTCAAAGGTCGATTAAAAATACTGGCTAAAGGTTTTATCGCTTTGGAAAGATATGCCGGAGAAATCGTCTCGGTTACATCGTAATTGTATCATACACTCGACGCTGCCATATGACATTTTGGGGTTGAAGACCCCGTATCAACCAAGTATCTAGATGGTACCCGATCTCGAGAACCTTTACCAAGAAGGAGATAGGCTCCAGAAAGTCATTGGCATCATCGCAAGTCCCGAGATAGTACCAGATCTCGAGGACCTCCACCAAAAAGAAGATAGTCTCCAGAAAGTCATTGGCATCATTGCAAGTCCCGAGATGGTACCTGATCTCGAGGACATCCACCAAAAGAAGATAGGCTCCAGAAAGCCATTGGCATCATTGCAAGTCCCGAGATGGTACCCGATCTCGACGGCTTCTTTTAAGGAGAAAAGAAGTGCTAAAATCTACTCGTATGGGCTTAGCCTTGAGGTACCATCTAAACTCGGGTAAGCCCTCGTTCGAGATCTATCTGAAACGCCTTAAGACTATCTACACTGAGTTCAAAACAAGTCTCCACGTAGCCCGAGCTTGAGCGAAACCCCACTCAGGGACTGCTCCCGAAAGCCTAAAGGCTACCTTTATTCTGGGGTGTCCGAGAAAATCCCCCCCATCAAAGACTATCACGAGGTCTAAAAGGCTAAGTCTCGTATTGCAATTTCGAAACCCTACTCTCATTCAACTCGAAGTCGGGGATCTTGATGACTCGAGTTTATCAAACTAACCTGGTTTCAATGTTCACTCCCATCGGTGGAGTCATGCATTCAGATTCCTCACAAATGAAGGTACGAAGAAATATAGCATAAATCAAAAACAGATTGAAGAGACATCTTTATATTCATAAGCAGATGATACAAAAGCCCACAGAGGGTTATTACAAATGATTACACAAGCCCGCAAGGGGTCCTTACACAAAAACAAAGAAGAAAAAGGTACATCTATCAGAAAAGCCTAGAATCTAATCTATTCTCGGGGGTACATCCTCAGCGGTAGTATCTTCGAGCACCACCTCCACGGGGGTCTCATCTCGGTCCTCCAAAATGGTATCTCCAAGGGAAAATATGAAGAAGAGGAATGTGAGAAGATGGAGAAGATGAAAGTGAAGAAACGAAAAAAGATGAAGAAAAAAACATAGCCCGCCAAAGAGCAAAAGCTCTACCAGGCCAAGAAGACTACGGCCCGATAGAAGACTTGGCAAGTATCGGCCTTACCTGCATGGCTACTTTGAGTCCACTTATTGGGACATTGTGCCGCGCAAGTTACTGGCCAGAGGTGCCACTTCACCCCACGGAAAGCAAAAGGGATAAAGTGTCACACCAGGCCGGGGTAGGAAGGTAAGAAGAGGTGTAGAGTCCAAATATCTTCCCAAGTCAGAAGAAATCGTCCCCCCTATATCATCATCTCGAGCCAAAAATGACAGTAGTAACAACAAAAACAACAACAACGACAAGTCAGTATAACCTTACTCGGTAAGAGAGAGCCCAGGAAAAAGGCCATGGCGTGGCTGAAGAGAATGCCGCCATGTAACCTTAAGGCTGCGGGCCTCAAACATAAGGGATAATGACGGATGAGGATGAGGGAAAGAGAAGGGTGAAAGGCTAATTGGAGAACACTTGAATAAAGAACTGGTTCCAGAAAGCTCCCACTTATAGACAAAGGGAAGAGTAACCAACAAGCACAATCAATAGTCTTTGAAAAATGTAACCAACGGCGCATTCAATGTCTTTGAAAGAAATATCGGCATGCGCAATCAATGAATTTTTGGAACTGAATCGGAGTAGATATTATCTCTTAGAAGGACGAGAATTGGTAGTACATTGAATGGCGCAAAAAAGATGAGTCAGCGGGATGCCTCGGTTATCACAAAGGCTTATGTCATAAGTATGACATCGTTAGTATAACATTATCGCAGGAAATTTGGAAAGATGGTTATCAAGGTTTTTTCTTATAGTTCTACTCTAAGAAATGCGGGGACTATATGTATACAGTAAAATAGGAGGGTCCAATTTTCCATCGTTACTATGCCTCGAAGACATGTCTCGGAGGCTCAAGACCATGATTGAGTTTCATCTCTCGAGGGCCATCGATGCTCGACCTCGGAGCAGTACGGATCGACGGTTACGGAGAGAAAGTGGGGAGTTCCAGAGGCGTGTAGCTAGAGCCAAAAAAGTCTATCAGGCTAGTCTGAGCCCGCATCATGGCCTTAACTAGCTATCCCATCTCCATATCTTTGTAATAAATGTATTTGTACAATGTTGGGATTTCCCATCATATATAAAGGGGATCCTTGACGTTTTGTAAACATCTGTTGCTCAATACTAAATACACAAGAACATTCTCTCTGCTCTCTAACATATTCTCTTAATATTATTACTTCCATTTATTGCCTATATTTAATGTGTTCTATTTTTTGTTCTTCATGTATTGCTTATTATTGGCCATAAAGAGCCGACATTGATTATATTATAATTGTTGGTCTCCATCAACCACCCTTGATGAACATCGAAATCGACACCGAGGCCCTGAATAATCAAGCTCGAGGCCCCGATTGACAGTGATTTGGTTTGGTTAATATCTCATTTTTAAGATCTTATCGTTATTCTAAGTATTTCACATAGCATCCATTGCTTTACAACTAGCATAAAAGTATATCACGTATTTTTAGAACCACAAAATCAAATTTAATTGTTATTACCATTTTCACGGTAAACAGATATGTTGAAGATGCTAACTGGCTATCAACTTCTAAAATTTCAACAGTTTGATGGCAAAGGCAATCCAAAGAAACATGTGGCGCACTTCGTTGAGACATGCAACAATGCTGGGACTTATGGAGATTACCTCGTCAAGCAGTTTCTCCGCTCATTAAAAGGAAATGCTTTTGATTGGTACACACACCTCGAGGCTGGATCTGTTGATAGTTGGGATCAACTCAAGCAAGAATTACTCAATCGCTTTTATAGCACTAGACGTACTGTGAGTATGATAGAACTTACAAATACTCGTCAACGAAAGGGTGAACCAATTATCGACTTTATCAATCATTGGAGGAATTCAAGCCTCAACTGCAAAGACAGGCTTAGTGAAGCTTCAGGCATAAAGATGTGCATCCAAGGCATGTATTGGGGAGTACGCTACATTTTGCAAGGTATAAAGCCTGGCACATTTGAAGAACTTGCGACTCGTGCCCATGACATAGAGTTGAGCATGGCCTCCGCTGTAAATGAAATATTGCCTATATATGAGCCTCGCAAAGGGAACGACATGCAAGAAGTCAAGAAATGGGGCAAGTTCGTACCAAATCTGAAAACAAAGAAGCTATGAATGTCAACACATCACCTGTGAAGTTCACAACGAAGGTGAGCAAGAGGCAGAGTATGAAATCCACTTATTTTCAAGATAAGCCAAGTGGAAAGTTGAATTTAAAAGAAATGCAAGAGAATGAGTACCCATTTATGGATTCTGATGTGCTAGCTATTTTTGAAGAACACGTCAAGTTAAATCACATTGAGCATCCGGAGATGAAGAGACCAAATTAAGGTGGAAAAATAAATGACCCAAATTACTGCAAATATCATCGACTTGTGAGTCACCCTCTTGAGAAATTCTTTGTCTTCGAGGAAAAGTTATGGACTTGCCTTGCAAAAAGAAGATCTTGCTTGAAGATGAGAAAGCAAGCGCAAACCAAGTCTTTATCACCTTTGGCTCATTTAGTACAAATGAATTATGTGGTTATAAAGAAAGTAAAGATGATGAATTACTGGAGAACGACAAAGGTGAAGTCAATCAACTTGATGATTATGAAGGTTGGACGTCGGTAACTCATCGTAGGCACCACTGAAGGAAGGAGCCCACGAAAAGAATCAGTAGAACAACCAACAAGGAAAATGATGGTAAAAATACCAAGGAGATGGAATCCAGTTAAGCACTAGAAGAGAGCAAAAGTGGAGGTACATCACTCTTAAAAGCCACAAAATCCAGTGACCGTGGAAGAGTTTTTGCCAAGTTGGTTCTGCACGAAGATTTCCCATGAGGGTATCGATGCCTCTTGTTCCCACGATGACAAAAGGGAAGAAAAGAGTGATGACCTATCGTTGGCACCATCTTCGAAAAAGCTTATCGAGTCCACTCCACAAGAAGTTAATGCTTGTGAGGAAAAAGTCACGTTCACAAATGACGATCTTCTGCTAGGTGACACTCTTCATAGCCGCCCATTGTACCTAGTTGGCTATATGTGTGATGAAAGGGTAAATCAAATTTTGGTTGATGGAGTATCCTCAGTGACCATTTTGCCAATTCGCACTGTGAAAGAACTTGGTGTTCCCATGAACGAACTCTCAGAAAGTTGTGTGATGATCCAAGGATTCAACCAACAGGGGCAAAGAGCCATAGGCGCGATCAGGCTAGATATCACCATTGAAGATATGCAATCAAGTGCATGGCTACATGTGATCGATGCAAAGACTTCATATGACATATTGCTTGGAAGGCCTTGGATACATGAGAATAAAGTAGTTCCATCTACCTACTATCAATGTTTAAAATACTACGAGGGTGAAGTCGAGAAGAAGATAGTTGCTGATGATGAGCCATTCACCGAGGCGGAGTCACACTTTGCCAATGCAAAGTTCTACTTGAAGAACCGCATTGTGAAGGATCTAAAAGCTGATGATGGCATGAAAAACAAGAATAATGAGCTCACAACTAAAAGAGAAGAGGTGACTATTGGTGAAGCCAAAGCTGTTACTGAGGAGGTACAACCCAACGCAAATAAATCTTATAGAGGGTGTACGCGGTGAAATCACAGGACTTAATTTCTCGCTGGCAAGTCATTTCGGAAGAATGCCTCAGACCTCGAGGATGGGGAGCCAACGCCGAGTCCCCTCCCTCAGGGCCCATCAATGCTCGACTCAGAGAAGATGGAAATCGAAGCCAGAACAGAGGGGGAAGCTCCCAAGGCACGCGGCTAAGTCTGACAAAGGCGGTCTATCCAGGGCCTACACCGAAGAGTCGCGTTTAGCCGTCCCATCTCCATACTTAACCAATTAATGCATGGTGTACTATAGCCGAGTTCCCCTCCTATATAAAGGGAACTCACGCTACCTTGTAAAGGGCTGATGTTGCTCCATTTCTCCACAAATGCAATAATATCTCTCTCTCTCTTTTCTTTCTAACTTGCTCGTTCTCGCTGGCCCGAGGCCACTTTAATATTTATCGTTTCTTACTTGTTCTTCATTCTATCGCTTCGTATTGGCCATATTGAGCTTTATTTGATCATAATTTAGCTGTTATCCCATTCCCGACTATCCCCGATAGCTCAAGCTCGACTCGGACATCGACCCCGAGCTCCCTATTGACCAGTCCTATATCCAGGCAGCAGGCCCCTCGATTTGATTACTGCTTCGTTTATCTTGCATTTTATCGCTAAACTTCGTATTCTTAGCATCAACTGCTCTAAACAACTAACTCGAGAATAGATCACGTATTTTTAGAATCTCATTTACAAATTTAGTTGTTGTTACCATTTTCACGGTAAACAGAGGGAATATTTCGTCTTATGGCAAGAAAGTAAGTCCAGTGTTCCAATATGTCCCTAAAAGGAAGAAAGATGAAGGTGAATCATCTAATCTCCAAACTAACATGCTAAAGGAGTTAACTCTCCCGGTCAAACGAATTGACGCAGTAAAGTCATCCTCAATGCCGCTTGTAGGGTTTGTGGCCAAAAACTGTTTGCAGAATGTGGCACTCCCTAAAAAGCGAACATATGAAGATTTTGATCCTAACGCTTACAGACTATTTGCAAAGGCTGGATACAATCCTAATGAGCCATCAAAGATAGGGAAGCTACCATCATAGGCTGCAACGAGACAACCATGTAAAGGTTTGGGATACAAGCAACCGTCACCAGTGCGCATCTCCATAAGAAAGGAGAGCGGCAATTATATCACCGTAGAAGATGAATCGACCGCTTCTAACAAGCCTTCTATCTTTGATCGACTTGGAAAATCAACTGTGAGAACTTCTGTATTTGAGATATTGGGTCCATTAAAGAAGGGGAATAACTTCCAGAGAAATTATTGAAATACAAGAACACCCGCTTCGCACAAAATTCAGAAGATCTCCAAGGATTTCCAAAGTTTGGTTCCTTCTAGAATGAAGCAACAAACAAAAGTCATGGTTTCGTGTGATGAGGTGCTGAAGGTGAAGCCATACACTGCTGTCTACACTAAAGAACGTAATGAAGACAAAAAAGTGTGAGTTCTTCGTATCCTATTACTGCACAAGGTAAGCATGGTATTTTATCTCTAATGGAGGATGGAGATAAATTGGATGATGTTTCATCATCTTATCATATATCCTTCAACGATGGGGACCCTCAAGAAGATGAAGACGCAAATGATGCTCCGCTAGAACTTGAAGAAGAGGTGAAGGCAATGATTTGTGCCTTAAGAGAAGTTAACCTTGACACTAATGAAGAACCAAGACCCACCTACCTAAGTGTTTTACTTGAAGCTGATGAAGAAAGCACTTATATTGAGTTACTCAAAGAGTTTAGGGATGTCTCTACTTAGAGTTACAAAAAATGACTGGCTTGAACCCTAAAGTAGCAATCCATCACCTTGCAGTTAAGAATGGCGCTCGTCTTGTTAAGCAAGCTCAAAGGCGCTTTAGGCCGGACTTGGTTCCCCTGATCAAAACCGAAATTAACAAACACATTGAAGCTGGATTTATTCGGGAAGTTAAATACCCAACAAGGGTTTCAAGTATTGTCCTCGTAAGGAAGAAGAATGGTCAGATTTGAGTAAGCGCTGACTTCAGGGATCTCAACAATGCGTGTCCCAAAGATGAATTCCCGCTCCTTATTCTAGAGCTAATGATTAATGCTACTACTGGTTACGAGGCAATGTCTTTCATGGATGGCTCGTTGGGTTATAACCAAATTTGTATGGCACCAAAAGATGAAAAACTTACTGCATTCCGCACCCCCAATGGTATTTATTGATACATGGTAATGCCTTTTGGCTTGAAGAACACTGGTGCTACTTACCAAAGGGCTATGCAGAATATTTTTGACGATCTTCTCCACATGAATGTTGAATGCTATATTGAAGACTTGGTGCTAAAATCAAGAGAGAAGGGAGACCACTTGAAAGACTTGAGAATGGTGTTTGATTTGCTCCGGAGGTACCAACTTATGATGAATCCATTCAAATGCGCCTTAGGATTTACTTCCGAAAAGTTGCTTGGTTTCATTATTCGACACCGAGGGATTGAAATTGATCAAGCCAAAGTAGATGTGATCTTGAAAATACCTGAGCCTCGAGATATTCAAAAATTGAAAAGTCTGCAAGGAAGGTTAGTGTACCTTAGGAGATTCATCTCAAACCTAGCTGGGAGGTGCCAACCATTCAGTCGCCTTATAAATAAAGGTGTCCCTTTCAAATGGGACCAAGCGTGTACTTGATGGAGCCTTTGAGAACATTACATCCTACTTGATGAAGCCTCCAATTTTGGCTGCCCCTATACTTGCAAAGCCGCTGATACTATACATTTCAGCACAAGAAATGTCTGTTGGAGCGGTGTTGGCCCAAGAAAATAGTGAAGGGAAAGAAAAATCCCTTTACTACTTGAGCAGGATGATGACACCAAACGAGATGAATTATTCGTCAATTGAAAAGTTATGTTTGGCGCTAGTCTTCTCAATTCAAAAGTTAAAGCATTACTTTCAAGCTCATGTTGTCCGTCTTGTTTCTAAAGCAAATCCCATCAAGTTCGTGATGTCAAAATCTGTTGTTAGTGATTGACTAGAGAGATGTTACCTCCCATTCAATTCGAGATTTTGTACATCCCCCAAAATGTTGTAAAAGGACAAGTATTGGTAGACTTCTTGGTAGATTACCCTATACCTGGTGATTGGGAGCTAACTGACGAACAACCTGATAAGGACGCAATGGTCATTGAAGTTTAAAGTTTAGCCTCCATGGAAGATGTACTTTGATGGTGCTGCACATCGCGGAGGAGCTGGTGCTGGTGTAGTATTTGTCACTTCTCAAGGTGAAGATTTGCCCTACTCTTTTGCGTTGATGCAACTCTGCTCTTACAACGTTGCTGAGTATCAAGCACTAATACTTGCGCTTGAAATGGCTGTCAAAATGAAGCAGTTACAAGTGCAAGTCTTTGGCGACTCTCAGTAAGTTGTCAATCAGCTTCTAGGTATTTATGGGGTCAAGAAACCTGAACTGCGCCCATATCATGATTACGCTAAAAAATTAATAGGGTGGCTCGGTGATGTGACTATTCAGCATGTGCTAAGGAAAGAAAATAAGAAGGCTGATACATTAGCTGCCCTAGCTTCATCGTTAACCCTGCCTAATCAAATGCAAGTTACTGTCTGCAAAATATGGGTAGTACCATCGCCAAATGAGGCTGAAGGTGAAGAAAATGAACTCAAGCATCTTGTCGCTGTTTCTGAAGTTGTGAACGAAGAATGGGGGAAACTCATTATCGACTACTTATGTTATGGGATACTTCCAGAAAATCTGAGGAGAAGGACTGAAATCTGTTGTCGGGCACCTCACTTCTATTACTACAAAGATACTCTATATAGAAGGTAATTCTAGGGAGTACTCTTGCGGTGCTTAGGGGAAGAAGAAGAACTCTAGGCTTTGCAAGAGGCACATTCTGGTTATGTGGGTCACACCATTCTAGACCAGAGCTCCACTTCCATATAAAAAGGATGAGATATTATTGGCCAATGATGGTAAAAGATTGCTTGGACTATGCTCGAAGATGCAAGGTTTGTCAATTCCATGCGAATTTTATTCATCAACCTCTTAAAGTATTGCACCCGACTATTGCATCCTGGCCGTTTGATGCTTGGGGATTTTATGTTGTTGCTCTTAAGGAGGTAAAGAAGGAAAATGTTACAAGTTTCATCCGAGTAAACATAATCTATCGCTTTGGAATTCCTCATTACAAAATAACGGATAATGGAAAGCCATTTGATAATAGGTTGATGAACAAGATTTGTGATCTCTTTTGCTTCAAGCAACATAACTCGTCTATGTACAATGCTACCGCCAATGGTCTAGCTGGGCATTCAACAAGACTCTATGCAACTTGTTAAAGAAAGTCATCTCCAAATCTAAATGGGATTGGCATGACTGTATGGAAGAAGCTCTATGGGCATATAGGACAACTCACCGCACACTAACACAAGCAACCCCTTATGCACTCGTTTATGTAGTCGAAGCCATCTTGACACTCCAGCATCAAATACCTTCATTACAATTAGCGATTCATGAAGGGATCACTTCTGAAGAAAATGCTCGACTTCGATTAGTAGAGTTGGAGGCTCTTGATGAGAAGAGGTTGGAAGCTCAACAGAGTCTTGAATGTTGTCAACCTCGACTATCTTGCGCCTTCAATAAAAGAGTTCGCCAAAGATCCTTTCAAGTAGGAGATCAAGTCTTTGCCGTACAAAGACCCATAATTACCTCCCATAAACCCGTACGAAAGTTCACTTCAAAATGGAATGGGCCATATGTTGTACAAGATGCTTACTCAATTGGGGCTTACAAGCTACTAGATGCAGATGACATGAGTATCGCCCCCATCAATGGCAAATTATTAAAGAAGTATTATCCTTTAAGATGCAACACACCTTGATGCATGAGCCTAAATTGCATGTTCCTACACTCCTGGCCCACATTAGTCTAAATAGTGTACGGCCCACAAAAAAAGCCCACCCATTCTAAACTACGATATGACTTGATCCTCTTCATCGAGGTACGTAGGCAGCTTAGAGTTTCATTTTGAGTTCAGTCGCATGATTTCAAAAAATACATAGTGCCACAATTGTTATCCGAGTGACGTATGAAAGGAATGTAAAATCGAGCTGAAACACCATCCTCCTATTGAACTTTGGATCCCATTTGATTTAATGGGGGCAAGTTGCGATGGTAAAATAGTTTCTTCACTGAAATAACGACAATATTTGCATCAAAGTCTGGGGAGTTCGATGCCCTTAGGGTCACTCATGTTAATGCCCTAGACAGTGCCTTGCACTGTCTATGGCTGTGAGTTTTTATGGCTTTGCACTATCTGGCTATAAGACGTACCTCTCATAAACTTAGTCGATTCTATTAAATTTTATGCACCACACTATCGGTCTTGATTCCAACATAATGATTTCCACCCATACTCATTAAGATAGGACTTCACATGTCTAAAAGGTCACATTAATACTCATTTTACGCATCCACAACTAATCGGGATTTATGGGGTGTTACATTATCTCCTCCTTTGGATCATTCATCCTCGAATGATTGTCCTGGTTGTAACTAAGGCTTACTCTATACCTTAAAGGGGACTGATGGATACATGTGAACACTGCAGTGTCATGAACTCGTCCGCACTAAACTGAATGAATACATAATTATTGATGTGATGAGATATTGAACTAAATAGCTACTGAACTAAATGGCTGCTGAACAAGCTGAACACTGAGCTAACTGGATACTGAAAAACGTGGAGATTATAATATACCTTCGACATTTTTCCAAAATACCTGTAAGCTAACAGAGCATAACACTAGCTTTATAGGGCATCGTAATACGCATAACATTAAACATATACAGGAATCTTGGTCTGTTATGGATACATGAATTATGAACTAATGTGGATATATGAATATAGAACTGGCACGAATATTTGAGTATTGAACTGACGTGAATACTTGATCACTGAACTGACATCAATATTTGAGTACTAAGCTAGCATGAATATCTGAGTACTAAGCTGACATGAATATCTGAGTACTAGAGTGACATGAGTATCTGAGTACTAAACTGACATGAATGTTCTAACATGATATCTGAATATTGGAAACATAAATGTCGTGACATGAGATATGAATACTAGAAACTTGAATGTTATAACATGACACGTGAAATACTAGGTGCATAACCATTAATTTTGATGGAAACTCTAACTCATAAGCTACTTGCCTGATCCTTCATAGGATCCTATATGGCCCGATGTATCTGTGACTGAGCTTTCCTTTCTTCCTAAATCATATAACACCTTCCATGGGTAAAACTTTTAGAAACACCCAATCATCAACTTGAAACTCTAAATCTCTATGATGCATATCCGAATAGGACTTTTGGCAACTCTGAGTCGTCTTCAAATGCTCTTGAATCAACTTCACTTTCTTCATAGCCTGATAGACCAAATCTAGAATCAACAACTCTACCTCGCCAACTTCGAAGAAACCAATTGGCGGTCTACACCTTCTCCCATATAGAGCTTCGTGGGGTGACATTTTGATACTACAATGTTCATTGTTATTTTTAGCAAACTCAATGAGAGGTATGTGATCATCCCAAATACCTTTAAAATCAAGGACATATCCACATGTGTCTGAATAGTGCGCTCCGCGTAACCATATGTTTGAAGATGAAAGAATGTGCCGAGGTTTACTCTTGTGCCTAAGCCTTTCTAAAAGGAGTTTTAAAAGTTTGTTGTTTTATTGAGCACCAAAATCTAGAATGATGGACAACGGAGTCCTTTGCATTTACGATCTCTTGAATGTACAACTTAGCATAATATTCTGCTGAAACTGAGGTCTTTACTGGCAAGCAGTGCACTAACTTGGTAAGTCAATCTATAATCTCCCAATCAAATCATGCTTTCAAAATGAGTGAGATAATACTATTATAAAGTCCATATTTACCTTCTCAAATAAAGAATATGTGTACTCTGAGATAAATACTGGGCTTTTTGCTGCTCAAATTTTACTTGCTGACAATTTGGACACTTGGCCACAAATTTAGCGACAGTTTTTTTTTCATGTCATTCCACTAATAAATCTCTTTAAGATCATGATACATAAAAGAGGAACCTGGCTGGATAGAATACCTGGAATTATAGGCTTCTAACATGATCCTCCTCTAAGTCCATTTATGTCTAGACACACAATCAGGCTTGCTACCTCAAAGTACTATCATCTCCCCTTATTCAAAAGTCATTGCCTTATCCCTATGAATCCCCTTTTCAACTACACCAAGTAGGGATCAGCAAACTGTTTCTCCTTACTTAGGCTACTAAGGAGAAACAATTCCTACTCTAAACAACAACTCCACCACTTTCGTAGTGTGAAGGTCGAAATCCTAGCTTGACTATGCGGTGAACTTCTTTCACCAAAGTTATCTTATCTACCCCAATCACGAGTTATACTTCCCACACTTGATTATCTTCTTAAGCACTTCCTGAAAACACTTATAGTATTATTGTGAGCTAAGTCTTTGACCAGTACTTCAAAAATTAGATTCTCGTGCAATGGCACTACTCTCGTGACACATAAATGGGCAGACTTTTATAATTTTCATATCCCATAATAACTATGGGGGTTTCAAAATTTCCAACTGGACTTACTAATGATTTTCACATCTCCCCCTTAGACCAAAGTTTAAGGTCTTATACTTGCTGATCCTTTTCTTTTGTTGGGATCCAAATAACTTTCCATATCTTCTACAATTCTTTGCACTTTATGTGAATGATGACTCATTTTCTAACATACTTCTATGCAACCTCTCTTACTAGGAAAAACCAAATAACTTACATAACAGTAAATTAATGTATTCACAACTATCCTACACAATCTTAATAATTTAACTCTGGTCATACTGTCAATTGGGGAGACCCCTTTTCGATAATTCTTAAAGGCTATTATTCAGTAGTTGGCTCTCTTACTGCCTAGCTGATTTTTTATATTCTTCCACTGTCGCTGTCATTGTACTTTGGCTTCAACTTAAACTTTTTGGGTTCTAACACACGTTCAGTATTTCAAATTTTTATTCACTCACTAGAGTGAACCTGGCTAATTGAATCAAATTGTACCTATACTAGCTCTAGTGAAATTGCTAATTCACTATATTAACTCAAAACTTATTTACTATACTACTAGCATCACATTTTCTTGTTCTGCTTTGAACAACTAAAGTGAAACATAAGGTTATACGTAACTTCCCTCACCATCCGACCCTATTTTGCAGTTGCATTCTATCTTTATTTTTGAACAATGCATATGGATCACACTTAGGGAAAGTTTATCTATCTTAAACGAAATTGGAATATCAAACCCAAACATTCTATACACTTCAAAATCATATCAAACTATAAACGTTTTGGATAAACACATAGTCACATAACCTAAGGGAGACAGTGATATCTTTTATATCTCAATCATAGATGCGTCTGTTTATCGTGAAAATAGTAATAACAATTAAATTTGTTGATGGGACACTAAAAATACGTGATCTATTTTTATGCTAGTTTGTTAAGAAGTTGATGCTATGTATATGAGATTTAGAAACAAAATAAAGTTAAGGAGAAAGCTATAATCAAACCGATAGGTCAGTTATTTGGGCCCTCAGGCTTGTCAATTCTGGGCCTCGAGGTCGATCCCGGAGCTCTATTACGAGCTATCGAAGACAGTTGCTATTTGACTAATAGTTATAATAGAATCAATGGAGACTCTTTATAGCCAATGATAGGCAGTAAATGATGAACAAATATGAAAACAATAAAGGAAAGCAATAATATCAAGAGAGTGTATGAGAGAGCAAAGAGAATATTCTTCTATATTTCTTATGGAGGAGCTGGAGCAACATAGTGTTTACAAAATGTCGAAGAACCCCTTTATATAAGAGGGGAAACCCCAACAGAGTACAAAAGAATTAATTACGAATGTAGGGGGATGGGACAACTAGATGGCACCAGGCTCTGCCAGTGCTAGTTGCATGCCTAGGGGGCTCTCCAGTCCCATCATGAATGCGGCCAACATTGCCGTTAGACCGGGTGTCAACAAACCTCGAGGGAGGGAGCTCGACCACAGCCTCGCATCCTCGAGGTCTCGAGATGATCCCCTGAAATGCCTTAATGACTAGAAATTGGACCCTCCGATTTGGCAATTTACAGATAGTCTTCGTGTTTCCTAGAATGAAGTGATATGAAACAATTTTTATCCTCCGTTCCGAGGACATCATTGTCGTGACATCAGTTTATCAGAGCATTAAATTCCATGTACCAAAAAACCGTGTAAGGGTCGCCGTCAAACGCGACTATTGAGAGATTCAGTAACCGCAATTGGCTCGTCCCTTCCGCTGCCTATGTGGTTCCTACAAATACATCAACTCTTTGATAATCTTTATTTTCTCAACATCTTCAAATTCACGAATCCAGACCCATCTCCCTTTACATTCTTCCTTTTTATTTTCTTAGAGAGAATTTTACCGTCACAATGGCCATAACTTCCAGGACGGTTCCTCGGCAGAACGAAGTCGCCTCTTTATCTCGGTCGTCTAAGGAGAAAATAAAAGTGATACCCACTCTGAGACAATGTACTCCTCCCGATCTTGACATGTTAAAAGATTATACCATCGATAAACCCCCTACTACACCGGGCCGGTGCAAACACGTGTCCTAGTACATTAGGAGACACGTGAAAATTTAATTGTTATTACCATTTTCACGATAAATAGTTTCGGGACGTAGGTAGAACCCCCCCTCTCTTTGGTGGGCGGATGTTGATGTATCAGTCATGGCTATGATAGAATGAGTAGGGGAGATATAAATTAGGGCAAAGACTTTGGGTTAGAACAACGGGAGAACTAGCACATTGCGCCAGGTTCTGTGGTCAATCAAAGTAGCAGAATCTCCACTTGAGAGGCAAACAAATGAATATATAGGGGCAAGGCAGCGGCTGTTCGCCTACCCAGAGGGCCAGTTAATTCTGGTCGCATTAACGTCACCCTTTTTCTAGGGAAATGTACTGATAGGATCACCACAGGGTCCCTTTACCAGATTGCATGAATGCTGCTATTTTGCAAAATTCGAGAAACAGCGAGGCCTCGAGAGCTCCTCGCTATCACTAGCATCGTCACTAAAGAAGCTACCAATCTAACTTTAGGTAAGGACCCAATCTAGGTGGCCCGGTCGCTCCGAATACGATTTTCGAAGATCTAACACCATAAGTCGAAGGTTAACTCCGCGCGAGTAGCAAGGTAAAAAGAACAAAAAGAGAAGAGAGAAGAAAAACCCCTTTTCGCATTTGCCAAAAATATATTTACAAAGGGCACCTTTACAAAACTCACTCCCCAGGGAACACATGCACAAAAAGAAAAAGGGAAAAAAAAGCGACAAGAGGCCTACTCTTCATCGCCACTATCCTCCGAACCATCTCCGGGATCCTCATCTAGGACGATCAAAAGCGCCAACTTTCACTCCAGCTCCCTGGCCTCCTCAATTTCAACTGACAGATTGACGCCTCCGGCCTCAATCTCCTCCAATGTTTTTCTCCTCGCCTCCTACCTAGCATGTTCGATGGCCCGAGTTAGTTTCTTCTCAGCCTTTATCGATACATCACGGGCTGTGGCCGTGTCCTTCAGGTAAGTGGCTACATTCTTTCGATCTCGGACTTGGACGCAACCAGCTCAGCGGTCTCCTTTCGAGCATCCTTGAGAAGATCACGGGTCGACACCAACTCTGAGGTCACTGCCTTATTTTGTTTCCTCAGCCCGAGGACCTCCATGTTCAGTCGCCCAATCTGCAACTCATTTTGCTTGATCTATAGAAAGAAAATTAAACCAGTCAGTATCAAATAATGGGAACAAAGGAGACACTCATGCATAACAAAATACCTGCTCATCAAGGGCAGCTTTTTCTCGGAGTGCTCCCTCCAAAGTAGCCCGGAGCTCGCCTGATTCTTTCTCCTTCTCCACAGAACGAGCCACCGACTCTCGTAGTCTCGAGGAAAACTTCTCAAGCTCCTTCTCATGGCACGAAAGCTCCTTATTAAGCTTGAAGGGGGCATGATCATGCGTCTCCTTGCACTACAGCAAAACAGAAAAGTTAAAAGAATGAAGAAAGATGCCCGAGGCTAAAAGGAATATACTTAATACAGTTATCACCTACTGCATGAACCTCTCAGCCTCCTTGACAGAGCTGGGAGCGTCAAGATCGACGCTCCTGCTAGCATCGTCAAGAGTATTTCCAAGCATGCCTCCCCCTTTTAGAGGACCCCCGGCTTTGACGGCTTGAGCATCCCTTAGCTCCCCTGAAAAAAATGGGAGCGGAAAATGAAATCACCTATATCACTAATGTCGCCGAGGTGCAATTCCTTCTCCTAAAAAGCTCCGGGTCCCGACCCTTCAGGGCCAACGGCAGTGGTCCCCAAAACGGAAACTGCGTCGAACTTGGTCATGCGATACGAGGCCACACTAACGCCCTCCTCGAGGACCTTCAGTCTATGAGGCCAACCTAATTCAGCCGTCCCCGATTTGGCAGCTTTCGGTCAGAGTATCTGCGGGGCTCTCGCATCTGGCCTCGGCCTCTCCTCCAAGTGGTACCCGCTCTCATCATCATTTTCGTCATCAGTACTGAGGCTTGCCTCGGAAGCAGAAGCTAAGGTGTCAATGGCAGTTTTAGGCCTATGCGGTTTAGGTTTCTCTGTTACAGAAGGGTCGACAACCTCTTTGCCTTTCCTTTTATTTCCCTCGTCAGGCTCCGAAACCTCTGCCCCGCCTCCATGTGTCGTCTCATCAGCACATTCTCGCCGAGGCCTACACGTGCATAGCTTCCATAACTTGTCAGCACAAGAAAATACATGAAAAAACACAATGTTAAGACGTAAGCGGCAAGACAAACTTTACCATGATTCTTGGCCACCCACCGCGTCTTGGCTAGGTTAGTCCAAGATTGGTCAAGATACGGAAACCTTTTTTCCAACTGCTTAATCCACCTCGGCAGATCCGAGACCTCTTCAGAATGCCAAGCCACAGCTGTAAAAAACAAAAAAAATAGTTTCGAGCCTCACGGTGGGCGCGAAACTGTTTACCGTGAAAATGGTAATAACAATTAAATTTGTTGATGGGACTCTAAAAATACGTGATCTATTTTTATGCTAGTTTGTTAAATAGTTGACGTTATGTATATGAGATTTACAAATGAAATAAAGTTAAGGGGAGAGCAATAATCGAACCGATAGGTTAGTTATTCGGGCCTCGGGCTTGTCAATTATGGGCCTCGAGGTCGATCCCGGAGCTTAATTACGAGCTATCGAAGATAGTTGCTATTTGACTAACAGTTATAATAGAATCAATGGAGGCTCTTTATAGCCAATGATAGGCAGTAAATGATGAACAAATATGAAGACAATAAAGGAAAGCAATAATATCAAGAGAGTGTAAGAGAGATCAAAGAGAATGTTCTTCTATATTTCTTATGGTGCAGCTGGAGCAATAGAGTGTTTACAAAATGTCGAAGACCCCGTTTATATAGGAGGGGAAACCCCAACATAGTACAAAAGAATTAATTACGAAAGTAGGGGGATGGGACAACTAGATGGCACCAGGCTCTGCCAGTACTAGTTGCATGCCTAGGGGGCTCTCTAGTCCCATCATGACTGTGGCCAACATTGTCATTAGATTGGGTGTCAACGAACCTCGAGGGAGGGTGCTCGACCACAGCCTCGCATCCTCGAGGTCTCGAGATGATCCCCTAAAATGCCTTAATGATGAGAAATTGGACCCTCCGATTTCGCCGTATATAGCGTCTAATAGTAATTTACTGACATGGTACTTTCTATTTCTAGTATGAATAATTCTGAACAACTTAAAATCATTCCCTGAAGTTCAATATCAGCTGCACTTGATTCTTATTTCGTACATCATATCTTCTTAGTCATATGCATGAATCATACGAAAGACACATCTTTGCTAATAACCAATATTTCTGACTCATTTTTATTTTGCCCTTATACCCTTTTCTGTCCAAAAATATAGTGACTAATGATATGCCAGTTGCGATCAAATTCTTAACTTGTTGCACCATAGGGACTTACATCTGAACTATCATCATCCAACTTGTGGCTCCATTTCCAAAAATTAAAATGAAATTGTTCTATGAGGTAAAATCCATATGGATACACTACCATACATCAACATGTCCTTCAGAGTATATCATGCGAGGTTTTTGCTATAGTCACTGTTCCGTACATTTTCTATTATCACCCATAGGCACCACTATATACTTACAAGTCACTAGAATTTGGATACACTGAAAATTAGAGATTTTGTAAATGAATAACTAAATACTGGCATACTCAATTACCATAAACCTGTTAACTGAAAGACTGAATAACTGGTAACTGAGGTAAACTGATAACCATAAAACCTGATAACGGCTTCTATACTTTCTGATGAGATTATGCTCGAATATGTACAACTATCAATTGTATCCGACATTCAACATCCTCTCAAGTCTAATTTGTTACCAACCTGTACCCCATAATTATACCCAAATAGGCAATTATCCTCTCTAGGACCTTGGGTTTTTCTTGCATATCGCTTGGGCATTCGATGCATCTAGAATTCGATAGGAGCAGAAACTTACGTCTTGCTCTATGTTTCATGGCACAATCTAGAATAGAAAGAAATGAGACAATCCTAATGTCTTGGTAGTTAACCATTTATATGTGTGATCGGTACACACATATAAAAAAACTCCACTAGACACGGCTTCATAGACTCCCTAAGACACTTGAGCCTAGTGCTCTGATACCAAGCTTTGTCACGCCCTGAACCTAGGCCTAAACGTAACACAACACTTGTTGCCGTACTACATATGACCGAGCGAACCAACTAGCTGACTGAATCAACATGTGATATCACAATATTATGAATACGGAAGATAAACTAACTCATGCTAATATGCTGAATGTTTGAATGATGTAAATCAAAGTGTGAAAACACTAATATAAGTCTGAAACATATATGTAGTTAACATTGCTTAACATGAAAAACATAAGACTCTTTCTAACTATTACTCTAGTCTATGAAGTACTAGAAACACGAACTGTCAGAAAATACTGAAGACTATAAGGTAATGATAATGCCCTAAAAGAATTGGGGCTTACTAAATACCTGGTACGCGAAACCTAGTGCTATGAATCATCAATCTATATATCATTACCTGCATCATGAGATGCAGGCCCCAGGAAAAAGGGACTTCAGTATATTTGAATTTTACTGGTATGCAAAGAAACTGAAAGAAAGAATTGTACTGTTGAAACTAATACTAACCTTATAACTGAGAATTGATGATTGATAACTGAAACAATAACTGTTGAAACTGAAATTAAATGATAACGTATAGGTGATTACTAATAACTAATAACTAATAACAGATAACTAAAATGAACAAGGAAGTAAGGACATGAATACTCCGTCTTCTGAATTATGAACAACATGTTTATCTGAATAAACTACAGCCTCAGCCCCAATCTATATGTGCATATGCTACGGCCTCAGGCCAAAGTATAAGTATACATAACTATGGCCTTAGGCCCAAAAATGCATAATGTATCAACTACGGCCTCAGGCCCAAACATCCATAAAGCATAAACTACAACCTCAGGCCTAAATTTGCATAAAGCATATAAACTATGGCCTCAAGCCCAAATAAAGGTTTTCAACATTCAGGGATTTAAAATTAGGAACTAAGAATCATACTGCAATACATGAGACTGAAACACTGAATCACACTAAGTAACATATAGTGGAATATTGAATATGACTCGACTGAGACATATATTCTTGAACTGATTATGATCATTGAAACTTCAATTATTTATTACATACTGAGTAATCTATACTATGACTCGGGAGAATCAAACCCAAATCTATATTAAAAATGCACTGAGCTCACAACATACAGAATGAAATCCATGAATGAGTTATGAAGCTAGAGAATAGAAGTTCTGCAACTATTCAAGGAACTAGGCTTAACTATATTTTCGAGGCAATTAGTAACGTCGTAATGGAAACGTAGTGTAGGTAGAATTATTAACAATCCCAAATACAGAGAGTTAGCCTCACATACCTTGACTCTGGTCCTTTTAAGCGTATCATAATGTCCATCGCCTCTTTCAACTATAATCTATGCCAATATATATCAATAGGAACCAATATTAGCATTAATGTTCATGATTTGGTCGCTTAGGCATTTTATCAAACACCTTATGGCCGTAATCCTCATAGTCCTTGGTAATTGGTCATTTCTTCACTAAGTTCTCATTCTACTACTTTTAGGTGATTCTACAATCCCAAATAGAAGTAACTAACACCATTTCTCATCACCAAAATGTTTACAACAATCATAAGTCAACAACCCAAAACCCTAGCATAGTTCATATGGTTCTCTTTATCAAACCCATCAACTATTCTCCCAAAAACTTGTCAATTCATAGCTATAAATGATTAGGGAGTAGAAGCATTACCTTTTTAAGTTCAATCCTCTTGAATTCGAGTTCTAGGGTTTTCTTTCTCAGCAATGGTGTCTCGATCAAATATCTAATAAGTGGAAGGATTTACCCATGTTAATAAGGTGTTGGGAATTATAATTAATTGAGAATAAATGTTAGAACTTATCTTGGATGATGGATGGACCTTGGGAAAGTTGGGTTCTTGAGAACTCCCCTTTCTAGAACATATGTACGTGTTTGGCGTTGTAGGGAATGAGGTAGGGTTTAAATAAGTGTAAGCATTTCAAAAATTAAGGAGGAAATAAAAATATTTCGGATAAACAACTTCGGTGCGAGGCACCGTCAGAGGAACCAAAATAACTGTGCAATGTGCCATCATAGACGCCAAAACTACAGTGCCTTGCACTGTTTGGGGCGCTGAGGTCAATGCCCTAGACAATGCCTTGCATTTTCAGGGGCACTAATGTTAATGCTTTGGACAGTGCCTTGCGATGTCTATGGTCGTGAGTTTTTATGGCCATGCACTATCTAGCTATAAGACGTACCTCCCATAAACTTAGTCGATTCTATTAGATTTACGGGGTGTTACAACTATGCCACCTTTCTTGTAACTTTGCTTGCTCTAAGGTCTTCTTGTGTCTCGATATTGAACTTGTCTGGATTCTAGTTATGAGATATATTTATCACATGTGCTAGCATAAATGATTTCTAGTTCTCCTAATCTACTATATTATGCTAATACTTGATGTTAATCCTAAATTTTCCTTCTTTCCTTGTTCTGAATTATTATGACAACCTCGAAAGTATTTTGCTAAGTCATTCATGCCTAACCTGCTACCTTTCTGAGGTTCTACTATTTGTTATAACCTATTCTCATGCAATTTGTGATTTTATTGTGTGTTTGTTGACTTGATCAATTTTGTATTCTTCAGTACTAGTTAGAACCTTTAGAGTAAACCTCATGGCTAGCCTTTTTCTACTATATGTGGCCAACTAGTAATAGATTTGATGCATGCTTGTCTTGTTTCTGGAAATTGACATGTCTCTTATATTGTGACTAATGTTTAGCATGCTAGAGTTCTCCCCCTTCTCAATTAAGTAATTTCTTGATCATGAACTTGTTCTGTTAGGATGTTTCCAGTAGGTTTTCATGTTAAAACTTTCATGTAAGGTTGTGCTTTGTTTACTCCTTGTATATGGTTCTACGAGATCCTCATCTAAGGTCCTTTAGGTTTACCCTGAATCATGCTTCCTCTCGAATCTCTTTGAAATAATTTATTATCATGTGATGGTACCCTATTATTCTTGAACCTTCTGGAATCACAAGCATAAACTTGCCACATTATGTATCTCGTGTGCCTTAAAATTTAGCATGATCATGTTTATATGCCTTGGCTAAAGTTACGGTTAGCTACAACTTTAAAAATTAAATATTTAAGTTGTCTAGCTAAGTATATGAGTATTCAGTCACCTGTATGACTATTTTTGCATCCATTTGGGTAAGTAAGTTATTCGTTGGGCCTAGTGTTAGACCATACATATTGGGTTTGAGCATTGAACTTAGGTTACTTTGGTAAGCCAGTGTTTGGTTTGCTTGTTGTGCGAGGATTAAGACCATTGAAGGTGTGGGGGTATTATTGTGTTATTTCTTTATTGAGCTTTCAATTACTTCATCGGTCATGTATTTTATTCATTATGTAAGCTGTTATCTTGTAATATTTCTCCATGGGCATGTAATAACTTCTAATAACAACCAGTTGGGGAATTAGTTATGATCAGGAATTGGGATACTTTATCTTTGCATGAAATGGTAGAAAACATGTTTATAGGGCTTCAATTTGTTTATTTTCTTGCCATTTCCCACCTTTGGGAATTATCTATACCATGTGCTGATTTGCTTGCCAATTCACTTTAGAAGCATGATTTAAGGCTAATACAATGTCTTAATGTCACGACCCCAGTTCGCTCTCCATGAACTATCGTGATGGGACCTAGTCTCTACGACTAGGTAAGCCTAACAATTTGTGGAAAAGGAAACGAAAGATAAAACCAACTAAAAACTGCAAAATAAACATAAATAGAACGTTTAAGATGCCGCTCGACATATACAATAAAAAACTCTCAAACTGAAATAACTTCCAAAACCCGAAATCTCATGAAATCACAAGCTATGGATATTACATAGTATTCTAACTCCAGAATATCAAAATTAAATAGAATACAGAAAGGATATAACTACTAGAGAGAATGGAAAGGGACCCCTTGGTCTGCGGACGGGACAAATATACCTCAAAGTCTCTGGAGAATCGCCTCGCTTCAAGGATGATAGGGCTGAGCCGAAGAACCTGGATCTGCACATGAAAAACATGCACATAAAGGGCATGAGTACACCACAGCGGTACTCAGTAAGTGTCAAGCCTAACTTCGGTCGGGTAGTGACGAGGAAAGTTAGGTCCTTACTATTTATAAATAAAAAATAAGGTAAAACAATATTGAATATGACAACATAATTAAGTGTTAACAGTATAAGGTAACACAGGGTAATAAGAATAACTACAACTATAGTAGAGAGAGAGAATATAACTCCACACAACAATAGCAATCGGGGATCTCCCAGGATACCGTCCTGAAGTCCCCAAATGTAAATATCCAGTGGATCTCCTGGGTGTCGTCATGTAGTCCAACTCATAGTGCACGGGAATCTACCAGAATTCCAATCTGTAGTCCCAAAGTAAACATGCAGGGGGATCTCCCGGGATACCGTCACATAGTCCCAAAGTAAACACACAGCAACAACACGAAGAATATTCAATTCAATCCAAATTTCGTACCAAGGTAAAACAGGTATTTCTAAACTAGCATGTTGCACAGAATTCAATTAAAGCAGTTTGAGAAAGTAAGGTAATTAAGTCAATAGACATGCTTCCCTAAGCTAACAGCAGGCTAAAATTGAAAGTAGTATAAACAGGGAAAGAAAACATAGTTATAGTTACTTAATGAAAATAGTATTTTCAACAACTAGCACAAGTACGCACTCGTCACCTCACGTACAAGGCACTTCACATATCAACAATACCAAATCCTAAGGGGAGTTCCCCCCCCCACAAGGTTAGGCAAATAACTTACCTTGAACCAACTCAATCAACTTATAACCACGTTCTTGCCACGAGTATCTGACTCCAAATGGCCCAAATCTATTTAAAGTAATTACATAATGTAAATATAACTTCAAGTAACTAATTCAACTAATTAATTCTAAGCAAATATGCGAAATTAGGAAAAATGACCAAAATTCTCCCCCAGGCCCACGTCTCGGAATCGGGTAAAATTTACAAATTCGGACTCCTCACACTCTCACGAGTTCAGTCATACAAAAAGTACAAAACTTGGACCTCAAATGGTCCCTCAAATCACCACTCAAAGCTCTCCAATTAACCAAGCCATAACCCCCAATTTACCACTGATTTTCTTTCAAATTTCATGCTTACAATGATAGAAATCACCATAATAACGAGCATAAGGACCCAAGACCTTACCTCAATGAATCCCTCTGAAAATCTCCCTTGAAAATGCCCTCCAAAGCTTCACCCCGAATGAAAAATTGAGAAAAATGGTCAAAAAATCACGAAGGGTGGAATTTATAGTTTCTGCCCCAGCAAAACCGCACCTGCGGTTAAATAGTCGCACATGCGGTCTGAGGTGCGCGCCTGCGAACTACACTTAAAACACCAAGGCCGCACCTGTGCAAGAAATCCTGCATCTGCGCAATGGCATATGCGACCAGGACCTCGCTTCTGCGATCCCAGCCTACCCCTTTCTTGGCCGCATCTGCAGCTTCCTATCCGCTTCTGCGTGCCCGCACCTACGGTCCCCTAGTCGTAGGTGCGGTTATCACAGCAACAGAACTCCTTCAGCTGCAAAACTCAACTCAAAATCACCCGTTAACCACCTAAAATCACCTCAAGGCCCCCGGAACCTCAACCAAAGGAACGAGAAAGTCATATACCACCTTCCAAATTGTACCAATCCTCAAAACACATAAAACAACATCGAAACGTCGAATTAACCATGAATTCAATCCTAAAAACTCTAAAAACTTCTGAATTCTGCTTTCAATCAAAAAGTCTATCAAACCTCGTCCGAATGACCTGAAACTTTGCACACACATCCCAAATGACACAATGGACCTACTGCGACTTCCAAAACTCCATTCCGACCCTGATATAAAAATCTCACTACCGTACCTGAAACTACAAAAATTCAACTTTTGGCATTTCAAGCCTATTTAAGCTACGGACCTTCAAAACACAATATGAACACGCCCCTAAGCCCGAAATCACCCAACGGAGCTAACGGAACCAACGAAATTCCATTCCGAGGCTGTCTTCACCCTGTTCCAACTACGATTCAAATTCTAAAGCTTAAACTCTCATTTAGGAACTAAGTGTCCCAAAACACTCTGAAATTCAAAACAAACCTTCCCGTCAATTTACAATAGCAGAAACAAACACGGGTAATGTAGTTTATAGGGGATCAGAACGTTAATTTTTATAACAACCGGTTGGGTCATTACATCCCCCCCCCTCTCTTAAGATATTCGTTCGTCCTTGAACGAGCATAGAGACATACCTGAAGTAGTGAACGAGCTGTGCATATCCTGCTTGGTCTCCCAAGTCGCCTCATCGATCGGCGAACCCCGCCACTGAACCTTCACCGATGCAATGTTCTTTGACCTCAGCTTTCAAACATGCATGTACAATATTGCCACCGGCTCCTCAACATAGGATAGATCCTTGTCCAACTGGACTGAACTGAAATCCAACACGTGTGATGGATCGCCATGATACTTCCGGAGCATCAAAACATTAAATACCGAATGAACTCCTGCCAAGCTGGGAGGTAAGGCAAGCTCTTAAGAAACCTCCCCAACACATCTCAATATCTCAAAAGGACCAATAAACCTTGTATTCAACTTCCCTTTCTTCACAAATCTCATAACACCCTTCATAGGTAAAACTCGAAGCAAGACCCGCTCTCTAACCATATAGGAAACATCACGAACCTTTCGGTTCGCATAACTCTTCTATCTAGACTAGGTTGTACGGAATCTATCCTAAATCACCTTAACCTTCTCCAAAGCATCCTGAACAAAGTCTGAGCCCAATAATCTAGCCTCACCCGGCTCAAACCAACCCACCGAGGATCTACACCGCCTACTATACAAAGCCTCATACGGTGCCATCTGAATGCTGGACTAATAGTTGTTGTTGTAGGCAAACTCCGTCAGTGGCAAGAACTGATCCCAAGACCCTCCAAACTCCATCACACATGCACAGAGCATATCCTTAAGAATCTGAATAGTGCGCTCAAATTGTCCGTCTATCTAGGGGTGAAATGTTGTGCTCAACTCCACCTGAGTACCTAACTCATGTTGTACAGCCCTCCAAAATCGTTATGTGAACTGAGTACCTCTGTCTGAAATGATGAAAACTGGAATACCATGCAGACAGATAATCTCCCAGATATAAATCTTCGTCAGCCGCTCAGAAGAATAAGTAGTACACATAGTAATGAAGTGTGCGGACTTGGTCAGCCGATCAACAATCACCCAAATGGCATCGAACTTCTTCAATGTTTGTGGGAGTCCAACTATGAAGTCCATGGTGATCCTCTCTCACTTCCACTCCGGAATCTCTATCTGCTGAAGCAACCCACCCGGTCTCTGGTGCTCACCATTTACCTACTGACAATTAAGGCACCGAGTTATGAACCTAACTATATCATTCTTCATCCGCCTCCACCAATAGTGTTGTCTCAAATCCTGGTATATCTTTGCGACACCCAGATGAATGGAATACAGCGAACTATGGGCCTCCTCAAGAATCAACTCCTGAAGCCCATTAACGTTAGGCACATAGACCCGACCCTGCATCCTCAATACCCCATCATTACCAATGGTCACATATCTAGCATCACCGCGCAGAACCTTGTCCTTGAGGTTAAGAAAATGAGGGTCATCATACTGACGCTCCCTGATACGATCAAATAAGGAAGATCGAGAGACCACGCAAGCTAGGACCCGACTGGGCTCCGAAAGATTCAATATCACAAACTGGCTGGCTAAGGCTTGAACATCTATTGCCATGGGCCTCTCCACAGCTGGTAAATAAGCCAAACTTCCCAAACTCCCCGCCCGATGATTCAAAGTATCGTACACCACATTGGCCTTGCCCGGGTGATACAAGATAGTGATATCATAGTCCTTCAGCAACTCTAACCACCTCCTCTAGCGCAAATTAAGATCCTTTTGCTTGAACAGGTGATGGAAACTCCGATGATCACTATAAATCTCACAAGGAACACCTTACAAATAATGACGCTAGATCTTCAAGGTGTGAACAATAGCGGCTAACTAGAGATCATGGACTAGATAATTCTTCTCATGTACCTTCAAATGTCTGGTTGCGTAGGCAATTACCCTACTGTCCTGCATCAATACCGCTCCAAAGCCAATTCTCGAGGCATCACAATAGATAGTATAAGACCCCGAACATGTAGGCAATATCAAAACTGGGGCTATAGTCAAAACTGTCTTGAGCTTCTAGAAGCTCAACTCACACTCTTCCATCCACCGGAAAGGAGCACCCTTCTGGGTCAACCTGGTCATAGGTGCTGCAATAGATGAGAATACCTCAACAAATTGATAGTAATAACCCGCCAAGCCAAGAAAACTGCAGATCTCTATAGCTGATGATGGTCTGGGCCAACTCTACACTGCCTCCACTTTCTTCGGATTCACCTGTATACCCTTACTCGATAACACGTGACCCAAGAAAGCTATGAAATCCAACCAAAACTCACATTTCCAGAACTTTGCATATAACTTCTTTTTCCTCAAAGTCTAAAGCACTGTCCTGAGGTGCTGCTCATGATCTTCCCCACTCCGAGAGTATACAAGAATATCATCAATAAAAATAATGACGAACGAGTCAAGATACGGTCGGAACACACTATGCATCAAATGCATAAAGGCTGTTGGGGCATTGGTCTGCCGAAATGACATAACAAGGAACTCATAATGACCATACTGAGTCCTGAAAGAAGTCTTCGGGATATCTGGCTCCCAAATCTTCAACTGATGGTAACCTGAACGCAATTCAGTCTTAGAAAATACTCGTGCACCCTGTAACTTGTCAAACAGATCCTCAATACGAGGCAAAGGATAAAGGTTCTTCACTGTAAATTTGTTTAACTGGCAATAATCAATGCACATACGCGTAGAACCATCCTTTTTCTTCACCAACAAGATGGGAGCACCCCAAGGTGATACACTGGGCCGAATAAAACCCTTATCAAGCAATTCCTGTAATTGCTCCTTCACCTCAAGAGGAGCTATACGATACGGAGGAATAAAGATGGGCTGAGTGCCCGGCAATAGATCAATGCCAAAATCAATATCTTTGTCGGGTGGCATACCTGGAAGATCAGCTGGAAACACATCAGGGAAGTCCCGTACTACTGTAACTGAATCAACTGTAGGGGTATCAATACTGACATCTCTTACATAAGCTAGATACGCATCACACCCCTTCTCAACCATACACTGAGCCTTAAGGAATGAAATAAATCTACTGGAAGTATGATCTAAAATACCCCTCCACTCTACTTGCGGTACACCTGGCATAGCCAGCGTCACGGTTTTTGTGTGACAATCAAGAATAGCATAATAGGGCGACAACTAATCCATGCCCAAGATAACATCGAAATATACCATGCTGAGCAATAACAAATCGGCTATGGCCTCAAAACCACTAACAACAATCAAACATGATCGGTAAACCCGGTTCACAACAAGAGAACCTCTCACAGGAGTAGAAACATAAATATGGGAACTCAAAGAATACCGAGATATGCCTAAATACGGGGGAAAATAAGAGGACACATAAGAATAAGTGGATCCTAGATCGAATAAAAATGATGCATCTCTATGACAAACCATGACAATACTTGTGATAATAGAATCGGAGGCAACAACCTCGGTACAGGCAGGAAGAGCATAATAACTGGCCTGGCCACCCCTCTCGGGAGACCTTTACCTCCTCGACCTCCACCTCTAGCTGGTTGAGCAGGTGGGGTAGCAACTGGTGCTGTAATCATAGCCTGAGAACTCTGCTGGGCACACTGTGGCTGAGAAGTCTGTAGAGGCACACCCCTCCTAAGCCTGGGGCAATCCCTTACAATATTTCACATGTCACCATATTCAAAACAAGCTCTAGGAGGATGTGGTGGCTGTGATTGGCTCGGGCCAGGTTTGCTGGACTGACCACTGAAAGCACCCTGTGTAGGAGGCGCACTAGATACCGGAGGTGTATAATAAGGCTCCTGAGGTTCGGGATGAGCTGGAATACCACTGGTTGCTGGAAGAGCTAAATGAACAGGGCGACTCATATAACACTTACTATGACGAACTGCAGCTGGAGCACGGGCACCAGAATAATGGCCCGACCCTCAAGACCTCTTGGCCTCCCTCTCCTCTTTATCCTAAGCATGCATACCCTCTACTCTCCTAGCAATGCTCACCACCTACTGATATGAAATATCCATCTCCAACTCACAAGCCATGCTAGACCTGATGCTGGGAATGAGTCCTTCAATAAACCGACGAACTCTCTCACAAACTGTAGCAACCAAGGCTGGTGCATGTCTAGCCAAGTCAGTGAAACAGACAGCACAATCTGAAACAGTCATGGTGCGCTGGTGCAAATGCTCAAACTCTACGCGCCATACATCCCTGAGGCTCTAAGGAATAAACTCTCTCAGGAACATATCTAAAAACTGACTCCAACTAAGGGATGTTGCCTCAGTTGGACTGTCCAACTCAAAACTACGCCACCACTGGTAGGTGACTCCCCGAAGCTGGAAGGCGATGAAATAAACCCCACTCGATCCTGATATACCCATAGTGCGAAGGATACAATGACAGTCCTCCAAAAATCCTAGGGCATCTCTGATGCTAAACAACTGAATATATGAGGCTTATACTTCTTCAACCTCTCAAGCCTCTACTGCTCATCCTTGGAAGCCGCTGCCCTGTCCTCGGGCTTATTTGGGACTGCAGGCGATACAAGAATAATCTCTGGGACCAGATCAACATGCACTCACTGCTTAGGAGTGCAGGCGGTGGGAGTTTGTGCTCCTCTCCCGGCCTGAGATGTGGCTGCAGCAAGAGGAAACCACTGCTCATAGTGCGGAGGATACGATGACACTCCTCCAGAAATCCCAAGACATCACCTGATGCTAAAAAACTGAATACATGAGACTTATACTTCTTGAACCTCTCAAGCCTCTGTTTCTCATCCTCGGAAGTCGTTGCCCTATCTTCGAGCTGATCTGTGACTGCAGGCGATACAGGAATAATCTCTAGGACCTGATCAACATGCGCTAACTGCTCAAGAGTGTGGGCAGCGAGAGTCTGTGCTCCTCCCCCGGCCTGAGATGTGGCTGCAGCAAGGGGAAGCAACCCTACATAAGCCAGAGTGGTGTACATGCTCATGAACTGTGGAAGAGTCTCCCGAAGAGCTGGAGTGGTAGTAGCAGTAGGCATATCAGGCATCTAGGCTTCGGCTAGAGTTGTTGGTGGCTCCTCTACGACAGCTCGCGTGGGTGCTCTAGCTGCACCACGGGCGTGTCCTCGGCCTCTACCCCATCCCCAACCTTTGACGGCTCCAGTAGGGGGCACGGGTGCCTAATCATCTTTGGCAGCACGTATCCTCACCATCTGTGAGAGAATAGAAGACAGAATTTTAGAGTTTGATATCAAAATCTTGCACGACAAGGAAATCAAATGAAGTGGAATTTTCCGGATAGTTACATAGCCTCAAGTAGATAAGTACAGACGTCTCCGTACCGATCTACGAGATTCTAATAAACCGGTTTGTGATTCATGACTCCCATGAACCTATAGCATTAATACCAAATTGTCACGACCCCAATTTGCCATACGTAAACTGTCGTGATAGAACCTAGTCTCTATGACTAGGTAATCCTAACAATTTGTGGAAAAGGAAGCAAAAGATAAAACCAACTAAAAACTGCAGAATAAACATAAATAGGACGTTTAAGATGCCGCTCGACATACACAATAAAAAACTCTCAAACTGAAATAACACCCAAAACCCGGAATCTCATGAAATCACAAGCTATGGATATTACATAGTGTTCTAACTCCAGAATATCTAAATCAGAGGGAATATAGAAGGACTATAACTACTAGAGAGAATGGAAAGGGAATCCTCGGTCTGCGGACGTGGAAAATATACCTCAAAGTCTCTGGAGAATCGCCTCGCCTTAAGGATGATAAGGCTGAACCAAAGAACTTGGATATGCACATGAAAAACATGAGCAGAAAGGGCATGAGTACACCACAGCGGTACTCAATAAGTGTCAAGCCTAACCTCAGTCGGGTAGTGACGAGGAAAGTCGGGGCCTTACTATTTATAAATAAAAACAAGGTAAAACAGTATAGAATATGATAGCATAATTAAGTGCTAACAGTATGAGGTAACACAGGGTAATAAAAATAACTACAACTAGAGCAGAGAAAGACAACACAGAGAGAATATAACTCCACATAACAATAACAACCGGGGATCTCCCAGGATACCATCATGTAGTCCCCAAATGTAAATATCCAGTAGATCTCCCAGATGTCATCCCGTAGTCCAACTCATAGTGCATGGCAATCTACCGGAATCCCAATCCGTAGTCCTAAAGTAAACATGTAAGGGTATCTCCCGGGATACTGCCTCGTAGTCGCAAAGTAAACACACAACAGCAACACGAAGAATATTCAATTCAATCCAAATTTCATACCAAGGTAAAACAGGTATTTCTAACCTAGCATGCTGCACAAAATTTAATTAAAGTAGTTTGATCAAGTAAGGCAATTAGACATGCTTCCTTAAGCTAACAGCAGGCTAAAATTGAAAGTAGTATAAATAGGGAAAGAAAACACACTTATAGTTACTTAATGAAAACAGGATTTTCAACAACTAGCACAAGTACGTACTCATCACCTCACGTACAAGGCACATCACATATCAACAATACCAAATCCTAAGGGGAGTTCCCCCATACAAGTTTAGGCAAGCCACTTATCTCGAACCAGCTCAATCAACTCGAAACCACGTTCTTGCTATGAATATCTGACTCCGAATGGTCCAAATCTATTTAAAGTAATTGCATAACATTAATATAACTTCAAGTAACTAATTCAACTAATTAATTCTAAGCTAATACGCGAAATTAGGAAAAATGACCAAAATGCCCCTGACCCACGTCTCATAATTGGGTAAAATTTACAAATTCGGAATCCTCACACTCCCACGAGTTTAGTCGTACCAAAAGTACCAAAATTGAACCTCAAATGGTCCCTCAAATCACCACCCAAGCTCTCCAATTAACCAAGCCCTAACCCCCAATTTACCACTGATTTTCCTTCAAATTTCATGCTTACAATGATAAAAATACCATAATAACGAGCTTAAGGACCCAAGACCTTACCTCAATGAATTCATTTGAAAATACCCTCCAAAGCTTCAACCCGAATGAAAAATTGAGAGAAATGGTCAAAAATCACGAAGGCTAGAATTTATAGTTTCTGTGTGACGACCCGGCCAGTCATCCTAAGAATTAATGCCATGATCCCCTATTAACTACTTTCCCCATGTTTATTTCTGCTATTTTGATTTATCGGAGAGTTTTTGGACACTTAGTCCCTAAATGAGAGCTTAAGTGTTGGAAATTTGACCGTAGTCGGAACAGTATGAAGAAAGCCTCAGAATGGAACTCTGAGGGTTCTGTTAGCTCTGTTGGGTGATTTTGGACTTAGGGGCATATTCGGATTGTATTTTGGAGGTCCGTAGCTAATTTAGGCTTGAAATGCCAAAAGGTCGAATTTTGAAGTTTCCAGTTCGATAGTGAGATTTTGATCCGAGGGTCGGAATAGAATTCCGGAACTTGGTGTAGATCCGTAGAGTTGAATGTGACATGTGTAAAAACTTTCAAGTCATTCGGACGAGTCTTGATAGACATTTTGTTCGAAAGCGTATTTTTAGAGTTTTGGAGTTCTTAGGCCTAAATTCGTGGTTGATTCATCGTTTTGATATTGTTTTAGGTGTTTTATGGATTGGTATAAGTTTGGACAGGGGTTTTGGACTTGCTTGTGCTTTTGGTTGAGGTCCCGGAGGGATCGGGATGATTTCGGATGGTTGACAGAAAGATTTGGATTTGGGAGTTGCAGCTGAAGCTTTGACTGCTGTCATAACCGCATCTACGATTGAGAGGTCGCAGGTGCGACTCCCGTAGATGCGGAATGCAGCTGTAGAAGCAGTAGATGAGGAAGGAGCCAGGAACTGCAGAAGCGGTATTGCAGATGCGATGGGTGGACCGCAAATGCGGGATTGCTGGGCAAAACATATAAATAGTTGCCTTCGCGAATTTGAGCTATTCTTTCAGCATTTTCATCCGGGAAGTGAGCTTTTGGGGAGGTTTTTGAGAGATAATTCAAGGGAACTTCTAGGAGGTAAGATTATTGGAACCTAAACTCGTTATTGAGGTGATTTTTATCATTATAAACATGAAAAATTAAGGAAAATCAGTGGTAATTTGGCGGTTAGGGCTTGACTAATTAGAGACTTTTGAGTGATGATTTGAGGGACCATTTAAGGTTCAATTTTTGTACTTTTGGTATGAATGAACTCATGAGAGTGTGAGGATTCTGGAAATATAAATTTTACCTAATTCCGAGACGTGGGCTTGAGGGGCATTTTGGTCATTTTACCTAGTTTCGCGTATTAGCTTAGAATTTCTTTGTAGAATCAGTTACTTGAAGTATTATTTATATTATGAAAATGAATTTAATATATTTGGGCCATTTGGAGTCGAGTACTCGTGGCAAGAGTGTGATTTCAGATTGATTTGAGCTGGTTCGAGGTTAGTGGCTTGCCTAACCTTGTGTGGGGGACCTTCCCCTTAGGATTTGATATATTTGATAATTGAAATACCTTGTACGTGAGGTGACGAGTGCGTACTTGAGCTAATGGTTGAAAATTCAATTTTCTTTAAGTGATTTCAATTGTGTTCCTTTTTTCCTATTTTATACTATTTGCAATTTAAGCCCGTTGTAGCTTAGAAGAAGCATGTTTAATTGACTGAATTGCTTTTTTTCTTAAATTGCCTTAATTGCAGTATATGAAGCATGTTAGGTTAGAATTACCTATTTTACTTGGTACGAAATTGAGTTTAATTGAGTATTCCTTGTGTTGTTGCTGCGTTGTTTACTTAGGGACTACGGGGCGGCATCACGGGAGATCCACTACACATATTTAGGATTTGAGCTGAGGTGCGGGATACCGAGAGATCCGTAGCATGTATATTGGGGATACCAAGAGATCCTCAAGATACCAAGAGATCCCTAGCATAGATTGAGGATACTGAGATATCCTTGGGGTACCAAGGGATCCCTAGCATATATTGAGGATACTGAGAGATCCTTGGGATACCAACAGATCCCTAGCATATAGTGAGGGTACTAAGAGATCCTCGGGATATTGAGAGATCCCCGGTTGTTATACTTGTGATTGTTTTTGCCTCTATTTCAGTTATTGAGTTCCTTATATTCCTGTATTTAATTCTTATCGTTAGCTTTCAACTGCACTACTTACCTTATTCTATCATGCCTTATATTTTTATCTATCTCAGTAGGGCCCTGACCTTCCTCGTCACTACCCAATCGAGGTTAGGCTTGACACTTATTGGTACCGCTGTGGTGTACTCATGCCCTTTCTGCACATGTTTTTCATGTGCAGATCTAGGTACTTTGACTCAGTCCTATCACCCTTGAGGCGAGGCGATTGCTCCATAGACTACGAGGTATATCTGCCGCATCCGCAGACCGAGGAGTCCCTTTACATTCTATCTTGTAGTGATAGCCCTTCTATTTCCTTCTGTTGATGTAGACATTCTGGAGTTACAACATTTTTATTATATTCGTAGCTTGTGATTCATGGGTTTCCGAGTTTTGGGAAAATATATTGGTTTTAAGAGTTAATATTGTGTATATCGAGCGACACTTTTAAATGCTATTTTATTGCTCTATTTCTATTTAAAATTGTTTTCTTCCGCAAATTTAGTTTATCTTCTGCATTTTAGGATTATCTAGTCGTAGAGACTAGGTATTGTCATGATGGTTTACGGAGGGCAAACCGGGGCCGTGACAAGTTGGTATCAAAGCTCTAGGTTCATAGGAGTCATGAATCAAAAGCGGTTTTATTAGAGTCTCGGTGATCGGTACGAAAACGTCTATGCTTATCTACGAGAGGCTATGTAATTGTTAGGAAAAATTCCACTTCATTTGATTTCCATGTCGTGCGAGATTTGATGTCACAATTCTAAACTTTTGTCTTCTATTCTCTCACAGATAGTGAGGACACGTGCTACCCGAGATGATCAGGAACCCACACCCTCTACTTCAGCCGTCAAAGGCCGGGGTCGGGGTCGGGGTAGAGGCTGAGGACGCGCACGTGGTGAAGCTAGAGCACCTGCGCGAGCTATCACTGAGGTACCACCAGCAGTTCTAGCCGGAGTCCAAGCACCTGATACACCTACTACTACTACTTTCCAGCTTCGAGGAGTTGCCTATGAGTGGTGGCGCACCTATGAGTTAGACAGTTCGGATGAGGAAACTTCACTGACTTGGACTTAGTTTTCAGATCTGTTCCTGAGAGAGTATGCTCCTCGGAGCCTCATGGACTCATGGCATGCAGAATTTGAGCATTTGCGCCAGGGTGCTATGACTGTCTCAGAGTATGCTGTCTGTTACACTAGTTTTGTTAGACATGCACCAAACCTGGTTTCTACTGTTCGCGAGAGGGTTTGTCGGTTTATTGAGGGCCTTATTCCCAGCATCAGGTCTAAGATGGCTCGTGAGTTGGAGATGGATATTTCTTATCAGCAGGTGGTGCGCATTGCTAAGAGGATTGAGGGTATGTATGTTAGGGAGAGAGAGGAGAGGGAAGCCAAGAGGTCTCGAGAGTAGAGCCATTATTCAGGTGCTCGTGCCCTAGATGTAGGTTGTCACGGTAGGGGTTATATGAGTCCCCAAGTTCATTCAGCTCTTCCAGCAGCCAGTGGTATTCCGGCTCCTTCTAGCCCTTAGGGGCCTTATTATGCACCTCCGGTATCTAGCGCGCCTCGTGCGCGAGGTACTTTCAGAGGTCAGTCCAGTAGACCTGGCCCGAGCTAGTCACAACTACCATGCCCTCCCAGAGCTTGTTTTGAGTGTGGTGACACAGGCTATGTGGTGAGGGATTGCCCTAGACTTGGGAGGAGTGCGCCTCCACACACTTCTCAGCCACAGGGCACCCTGCAGAGTTCTCAGGCTATGGTTACAGCTCCAGTTGCTACCCCACCTGCTCAGCCAGCTAGAAGTGGAGGTCAGGGAGGTAGAGGTCGACCTAAAAAGGGAGGCCAGGCCCGATACTATGCCCTTCCTGCCCATATCGAGGTCGTTGCCTCCGATTATGTCATCACAGATATTATACTAGTTTGTCACAGAGATGCATCGGTTTTTATTCGATCCAGGATCCAATAATAACAACAATTAGAAAATGAAAACTTTGTTCTTCAGGTGGGCGCCTGATTATGAAAACTTGAACTGCATCGCCTTGTTCTCTATGTGTGCACCTGATTGACAAAACTTGAACTATATTCCTTTATTCTCCAGGTGGGCGCCTAATTTTCAAAACATGAACTGTATTCCCTTGTTCTCCAAGTGGGCGCCTGATTGCCAAAACATGAACTGTATTCCCTTGTTCTCCTGGTGGGCACCTTATTACCAAAACTGGAACTGTATTTCCTTGTTCTCTAGGTGGGTGTCTGATTGCCAAAACTCAAACTGTATTCCATTGTTCTCCAGATGGGTGCCTGATTGCCAAAACATTAACTATATTCCCTTATTCTATTGGTGGGCGCCTGATTGCCGAAACTTGAACTATATTCCCTTGTTCTCCAGGTGGGCGCCTGATTGCTAAAACTTTAACTCTATTCCCTTGTTCTCCAGGTGGGCTCCTGATTGCCAAAACTTGAACTGTATTCCCTTGTTCTCTAAGTGGGCACCATATTGCCAAAACATGAACTATATTCCCTTGTTCTCTAGGTGGGCGCCTGATTGCCAAAACTTGAACTGTATTCCCTTTTTCTCCAGGTGGGCGCCTGATTGCCAAAACTGGAACTGTATTCCATTGTTCTCCAGGTGGGTGATTGATTGCCAAAACTTGAACTGTATTCCCTTTTTCTCCAGGTGGGCGCCTGATTGCCAAAACTCGAACTGCATTCCCTTGTTCTTCGGGTACGCGCCTGATTTCCAAAACTCAAACTATATTCCTTTGTTCACTAGGTGGGCGCCTGATTGCCAATACTTGAACTATATTCCTTTTTTCTCCAGGTGGGCGCCTAATTGCGAAAACATAAACTATATTCCCGTGTCCTCCAGGTGGGCGCATGATTGCCAAAACTTGAACTGTATTCCCTTGTTCTCAAGGTGGGCGCCTGATTTTGAAAACTTGAACTGTATTCCTTTATTCTCTAGGAAGGCGCCTGATTACCAAAACTCAAACTATATTCCCTTGTTCTCCAGGTGGGCGTCTAATTGCCAGAACTGGAACTGTATTCCCTTGTTCTCCAGGTGGGAACCTGATTGCGAAAACTCAAACTGTATTCCCTTGTTCTCCAGGTGTGCGCCTGATTGCCAAAACTCGAACTATATTCCCTTGTTCTCCAGGTGGGTGCCTGATTGCCAAAACTTTAACTGTATTCCTTGTTCTCCAGGTGGGAGCCTGATTGCCAAAACTTGAATTGTATTCCCTTTTTCTCCAAGTAGGCGCCTGATTTCCAAAACTCGAATTGTATTTCCTTGTTCTCTACGCGGGCGCCTGATTGCCAAAACATGAACTGTATTCCCTTGTTCTCCAGGTGGGCGCCTGATTACAAAAACTCGAACTTTATTCCCTTGTTCTCCAGGTGGGCTCCTGATTGCCAAAACTTGAACTGTATTCCCTTGTTCTCTAGGTGGGCACCATATTGCCAAAACTTGAACTATATTCCCTTGTTCTCTAGGTGGGCGCCTGATTGCCAAAACTTGAACTATATTCCCTTGTTCTCCAGGTGGGCACCTGATTGCAAAAACTCAAACTGTATTCCCTTGTACTCCAGGTGTGCGCCTGATTGCCAAAACTCGAACTATATTCCCTTGTTCTCCAGGTGGGTGCCTGATTGCCAAAACTTTAACTGTATTCCCTTGTTCTCCAGGTGGGAGCCTGATTGCCAAAACTTGAATTGTATTCCCTTGTTCACCAAGTAGGCACCTGATTGCCAAAACTCGAATTGTATTTCCTTGTTCTCTAAGCGGGCGCCTGATTGCCAAAACATGAACTATATTCCCTTGTTCTCCAGGTGAGCGCCTGATTACCAAAACTCGAAATGTATTCCCTTGTTCTCCAGGTGGGCTCCTGATTGCCAAAACTTGAACTGTATTCCCTTGTTCTCTAAGTGGGCACCATATTGCCAAAACATGAACTATATTCCCTTGTTCTCTAGGTGGGAGCCTGATTGCCAAAACTTTAACTGTATTCCCTTTTTCTCCAGGTGGGCGCCTGATTGCCAAAACTCAAACTGTATTCCCTTGTTCTCCAAGTGGGTGCTTGATTGCCAAAATTTTAACTGTATTCCCTTGTTCTCCAGGTGGGCGCCTGATTGCCAAAACTTGAATTGTATTTCCTTATTCTCCGGGTAGGCGCCTGAATGCTCAAACTCGAACTGTATTTCCTTGTTCTCAAATTGGGCGCCTGAATGCCAAAACTTGACCTGTATTCCCTAGTTCTACAAGTGGGTACCTGATTGCCAAAACATGAACTTTATTCCCTTATTCTCCAGGTGGGCGCCTGATTGCCAAAACTTGAATTATATTCCCTTGTTCTCCAGGTGGGCGCCTGATTATGAAAACTAGACATGTATCGCCTTGTTCTCTATGTGAGCACCTGATTGACAAAACTTGAACTATATTCGTTTATTCTCCAGGTGGGCGCCTGATTTTCAAACATGAACTCTATTCCCTTGTTCTCCAGGTGGGCGCCTGATTGCCAAAACTCAAACTGTATTCCCTTGTTCTCCAGATGGGTGCCTGATTGCCAAAACATTAACTGTATTCCCTTATTCTATTGGTGGGCGCCTGATTTCCAAAACTCGAACTGCATTCCCTTTTTCTTTGGGTAGGCACTTGATTGCCAAAACATTAACTGTATTCCCTTATTCTATTGGTGGGCGCCTGATTGCCAAAACTCGAACTGCATTCCCTTTTTCTCTGGGTAGGCGCTTGATTGCAAAAACTTGAACTATATTCCCTTGTTCTCCAGGTGGGTGCCCAATTGCCAAAACTTGAACTGTATTCCCTTGTTCTTCAGGTGGGGGCATGATTACCAAATCTTGAACATTATTCCCTTATTCTTCAGGTGGGCGCCTGATTGCCAAAACTCGAAATGTATTCCTTTGTTCTCCTGGTGGGCACCTAATTGCCAAAACTTTAACTGTATTCCCTTGTTCTACAGGTGGGCGCATGATTGCCAAAACTCAAATTTTATTCCCTTGTTCTCCAGGTGGGTGCCTTATTGCCAAAACTCAAACTGTATTCCCTTATTCCCCAGGTGGGCACCTGATTGCCAAAACTCTAACTCTATTCTCTTATTCTCCAGGTGGGCGCCTGATTTACCAAAGCTTGAATTGTATTCCCTTGTTCACTAGGTGGGTGCCTAATTGCCAAAACTTGAACTGTATTCCCATGTTCTCCATGTGGGCGCCTGATTGCGAAAACGTGTTCCCTTGTTATCCAGGTATACGCCTGTTTGCCAAAACTTGAACTATATTCCCTTGTTCTCTAGGTGGGCCCTTATTGCCAAAACTTGAACTGTATTCCCTTGTTCTCTAGGTAAGCGCCTGATTGCCAAAACTCGAACTGTATTCCCTTGTTCTCCAGGTGGGCGCCTGATTGCCAAAACTCGAACTGCATTCCCTTGTTCTTCGGGTAGGCGCCTGATTGCCAAAACTCAAACTGTACTCCTTTGTTCTCTAGGTGGGCGCCTGATTGCCAAAACTTGAACTATATTCCCGTGTTCTCCAAGTGGGCGCATGATTGCTAAAACTTGAACTGTATTCCCTTGTTCTCCAAGTGGGTGCATGATTGCCAAAATTTGAACTGTATTCCCTTGTTCTCAAGGTGGACGCCTGATTTTGAAAACATGAACAGTATTCCCTTGTTCTCCAGGCAGGCGCCTGATTACCAAAACTCAAACTATATTCCCTTGTTCTCTAGGTGGGCGCCTAATTTCCAGAACTGGAACAATATAACCTTTTTTTCCAGGTGTTCACGTGATTGCAAAAACTCAAATTGTATTCCCTTGTTCTCCAGGTGGGCGCCTGTTTGCCAAAACTGGAACTATATTCCCTTGTTCTCCAGGTGGGTGCCTGATTGCCAAAACTTTAACTGTATTCCCTTGTTTTCCAGGTGGGCGCCTGATTGCCAAAACTTGAACTGTACTCCCTTGTTCTCCAAGTATGCGCTTGATTGCCAAAACTCGAATTGTATTTCCTTGTTCTCTACGCGGGCGCCTGATTGCCAAAACATGAACTATATTCCCTTGTTCTCCAGGTGGGCGCCTGATTACAAAAACTCGAACTTTATTCCCTTGTTCTCCAGGTGGGCTCCTGATTGCCAAAACTTGAACTGTATTCCCTTGTTCTCTAGGTGGGCACCATATTGCCAAAACTTGAACTATATTCCCTTGTTCTCTAGGTGGGTGCCTGATTGCCAAAACTTTAACTGTATTCCTTGTTCTCCAGGTGGGAGCCTGATTGCCAAAACTTGAATTGTATTCCCTTGTTCTCCAAGTAGGCGCCTGATTTCCAAAACTCGAATTGTATTTCCTTGTTCTCTACGCGGGCGCCTGATTGCCAAACATGAACTATATTCCCTTGTTCTCCAGGTGGGCGCCTGATTACAAAAACTCGAACTTTATTCCTTTGTTCTCCAGGTGGGCTCCTGATTGCCAAAACTTGAACTGTATTCCCTTGTTCTCTAGGTGGGCACCATATTGCCAAAACTTGAACTATATTCCCTTGTTCTCTAGGTGGGCGCCTGATTGCCAAAACTTGAACTATATTCCCTTGTTCTCCAGGTGGGCACCTGATTGCAAAAACTCAAACTGTATTCCCTTGTACTCCAGGTGTGCGCCTGATTGCCAAAACTCGAACTATATTCCCTTGTTCTCCAGGTGGGTGCCTGATTGCCAAAACTTTAACTGTATTCCCTTGTTCTCCAGGTGGGAGCCTGATTGCCAAAACTTGAATTATATTCCCTTGTTCACCAAGTAGGCGCCTGATTGCCAAAACTCGAATTGTATTTCCTTGTTCTCTAAGCGGGCGCCTGATTGCCAAAACATGAACTATATTCCCTTGTTCTCCAGGTGAGCGCCTGATTACCAAAACTCGAAATGTATTCCCTTGTTCTCCAGGTGGGCTCCTGATTGCCAAAACTTGAACTGTATTCCCTTGTTCTCTAAGTGGGCACCATATTGCCAAAACATGAACTATATTCCCTTGTTCTCTAGGTGGGCGCCTGATTGCCAAAACTTGAACTGTATTCCCTTTTTCTCCAGGTGGGCGCCTGATTGCCAAAACTCAAACTGTATTCCCTTGTTCTCCAAGTGGGTGCTTGATTGCCAAAATTTTAACTGTATTCCCTTGTTCTCCAGGTGGGCGCCTGATTGCCAAAACTTGAATTGTATTTCCTTATTCTTCGGGTAGGCGCCTGAATGCCCAAACTCGAACTGTATTTCCTTGTTCTCAAATTGGGCGCCTGAATGCCAAAACTTGACCTGTATTCCCTAGTTCTACAAGTGGGCACCTGATTGCCAAAACATGAACTTTATTCCCTTATTCTCCAGGTGGGCGCCTGATTGCCAAAACTTGAATTATATTCCCTTGTTCTCCAGGTGGGCGCCTGATTATGAAAACTTGACATGTATCGCCTTGTTCTCTATGTGAGCACCTGATTGACAAAACTTGAACTATATTCGTTTATTCTCCAGGTGGGCGCCTGATTTTCAAACATGAACTCTATTCCCTTGTTCTCCAGGTGGGCGCCTGATTGCCAAAACTCAAACTGTATTCCCTTGTTCTCCAGATGGGTGCCTGATTGCCAAAACATTAACTGTATTCCCTTTTTCTATTGGTGGGCGCCTGATTGCCAAAACTCGAACTGCATTCCCTTTTTCTCTGGGTAGGCGCTTGATTGCCAAAACATTAACTGTATTCCCTTATTCTATTGGTGGGCGCCTGATTGCCAAAACTCGAACTGCATTCCCTTTTTCTCTGGGTAGGCGCTTGATTGCAAAAACTTGAACTATATTCCCTTGTTCTCCAGGTGGGTGCCCAATTGCCAAAACTTGAACTGTATTCCCTTGTTCTTCAGGTGGGGGCATGATTACCAAATCTTGAACAGTATTCCCTTATTCTCCAGGTGGGCGCCTGATTGCCAAAACTCGAAATGTATTCCTTTGTTCTCCAGGTGGGCACCTAATTGCCAAAACTTTAACTGTATTCCCTTGTTCTACAGGTGGGCGCATGATTGCCAAAACTCAAATTTTATTCCCTTGTTCTCCAGGTGGGTGCCTTATTGCCAAAACTCAAACTGTATTCCCCTATTCCCCAGGTGGGCACCTGATTGCCAAAACTCTAACTCTATTCTCTTATTCTCCAGGTGGGCGCCTGATTTACCAAAGCTTGAATTGTATTCCCTTGTTCACTAGGTGGGTGCCTAATTGCCAAAACTTGAACTGTATTCCCATGTTCTCCATGTGGGCGCCTGATTGCGAAAACGTGTTCCCTTGTTATCCAGGTATACGCCTGTTTGCCAAAACTTGAACTATATTCCCTTGTTCTCTAGGTGGGCCCTTATTGCCAAAACTTGAACTGTATTCCCTTGTTCTCTAAGTGGGCACCATATTGCCAAAACATGAACTATATTCCCTTGTTCTCTAGGTGGGCGCCTGATTGCCAAAACTTGAACTGTATTCCCTTTTTCTCCAGGTGGGCGCCTGATTGCCAAAACTCAAACTGTATTCCCTTGTTCTCCAAGTGGGTGCTTGATTGCCAAAATTTTAACTGTATTCCCTTGTTCTCCAGGTGGGCGCCTGATTGCCAAAACTTGAATTGTATTTCCTTATTCTCCGGGTAGGCGCCTGAATGCCCAAACTCGAACTGTATTTCCTTGTTCTCAAATTGGGCGCCTGAATGCCAAAACTTGACCTGTATTCCCTAGTTCTACAGGTGGGCGCCTGATTGCCAAAACTCAAACTGTATTCCCTTGTTCTCCAAGTGGGTGCTTGATTGCCAAAATTTTAACTGTATTCCCTTGTTCTCCAGGTGGGCGCCTGATTGCCAAAACTTGAATTGTATTTCCTTATTCTCCGGGTAGGCGCCTGAATGCCCAAACTCGAACTGTATTTCCTTGTTCTCAAATTGGGCGCCTGAATGCCAATACTTGACCTGTATTCGCTAGTTCTACAAGTGGGCACCTGATTGCCAAAACATGAACTTTATTCCCTTATTCTCCAGGTGGGCACCTGATTGCCAAAACATGAATTATATTCCCTTGTTCTCCAGGTGGGCGCCTGATTATGAAAACTTGACATGTATCGCCTTGTTCTCTATGTGAGCACCTGATTGACAAAACTTGAACTATATTCGTTTATTCTCCAGGTGGGCGCCTGATTTTCAAACATGAACTCTATTCCCTTGTTCTCCAGGTGGGCGCCTGATTGCCAAAACTCAAACTGTATTCCCTTGTTCTCCAGATGGGTGCCTGATTGCCAAAACATTAACTGTATTCCCTTATTCTATTGGTGGGCGCCTGATTGCCAAAACTCGAACTGCATTCCCTTTTTCTCTAGGTAGGCGCTTGATTGCCAAAACATTAACTGTATTCCCTTATTCTATTGGTGGGCGCCTGATTGCCAAAACTCGAACTGCATTCCCTTTTTCTCTAGGTAGGCGCTTGATTGCAAAAACTTGAACTATATTCCCTTGTTCTCCAGGTGGGTGCCCAATTGCCAAAACTAGAACTGTATTCCCTTGTTCTTCAGGTGGGGGCATGATTACCAAATCTTGAACAGTATTCCCTTATTCTCCAGGTGGGCGCCTGATTGCCAAAACTCGAAATGTATTCCTTTGTTCTCCAGGTGGGCACCTAATTGCCAAAACTTTAACTGTATTCCCTTGTTCTACAGGTGGGCGCATGATTGCCAAAACTCAAATTTTATTCCCTTGTTCTCCAGGTGGGTGCCTTATTGCCAAAACTCAAACTGTATTCCCTTATTCCCCAGGTGGGTACCTGATTGCCAAAACCCTAACTCTATTCTCTTATTCTACAGGTGGGCGCCTGATTTACCAAAGCTTGAATTGTATTCCCTTGTTCACTAGGTGGGTGCCTAATTGCCAAAACTTGAACTGTATTCCCATGTTCTCCATGTGGGCGCCTGATTGCGAAAATGTGTTCCCTTGTTATCCAGGTATACGCCTGTTTGCCAAAACTTGAACTATATTCCCTTGTTCTCTAGGTGGGCCCTTATTGCCAAAACTTGAACTGTATTCCCTTGTTCTCTAGGTAAGCGCCTGATTGCCAAAACTCGAACTGTATTCCCTTGTTCTCCAGGTGGGCGCCTGATTGCCAAAACTCGAACTGCATTCCCTTGTTCTTCGGGTAGGCGCCTGATTGCCAAAACTCAAACTGTACTCCTTTGTTCTCTAGGTGGGCGCCTGATTGCCAAAACTTGAACTATATTCCCTTGTTCTTCAGGTGGGCGCCTGATTGCGAAAACTTAAACTATATTCCCGTGTTCTCCAGGTGGGCGCATGATTGCTAAAACTTGAACTGTATTCCCTTGTTCTCCAAGTGGGTGCATGATTGCCAAAATTTGAACTGTATTCCCTTGTTCTCAAGGTGGGCGCCTGATTTTGAAAACATGAACAATATTCCCTTGTTCTCCAGGCAGGCGCCTGATTACCAAAACTCAAACTATATTCCCTTGTTCTCTAGGTGGGCGCCTAATTTCCAGAACTGGAACAATATTACCTTGTTTTCCAGGTGTTCACGTGATTGCAAAAACTCAAATTGTATTCCCTTGTTCTCCAGGTGGGCGCCTGTTTGCCAAAACTGGAACTATATTCCCTTGTTCTCCAGGTGGGTGCCTGATTGCCAAAACTTTAACTGTATTCCCTTGTTTTCCAGGTGGGCGCCTGATTGCCAAAACTTGAACTGTACTCCCTTGTTCTCCAAGTATGCGCTTGATTGCCAAAACTCGAATTGTATTTCCTTATTCTCTACGCGGGCGCCTGATTGCCAAAACAAGAACTATATTCCCTTGTTCTACAGGTGGGCGCCTGATTACAAAAACTCGAACTTTATTCCCTTGTTCTCCAGGTGGGCTCCTGATTGCCAAAACTTGAACTGTATTCCCTTGTTCTCTAGGTGGGCACCATATTGCCAAAACTTGAACTATATTCCCTTGTTCTCCAGGTGGGTGCCTGATTGCCAAAACTTTAACTGTATTCCTTGTTCTCCAGGTGGGAGCCTGATTGCCAAAACTTGAATTGTATTCCCTTGTTCTCCAAGTAGGCGCCTGATTTCCAAAACTCGAATTGTATTTCCTTGTTCTCTACGCGGGCGCCTGATTGCCAAAACATGAACTATATTCCCTTGTTCTCCAGGTGGGCGCCTGATTACAAAAACTCGAACTTTATTCCCTTGTTCTCCAGGTGGGCTCCTGATTGCCAAAACTTGAACTGTATTCCCTTGTTCTCTAGGTGGGCACCATATTGCCAAAACTTGAACTATATTCCCTTGTTCTCTAGGTGGGCGCCTGATTGCCAAAACTTGAACTATATTCCCTTGTTCTCCAGGTGGGCACCTGATTGTAAAAACTCAAACTGTATTCCCTTGTACTCCAGGTGTGCGACTGATTGCCAAAACTCGAACTATATTCCCTTGTTCTCCAGGTGGGTGCCTGATTGCCAAAACTTTAACTGTATTCCCTTGTTCTCCAGGTGGGAGCCTGATTGCCAAAACTTGAATTGTATTCCCTTGTTCACCAAGTAAGCGCCTGATTGCCAAAACTCGAATTGTATTTCCTTGTTCTCTAAGCGGGCGCCTGATTGCCAAAACATGAACTATATTCCCTTGTTCTCCAGGTGAGCGCCTGATTACCAAAACTCGAAATGTATTCCCTTGTTCTCCAGGTGGGCTCCTGATTGCCAAAACTTGAACTGTATTCCCTTGTTCTCTAAGTGGGCACCATATTGCCAAAACATGAACTATATTCCCTTGTTCTCTATGTGGGCGCCTGATTGCCAAAACTTGAACTGTATTCCCTTTTTCTCCAGGTGGGCGCCTGATTGCCAAAACTCAAACTGTATTCCCTTGTTCTCCAAGTGGGTGCTTGATTGCCAAAATTTTAACTGTATTCCCTTGTTCTCCAGGTGGGCGCCTGATTGCCAAAACTTGAATTGTATTTCCTTATTCTTCGGGTAGGCGCCTGAATGCCCAAACTCGAACTGTATTTCCTTGTTCTCAAATTGGGCGCCTGAATGCCAAAACTTGACCTGTATTCCCTAGTTCTACAAGTGGGCACCTGATTGCCAAAACATGAACTTTATTCCCTTATTCTCCAGGTGGGCGCCTGATTGCCAAAACTTGAATTATATTCCCTTGTTGTCCAGGTGGGCGCCTGATTATGAAAACTTGACATGTATCGCCTTGTTCTCTATGTGAGCACCTGATTGACAAAACTTGAACTATATTCGTTTATTCTCCAGGTGGGCGCCTGATATTCAAACATGAACTCTATTCCCTTGTTCTCCAGGTGGGCGCCTGATTGCCAAAACTCAAACTGTATTCCCTTGTTCTCCAGATGGGTGCCTGATTGCCAAAACATGAACTGTATTCCCTTATTCTATTGGTGGGCGCCTGATTGCCAAAACTCGAATTGCATTCCCTTTTTCTCTGGGTAGGCACTTGATTGCCAAAACATTAACTGTATTCCCTTATTCTATTGGTGGGCGCCTGATTGCCAAAACTCGAACTGCATTCCCTTTTTCTCTGGGTAGGCGCTTGATTGCAAAAACTTGAACTATATTCCCTTGTTCTCCAGGTGGGTGCCCAATTGCCAAAACTTGAACTGTATTCCCTTGTTCTTCAGGTGGGGGCATGATTACCAAATCTTGAACAGTATTCCCTTATTCTGCAGGTGGGCGCCTGATTGCCAAAACTCGAAATGTATTCCTTTGTTCTCCAGGTGGGCACCTAATTGCCAAAACTTTAACTGTATTCCCTTGTTCTACAGGTGGGCGCATGATTGCCAAAACTCAAATTTTATTCCCTTGTTCTCCAGGTGGGTGCCTTATTGCCAAAACTCAAACTGTATTCCCTTATTCCCCAGGTGGGCACCTGATTGCCAAAACTCTAACTCTATTCTCTTATTCTCCAGGTGGGCGCCTGATTTACCAAAGCTTGAATTGTATTCCCTTGTTCACTAGGTGGGTGCCTAATTGCCAAAACTTGAACTGTATTCCCATGTTCTCCATGTGGGCGCCTGATTGCGAAAACGTGTTCCCTTGTTATCCAGGTATACGCCTGTTTGCCAAAACTTGAACTATATTCCCTTGTTCTCTAGGTGGGCCCTTATTGCCAAAACTTGAACTGTATTCCCTTGTTCTCTAGGTAAGCGCCTGATTGCCAAAACTCGAACTGTATTCCCTTGTTCTCAAGGTGGGCGCCTGATTGCCAAAACTCGAACTGCATTTCCTTGTTCTTCGGGTAGGCGCCTGATTGCCAAAACTCAAACTGTATTCCCTTGTTCTCTAAGTGGGCACCATATTGCCAAAACATGAACTATATTCCCTTGTTCTCTAGGTGGGCGCCTGATTGCCAAAACTTGAACTGTATTCCCTTTTTCTCCAGGTGGGCGCCTGATTGCCAAAACTCAAACTGTATTCCCTTGTTCTCCAAGTGGGTGCTTGATTGCCAAAATTTTAACTGTATTCCCTTGTTCTCCAGGTGGGCGCCTGATTGCCAAAACTTGAATTGTATTTCCTTATTCTCCGGGTAGGCGCCTGAATGCCCAAACTCGAACTGTATTTCCTTGTTCTCAAATTGGGCGCCTGAATGCCAAAACTTGACCTGTATTCCCTAGTTCTATAGGTGGGCGCCTGATTGCCAAAACTCAAATTGTATTCCCTTGTTCTCCAAGTGGGTGCTTGATTGCCAAAATTTTAACTGTATTCCCTTGTTCTCTAGGTGGGCGCCTGATTGCCAAAACTTGAATTGTATTTCCTTATTCTCCGGGTAGGCGCCTGAATGCCCAAACTCGAACTGTATTTCCTTGTTCTCAAATTGGGCGCCTGAATGCCAAAACTTGACCTGTATTCCCTAGTTCTACAGGTGGGCACCTGATTGCCAAAACATGAACTTTATTCCCTTATTCTCCAGGTGGGCGCCTGATTGCCAAAACTTGAATTATATTCCCTTGTTCTCCAGGTGGGCGCCTGATTATGAAAACTTGACATGTATCGCCTTGTTCTCTATGTGAGCACCTGATTGACAAAACTTGAACTATATTCGTTTATTCTCCAGGTGGGCGCCTGATTTTCAAACATGAACTCTATTCCCTTGTTCTCCAGGTGGGCGCCTGATTGCCAAAACTCAAACTGTATTCCCTTGTTCTCCAGATGGGTGCCTGATTGCCAAAACATTAACTGTATTCCCTTATTCTAATGGTGGGCGCCTGATTGCCAAAACTCGAACTACATTCCCTTTTTCTCTGGGTAGGCGCTTGATTGCCAAAACATTAACTGTATTCCCTTATTCTAATGGTGGGCGCCTGATTGCCAAAACTCGAACTGCATTCCCTTTTTCTCTGGGTAGGCGCTTGATTGCAAAAATTTGAACTATATTTCCTTGTTCTCCAGGTGGGTGCCCAATTGCCAAAACTTGAACTGTATTCCCTTGTTCTTCAGGTGGGGGCATGATTACCAAATCTTGAACAGTATTCCCTTATTCTCCAGGTGGGCGCATGATTGCCAAAACTCGAAATGTATTCCTTTGTTCTCCAGGTGGGCACCTAGTTGCCAAAACTTTAACTGTATTCCCTTGTTCTACAGGTGGGCGCATGATTGCCAAAACTCAAATTTTATTCCCTTGTTCTCCAGGTGGGTGCCTTATTGCCAAAACTCAAACTGTATTCCCTTATTCCCCAGGTGGGCACCTGATTGCCAAAACTCTAACTCTATTCTCTTATTCTCCAGGTGGGCGCCTGATTTACCAAAGCTTGAATTGTATTCCCTTGTTCACTAGGTGGGTGCCTAACTGCCAAAACTTGAATTGTATTCCCATGTTCTCCATGTGGGCGCCTGATTGCGAAAACGTGTTCCCTTGTTATCCAGGTATACGCCTGTTTGCCAAAACTTGAACTATATTCCATTGTTCTCTAGGTGGGCCCTTATTGCCAAAACTTGAACTGTATTCCCTTGTTCTCTAGGTAAGCGCCTGATTGCCAAAACTCGAACTGTATTCCCTTGTTCTCCAGGTGGGCGCCTGATTGCCAAAACTCGAACTGCATTCCCTTGTTCTTCGGGTAGGCGCCTGATTGCCAAAACTCAAACTGTACTCCTTTGTTCTCTAGGTGGGCGCCTGATTGGCAAAACTTGAACTATATTCCCTTGTTCTTCAGGTGGGCGCCTGATTGCGAAAACATAAACTATATTCCCGTGTTCTCCAGGTGGGCGCATGATTGCCAAAACTTGAACTGTATTCCCTTGTTCTCCAAGTGGGTGCATGATTGCCAAAATTTGAACTGTATTCCCTTGTTCTCAAGGTGGGCGCCTGATTTTGAAAACATGAACAGTATTCCCTTGTTCTCCAGGCAGGCGCCTGATTACCAAAACTCAAACTATATTCCCTTGTTCTCTAGGTGGGCGCCTAATTTCCAGAACTGGAACAATATTACCTTGTTTTCCAGGTGTTCACGTGATTGCAAAAACTCAAATTGTATTACCTTGTTCTCCAGGTGGGCGCCTGTTTGCCAAAACTGGAACTATATTCCCTTGTTCTCCAGGTGGGTGCCTGATTGCCAAAACTTTAACTGTATTCCCTTGTTTTCCAGGTGGGCGCCTGATTGCCAAAACTTGAACTGTACTCCCTTGTTCTCCAAGTATGCGCTTGATTGCCAAAACTCGAATTGTATTTCCTTGTTCTCTACGCGGGCGCCTGATTTCCAAAACATGAACTATATTCCCTTGTTCTCCAGGTGGGCGCCTGATTACAAAAACTCGAACTTTATTCCCTTGTTCTCCAGGTGGGCTCCTGATTGCCAAAACTTAAACTGTATTCCCTTGTTCTCTAGGTGGGCACCATATTGCCAAAACTTGAACTATATTCCCTTGTTCTCTAGGTGGGCGCCTGATTGCCAAAACTTGAACTATATTCCCTTGTTCTCCAGGTGGGCACCTGATTGCAAAAACTCAAACTATATTCCCTTGTACTCCAGGTGTGCGCCTGATTGCCAAAACTCGAACTATATTCCCTTGTTCTCCAGGTGGGTGCCTGATTGCCAAAACTTTAACTGTATTCCCTTGTTCTCCAGGTGGGAGCCTGATTGCCAAAACTTGAATTGTATTCCCTTGTTCACCAAGTAGGCGCCTGATTGCCAAAACTCGAATTGTATTTCCTTGTTCTCTAAGCGGGCGCCTGATTGCCAAAACATGAACTATATTCGCTTGTTCTCCAGGTGAGCGCCTGATTACCAAAACTCGAAATGTATTCCCGTGTTCTCCAGGTGGGCTCCTGATTGCCAAAACTTGAACTGTATTCCCTTGTTCTCTAAGTGGGCACCATATTGCCAAAACATGAACTATATTCCCTTGTTCTCTAGGTGGGCGCCTGATTGCCAAAACTTGAACTGTATTCCCTTTTTCTCCAGGTGGGCGCCTGATTGCCAAAACTCAAACTGTATTCCCTTGTTCTCCAAGTGGGTGCTTGATTGCCAAAATTTTAACTGTATTCCCTTGTTCTCCAGGTGGGCGCCTGATTGCCAAAACTTGAATTGTATTTCCTTATTCTCCGGGTAGGCGCCTGAATGCCCAAACTCGAACTGTATTTCCTTGTTCTCAAATTGGGCGCCTGAATGCCAAAACTTGACCTGTATTCCCTAGTTCTACAGGTGGGCACCTGATTGCCAAAACATGAACTTTATTCCTTTATTCTCCAGGTGGGCGCCTGATTACCAAAACTTGAATTATATTCCCTTGTTCTCCAGGTGGGCGCCTGATTCTGAAAACTTGACATGTATCGCCTTGTTCTCTATGTGAGCACCTGATTGACAAAACTTGAAGTATATTCGTTTATTCTCCAGGTGGGCGCCTGATTTTCAAACATGAACTCTATTCCCTTGTTCTCCAGGTGGGCGCCTGATTGCCAAAACTCAAACTGTATTCCCTTGTTCTCCAGATGGGTGCCTGATTGCCAAAACATTAACTGTATTCCCTTATTCTATTGGTGGGCGCCTGATTGCCAAAACTCGAACTGCATTCCCTTTTTCTCTGGGTAGGCGCTTGATTGCCAAAACATTAACTGTATTCCCTTATTCTATTGGTGGGCGCCTGATTGCCAAAACTCGAACTGCATTCCCTTTTTCTCTGGGTAGGCGCTTGATTGCAAAAACTTGAACTATATTCCCTTGTTCTCCAGGTGGGTGCCCAATTGCCAAAACTTGAACTGTATTCCCTTGTTCTTCAGGTGGGGGCATGATTACCAAATCTTGAACAGTATTCCCTTATTCTCCAGGTGGGCGCCTGATTGCCAAAACTCGAAATGTATTCCTTTGTTCTCCAGGTGGGCACCTAATTGCCAAAACTTTAACTGTATTCCCTTGTTCTACAGGTGGGCGCATGATTGCCAAAACTCAAATTTTATTCCCTTGTTCTCCAGGTGGGTGCCTTATTGCCAAAACTCAAACTGTATTCCCTTATTCCCCAGGTGGGCACCTGATTGCCAAAACTCTAACTCTATTCTCTTATTCTCCAGGTGGGCGCCTGATTTACCAAAGCTTGAATTGTATTCCCTTGTTCACTAGGTGGGTGCCTAATTGCCAAAACTTGAACTATATTCCCATGTTCTCCATGTGGGCGCCTGATTGCGAAAACGTGTTCCCTTGTTATCCAGGTATACGCCTGTTTGCCAAAACTTGAACTATATTCCCTTGTTCTCTAGGTGGGCCCTTATTGCCAAAACTTGAACTGTATTCCCTTGTTCTCTAGGTAAGCGCCTGATTGCCAAAACTCGAACTGTATTCCCTTGTTCTCCAGGTGGGCGCCTGATTGCCAAAACTCGAACTGCATTCCCTTGTTCTTCGGGTAGGCGCCTGATTGCCAAACCTCAAACTGTACTCCTTTGTTCTCTAGGTGGGCGCCTGATTGCCAAAACTTGAACTATATTCCCTTGTTCTTCAGGTGGGCGCCTGATTGCGAAAACTTAAACTATATTCCCGTGTTCTCCAGGTGGGCGCATGATTGCCAAAACTTGAACTGTATTCCCTTGTTCTCCAAGTGGGTGCATGATTGCCAAAATTTGAACTGTATTCCCTTGTTCTCAAGGTGGGCGCCTGATTTTGAAAACATGAACAATATTCTCTTGTTCTCCAGGCAGACGCCTGATTACCAAAACTCAAACTATATTCCCTTGTTCTCTAGGTGGGCGCCTAATTTCCAGAACTGGAACAATATTACCTTGTTTTCCAGGTGTTCACGTGATTGCAAAAACTCAAATTGTATTCCCTTGTTCTCCAAGTGGGCGCCTGTTTGCCAAAACTGGAACTATATTCCCTTGTTCTCCAGGTGGGTGCCTGATTGCCAAAACTTTAACTGTATCCCCTTGTTTTCCAGGTGGGCGCCTGATTGCCAAAACTTGAACTGTACTCCCTTGTTCTCCAAGTATGCGCTTGATTGCCAAAACTCGAATTGTATTTCCTTGTTCTCCAAGTGGGCGCCTGATTGCGAAAACTTGAACTATATTCCCGTGTTCTCCAGGTAGGCGCATGATTGCCAAAACTTGAACTGTATTCCCTTGTTCTCCAAGTGGGCGCATGATTGCCAAAACATGAACTGTATTCCCTTGTTCTCAAGGTGGGCGCCTGATTTTGAAAACATGAACAGTATTCCCTTGTTCTCCAGGCAGGCGCCTGATTACCAAAACTCAAACTATATTCCCTTGTTCTCCAGGTGGGTGCCTAATTGCCTGAACTGGAACTGTATTACCTTGTTTTCTGGTGGGCACCTGATTGCGAAAACTCAAATTGTATTCCCTTATTCTCCAGGTGGGCGCCTGATTGCGAAAACTCGAACTATATTCCCTTGTTCTCCAGGTGGGTGCCTGATTGCCAAAACTTTAACTGTATTCCCTTGTTCTTCAGGTGGGTGCCTGATTGCCAAAACTTGAGCTGTACTCCCTTGTTCTCCAAGTATGCGCTTGATTGCCAAAACTAGAATTGTATTTTCTTGTTCTCCAAGTGGGCGCCTGATTGCCAAAACTTGAACTATATTCCCTTGTTTTCCAGGTGGGCGCCTGATTGCAAAAACTCAAACTGTATTCCCTTGTTCTCCAAGTGGGTGCTTGATTTCCAAAATTTGAACTGTATTCCCTTGTTCTCCAGGTGGGCTCCTGATTGCCAAAACTTAAATTGTATTTCCTTATTCTCCGGGTAGGCGCTTGAATGCCCAAACTCGAACTGTATTTCCTTGTTCTCAAAGTGGGCGCCTGATTGCCAAAACTTGACCTGTATTCCCTAGTTCTACAGGTGGGCGCCTAATTGCCAAAACATGAACTTTATTCACTTATTCTCCAGGTGGGCGCCTGATTGCCAAAACGATTATGAATAAACTTACCTGGTTTTGTAACTCGTTTGAATGCTCCATAACTTTCAGAAGTTTGTATATAATCAAATATTTTATTGAGAGAAGATAAGAGAGAGAAGGTGAGTATGAGGATGTCTCAGGCTGTCCTCCCTTCCTCTGATTTACAAAATATATAGAAAATTTAAACGACTCCTACTGTTCATGAACGACCTTTACTGTTCATGAATGTGACTCGTACTATTTACTTTACGACTTTTTTACATGACTCTTACTATTCATGAACGACCTTTACTGTTCATGAATGTGACTAGTACTATTTACTTTACGACTTTTTTACATGACTCTTACTATTCATGAACGACCTTTACTGTTCATGAATGTGACTAGTACTATTTACTTTACATTATGTGTTTCCAGTAGCTGTCTTCTTCTTTTGTCTTCTTGTTGATACCTTCATTCTAGTTGGACTTCTGGTACATAGTTATCATCTCCGTTGCACTTTGAACATATGTGGTCTGGATATTTGTGTCCTACTAGTTTGCAGTATCTTGTTAATAACTCGTTTGAAATAAATTCTTTTTTCAATGCTCTGGTAGTTGGTTGCATTTCTGGCTTTAATAATGATAAAATCCATTTCTGGACTTCATCCATATCTCCTTGTCGTAGTTCCTTTGAGTTGGCATATATCATTAACTGGTCTCTGGAATAGTAGCTCCAGATAGCATTTCCTTGTAGATAATTGTTAGCTAGTTCTTGAATAATAGTTGCTATACCAATTATTCTTTTATTGGCATAGAAACTTGGTATCTCCATTTTCTGTATCTCCGGTTGTTTCTCTATCTCTTCCGGTATTATCATATCTCGTGTTAGTCCTATCTTTATCACCTGTATTATGGGTTTTATTTCGTCATATAGTATTTCCGCTGGTGCTGTATAGAATTTGATGAAGAATAGGTTGCCTTTTGTAATTCTCTTGAAGGTGACAAATGCTTTGTATAGCTCTGGTATTCCAATTATTTCTTCTCCGTCGTGGGTATATACTGTGCTAAGTAGTCCGTAGTTGTAACATGTCTTTACTAGGTTTGCTTTTGTTTTTGGCTGGGCTATAAGCCTATTATATCCCTGTAGTTTTTGGGTTACATAATCCTGTGTTGGATCTGTAGTAGTAGTTGATCTAGGGTTTAGGTTCAAGAATGTCTGAATTTTATATATATTCTCAATATATGTTTGAGTAATATGGTTATATACCTTTTTGTTGTGGTGTAGGCTATTGGCATAGGTTGTAGTTTGTGGGGCTATAACTATTGCTTCTCTTGGCTTTTTTGATGTAAATGGCTTATCAAATACGTTGTTTAGGTTTACATTGATATGTGGCTTTTTGTTAACTTGTTTGCTTGTACCTGCAGCTGTATATAAAGCAACTGTGTTATGGGTTTTTTGGAGTTTCCCAACGTCTCCTTCTAACTCTGGAAGTTTAGAGTCTTCCGATTGACTTAGTTCCGCATTTTTATAGTCATGCTGCTGACTTAGCTTGCTTTCCTCTAGCTGTTGTAATCTTTTTCCCATACCATCCATCTGTAAAGATAGAGTAGTAAGGATTGTAAATATGTCTTTTGATTCTTGGCTTTCATCTGTTTGGGTACCTTTGTCTTGATAGGTAGTCTGCAATAACATTCTTGTCAGTTCGTATTACTTCAATTGTAAATGTAAAATTTTGTATATTCAATACAAGTCTCCTTATTTCCTTTGTAGTTACTGAATCCTGTACTTTCCGTGTTATCCACCATTTTACTTGTGTATTATCTGTTCTTACTATAAATTTGTTATAAACAATATATGGCTCAAATGCTAACAAACATTTATATAATCCAAATAGTTCTTTCCTATTTATCTCCCATTTTAATTGTGGTTCCGTGTATGATCCGGAATAATATCTACAATGGTGTTCAATTTTTTCATTATCATATTTATATTTTAGAACTCCTCCGTAGCTGTGATCACTAGAATCAGTTTCTACAATATATGTAAACTGTTTCTTTTCATCTGGAAAATATAGTTTTGGTAATTTTTTACACATATTTTTTATCTTCTGTATATGTATTTTATCTTTTTCGTCAAAATGATATTCTATATCCTTTTTTAATTTTTTCTGTAATGGTTTTAAGTTTTCTGCTAATTTAGGAATATATTCTCTTACTTGGTTAACCAATCCTAAAAATGATTGTAATTTCTTTTTTGTATCAAGTGTTTCATTTAAATTAATTATTTTTTGTACTATATGGGTTTGCATTTTTATTCCGTTTTTATCTATTTGTATACCTAAAAATTCTATTTGATTTTTCATTACTTCTGCTTTCTTTTTACTTAAACTTATTCCTGATATTTCTACAATGTGTATGAATTTTTCTAGTAGTTTTATATGTTCGTTCTCTGTTCTAGAATATAGCAATATATCATCTATATATATTATACAATTTTCTAATTGGTTGAAGTAATTATCCATAAAATGTTGATACCTACCTGGTGCATTTTTATATCCAAAAGGTAATACGTTCCATTCATAAAATCCTTGTGGTACTGTGAATGCTGTTAACTTCTTAGATTCGTCTTCTAGTTTTAAATGGTAAAATCCTGATTTACAATCAAACTTACTAAAATAGTTATATCCTTGTATTTGTCTGATTTTTAGTATTTTATTTGGTATCGGATAATTATATGTTTTTGTTTTTGCATTTAAGTTTCTATAATCTATAACCATACGGCTTTTTCCTCGTTTTTGCTCACTATGCTTATTTACTATAAATGCCGGGCTAGTATGTTTACTATTACTTTCTTGTATGTACTTATTGTCTAATAATTCCTTTATATGCATTTTAAATTCTGTTAAATCATTAAAATTGTATTTTAAAGGTTTTTGTGTTATTATGCTACTTTCATCTATTAGTTCAATCTTTATTTTTGTTTTATGTTTTTCCCATCCTCGGAGTGGATTATCATTATATAGTAATTCTAATTTATCTTGTAGTAATTTTATTTTATTTATTGAGAAAATGATTATTTCTATATTATGGTTGCTTTGTATTACATTTTCTAATTTTTGGGTAATCTTTTCACTTCCTTTAATCCAGGGTGTTGTTTTTCTTACTTTATTATTTACTCTTTTTGCTCCTAATTTTTGTTTACACGGGGTAGTAAACCACCAATGTGTTTTTGTTATTATATGTGGGTATAATTTATCTAAAAATGGCATTCCTAATAATATATCTTTATTTGTAAATTCATAACTATATATTTCTTCTATGGTCAGTATTTTATCCCATATTTGTATTTTTATATTCCTTGCTTTGTATGTTATCATACTTCCCTCATTATTGAATCCTGTTACTACTATAGGGGTTTTTAGCTTTTCCCATTTACTTTCTGGTAAACAATTATGTCTACACATGTTAGCTTCTGCTCCTGTATCCATCATAGGTGTATAGTATCTATTATAATATCCTTCTACTATTATCTTGGCAAGTATGTATATCTTTGGCATTATATCAAAGTTCTTTTTATTATTATTTTCTTATTTTCATAACTTATTGTTAATTGCCTATCTTCTAATTTATATGGTTTGACTTTTTCTAACCATTTTATTCCTAGTGTAATGTTTTTATCGCCTTGATATATTTTAAAATTTATTAATATTGGTATTCCTCCAATAATTAATTCTTTTTCAGTTGTTTCTTCGTTTTTTCTTAACGCTTTTGGTAGTTCTGAATTTTGCTGTTCTATTGTTACTATCTCTTGTTCTGGTATTAATTCTCTTATAACATAATTCTCTTCCTGTCCTGTATTTATTAGTATTAAATATTTTCTTTGGTCCATTATTCCTGTTATATAATAATGGTGTGGGTTTATTTCTTCTATTTTTTGTTCTATTAATTTTTGTGGAGTGGTATAATTTATTCTTCTTGATGTACTTATTCTTGATGACGTTTCTGGCATTTCATTATTTATTCGTTTTGATGTGCTTAATCTTTCTTTTACTATTTCTAAATCTTCATCCATGTCCATTTCCGTATAACTGTAATCATTGTTGTCTATAACTGATACTATTCTTTCGAATGGATTTTCTATTTTTATTTTATTTATTTTATTTTTAGCTGTTATCTTATGTTTTGTTGTTAAGACATATAGATTTTTACATCTTGCTGTGAATATTTTACTTCCTGGTGCTAATTCTATTCCAGACATTTTCCAGTATAATACTAATGATTTATCTATATTTTTATCATCTACTGCTACTGAATAGTTAGCACTTATTATAAATTTAAATTTTTGGTATATTAAGTTACCTCTTACGACACTTATTATACTCTTTTCTATAGGTTGTACAATTCTATCATCTGCCAAGTATATTTCTATAGGGGTATCTATTCCTTCCCTAAAACATGCTTTTATTAGGATCTCCGTTCCTCCTAAGTGTACATATTTTATTGGATTTTTTGCTTTTATATCTTGTATTTCTTTATTTAGTAGTCTTTTATTTAAAATTGGTATTTGTGCTTTACCTTTGATGTATTTACAATCTATTATATGTTCTCTTTGGCTTACTACATAGTATTCTTCTTTCTGTCTTTTAAACCAATTCTTTATTGTTGGTACTTCTAATATTTTGTCTATGCTTAGATCCAATTCTTTTCCTTTTATTTGTTCAAATATATTAGCGTCAAATATTATTTTTTGTTCTGAAGATTGTTCATCTTGGTGTTCTTCTTGTTGTATAATTTGTATATCTTTTTCAGTCATAATTTTCTTCATCTGACTCTTCTATATCCTTGTTTATTTCATTTTCAGAGAACTCGTTTTCTGATATCTCATATATGCTGTCTTCACTGCTTAATTCATAATCTACATATTCTACTTGTGTATATTTATCATTATCTATCAATATTTCGGTAATTTGTTTCTTCTTTGGGTTTTTTGGTAATTTACAATCTTTGGCTAAGTGTCCTAGCTTTCCACAATTATAGCAAGTACATTCTGTTAGTTTTTTCTTTTTCCTATATGGTTTTTTATGTTTATAATTTTTTACATAATATCTTCTTCTTGGTTTCCTATATTTATACTTTGAATATTTTGATTTAAATTTCTTTTTCTTTCCTTCTTTTTTGTAATATTTATCTGTGCAGCCAAATTGGGGTGCTATTCTACTTTTGCAACATGCCAAATTTTTTACTAATATTTTTTCCATTTTCATGTTTTCTTTATATTTTTCACATAATTCTATAAACCAGTTTTGTAGAAATTTTATCCTTACTCCTAATGTATCTGCTAGTCCTGCTTCGTTCCAACTTTTTATTATTTTTGAGCTAAAGGGTTCTGGTAATTTTGTAAAATATAATTTTCTTATCTCTTTACTTTCATCTGGACTATATGTTCCTTTATAATAATAGTCTCTAAATGCACAAGTATATTCATCTATATAACACATATTACATATTGCTAATTTTGTCATTAAATTTCTATTTGTAATTTTTTCTTTATTTTGTTCTTCTACTTCTGTTGTCATACTACTAAATTCATTTCTTATTGCTATTTCATATTTATTTAATATATCTGTAACTGTTGTTGTAGTTGTACCGTCAAGTTTTTTATTACTCCTTAATGTGTCTAAAAGGTGGGAGCCTGATTGCCAAAACTTGAACTGTATTCCCTTATTCTCCCACTATACTCCCTTGTTCTCCAGGTGGGCACCTTATTGCCAAAACTCGAACTGTGTTCCCTTGTTCTCCAGGTGGGCTCCTCATTGCGAAAACGTGTTCCCATGTTATCCAGGTATGCGCCTGATTGCCAAAACTTGAACTATATTCCCTTGTTCTCTAGTTGGGCCCTTATTGCCAAAACTTGAACTGTATTCCCTTGTTCTCTAGGTAAGCACCTGATTGTCAAAACTCGAACTGTATTCCCATGTTCTCCAAGTGGGTGCCTAATTGCTAAAACTATAATTGTATTCCCTTGTTCTCCAGGTGGGCCCCTGATTACCAAAACTTAAACTGTATTCCCTTATTCTCCAGGTAGGCGCTTGAATGCCAAAACTCGAACTGCATTTCCTTGCTCTCCAATCTGGCGCCTAATTGCAAAAACTTGAAATGTATTCCCTGCTTCTCCAGGTGGGTTCTTAATTTCCAGAACATGAATTGTATTCCCTTGTTCTCCAGGTGGGCGCCTGATTGCTAAAACTTTAATTGTATTCCCTTGTTCTCCATGTGGGCGCCTGATTGCCAAAACATAAACTATATTTCCTTATTCTCCAGGTAGGTGCTTTAATGCCAAAAATCGAACTGTATTTCCTTGTTCTCCAAGTAGGCGCCTGATTGCAAAAACTTGAACTGTATTCCCTTATTCTCCAGGTGGGTTCTTGATTTCCAAAACATGAACTGTATTCCTTTGTTCTCGATGTGGGCGCCTGATTGACAAAACTTGAACTGTATTCCCTTATTCTCCAGGTGGGCGTCTGATTGCCAAAACTAAAACTGTATTCCCTTGTTCTCCAGATGGGTGCTTGAATGCCAAAACTTTAAATGTATTCCCTCGTTCTGTAGGTGGGCGCTTGATTGCCCAAACTCGAATTGCATTCCCTTTTTCTCCGGGTAGGCGCCTAATTGCGAAAACTTGAACTGTATTACCTTGTTCTCTAGGTGGACGCCTGATTGCCAAAACTTCAGCTGTATTCCCTTGTTCTCCAGGTGGGCGCCTGATTACCAAAACTCAAACTGTATTCCTTTGTTCTCCAGGTGGGCGCCTGATTGCCAAAACTTGAACTGTATTCCCTTGTTCTCCAGGTGGGCGCTTGATTTCCAAAACTCGAACTGCATTCCCTTGTTCTTCGGGTAGGCGCCTGATTGCCAAAACTCAAATTGTATTCCTGTGTTCTCCAGGTGGGCGCCTGATTGCCAAAACTTGAACTATATTCCCTTATTCTCTAGGCGGGCGCCTGATTGCCAAAACTTGAACTGTATTCCCTTGTTCTCCAGGTGGACGCCTGATTGCCAAAACTCGAACAACATTCCCTTGTTCTTCGGGTAGGCACCTGATTTCCAAAACTCAAACTATATTCCCTTGTTCTCCATGTGGGCGTCTAATTTCCAGAACTGGAACTGTATTCCCTTGTTCTCCAGGTGGGCACCTGATTGCGAAAACTCAAACTATATTCCCTTGTTCTCCAAGTGGGCGCCTGATTGCCAAAACTCGAACTGTATTCCCTTGTTCTCCTGGTGGGTGCCTGATTTCCAAAACTTAAAGTGTATTTCCTTGGTCTCCGGGTAGGCGCTTGAATGCCAAAAATCGAACTGTATTTCCTTGTTCTCCAAGTAGGCGCCTGATTGCAAAAACTTGAACTGTATTCCCTTTTTATTCAGGTAGGTGCTTGATTGCCAGAACATGAACTGCATTCCCTTGTTCTCGAGGTGGGCGCCTTAATTCCAAAACTTGAACTGTATTCCCTTGTTCTCCAGGTGGGCGTCTGATTGCCAAAGCTCGAACTGTATTACCTTGTTCTCCATATGGGTTCCTGTTTGCCAAAACTTTAACTGTATTACCTTGTTCTATAAGTGGGCGCTTGATTGCCCAAACTTGAACTGCATTCCCTTTTTCTCTAGGTAGGCGCCTGATTCCGAAAACTAGAACTATATTCCCTTATTCTCTAGGAGGGCGCCTGATTGCCAAAACATCAACTGTATTCTCTTGTTCTCCAAGTGGGTGCCTGATTGCCAAAACTCGAACTGTATTCCCCTGTTCTCCAGGTGGGCGCCTGATTCTTGTTCTCCAGGTGGGCGCCTGATTGCCAAATTCGAACTGTATTCCCTTATTCTCTAGGTTGGCGCCTGATTGACGAAACTCGAACTGTATTCCCTTGTTCTCCAGGTGGGTGCCTAGTTGCCAAAACATTAACTGTATTTCCTTGTTCTCCAGGTGGGTGCGTGATTGCCAAAACATGAACTGTATTCCCTTATTCTCCGGGTAGGTGCCTGATTGTCAAAACTCGAACTGTATTTCCTTGTTCTCCAAGTGGGCGACTGATTGCCAAAACTTGAACTATATTCTCTTGTTCTCCAGGTGGGCGCCTGATTACCAAAACTCGAACTGTATTCCATCGTTCTCCAGGTGGGTGCCTGATTGCCAAGACTTGAACTATATTCCATTGTTCTCTAGGTGGGCGCCTGATTATGAAAACTTGAACTGTATCGCCTTGTTCTCTATGTGGGCACCTGATTGAAAAAACTTGAACTATATTCCTTTGTTCTCCAAGTGGGAGCCTGATTGCCAAAACTTGAACTGTATTCCCTTATTCTCCCACTATACTCCCTTGTTATCCAGGTGGGCACCTTATTGCCAAAACTCGAACTGTGTTCCCTTGTTCTCCAGGTGGGCGCCTCATTGCGAAAACGTGTTCCCATATTATCCAGATATGCGCCTGATTGCCAAAACTTGAACTATATTCCCTTGTTCTCTAGTTGGGCCCTTATTGCCAAAACTTGAACTGTATTCCCTTGTTCTCTAGGTAAGCACCTGATTGCCAAAACTCGAACTGTATTCCCATGTTCTCCAAGTGGGCGCCTAATTGCTAAAACTATAATTGTATTCCCTTGATCTCCAGATGGGCACCTGATTACCAAAACTTAAACTGTATTCCCTTATTCTCCAGGTAGGCGCTTGAATGCCAAAACTCGAACTGTATTTCCTTGCTCTCCAATCTGGCGCCTAATTGCAAAAACTTGAAATGTATTCCCTGCTTCTCCAGGTGGGTTCTTAATTTCCAGAACATGAATTGTATTCCCTTGTTCTCCAGGTGGGCGCCTGATTGCTAAAACTTTAATTGTATTCCCTTGTTCTCCATGTGGGCGCCTGATTGCCAAAACATAAACTATATTTCCTTATTCTCCAGGTAGGTGCTTTAATGCCAAAAATCGAACTGTATTTCCTTGTTCTCCAAGTAGGCGCCTGATTGCAAAAACTTGAACTGTATTCCCTTATTCTCCAGGTGGGTTCTTGATTTCCAAAACATGAACTGTATTCCTTTGTTCTCGATGTGGGCGCCTGATTGACAAAACTTGAACTGTATTCCCTTATTCTCCAGGTGGGCGTCTGATTGCCAAAACTCGAACTGTATTCCCTTGTTCTCCAGATGGGTGCTTGAATGCCAAAACTTTAAATGTATTCCCTCGTTCTGTAGGTGGGCGCTTGATTGCCCAAACTCGAATTGCATTCCCTTTTTCTCCGGGTAGGCGCCTGATTGCGAAAACTTGAACTGTATTACCTTGTTCTCTAGGTGGACGCCTGATTGCCAAAACTTCAACTGTATTCCATTGTTCTCCAGGTGGGCGCCTGATTACCAAAACTCAAACTGTATTCCTTTGTTCTCCAGGTGGGCGCCTGATTGCCAAAACTTGAACTGTATTCCCTTGTTCTCCAGGTGGGCGCTTGATTTCCAAAACTCGAACTGCATTCCCTTGTTCTTCGGGTAGGCGCCTGATTGCCAAAACTCAAATTGTATTCCTATGTTCTCCATGTGGGCGCCTGATTGCCAAAACTTGAACTATATTCCCTTATTCTCTAGGCGGGCGCCTGATTGCCAAAACTTGAACTGTATTCCCTTGTTCTCCAGGTGGACGCCTGATTGCCAAAACTCGAACAACATTCCCTTGTTCTTCGGGTAGGCACCTGATTTCCAAAACTCAAACTATATTCCCTTGTTCTCCATGTGGGCGTCTAATTTCCAGAACTGGAACTGTATTCCCTTGTTCTCCAGGTGGGCGCCTGATTACCAAAACTCAAACTGTATTCCTTTGTTCTCCAGATGGGCGCCTGATTGCCAAAACTTGAACTGTATTCCCTTGTTCTCCTGGTGGGCGCTTGATTTCCAAAACTCGAACTGCATTCCCTTGTTCTTCGGGTAGGCGCCTGATTGCCAAAAATCGAACTGTATTTCCTTGTTCTCCAGGTGGGTGCCTGATTTCCAAAACTTAAAGTGTATTTCCTTGTTCTCCGGGTAGGCGCTTGAATGCCAAAAATCGAACTGTATTTCCTTGTTCTCCAAGTAGGCGCCTGATTGCAAAAACTTGAACTGTATTCCCTTTTTATTCAGGTAGGTGCTTGATTGCCAGAACATGAACTGCATTCCCTTGTTCTCGAGGTGGGCGCCTTAATTCCAAAACTTGAACTGTATTCCCTTGTTCTCCAGGTGGGCGTCTGATTGCCAAAGCTCGAACTGTATTACCTTGTTCTCCATATGGGTTCCTGTTTGCCAAAACTTTAACTGTATTACCTTGTTCTATAAGTGGGCGCTTGATTGCCCAAACTTGAACTGCATTCCCTTTTTCTCTAGGTAGGCGCCTGATTCCGAAAACTAGAACTATATTCCCTTATTCTCTAGGAGGGCGCCTGATTGCCAAAACATCAACTGTATTCTCTTGTTCTCCAAGTGGGTGCCTGATTGCCAAAACTCGAACTGTATTCCCCTGTTCTCCAGGTGGGCGCCTGATTCTTGTTCTCCAGGTGGGCGCCTGATTGCCAAATTCGAACTGTATTCCCTTATTCTCTAGGTTGGCGCCTGATTGACGAAACTCGAACTGTATTCCCTTGTTCTCCAGGTGGGTTCCTAGTTGCCAAAACATTAACTGTATTTCCTTGTTCTCCAGGTGGGTGCGTGATTGCCAAAACATGAACTGTATTCCCTTATTCTCCGGGTAGGTGCCTGATTGTCAAAACTCGAACTGTATTTCCTTGTTCTCCAAGTGGGCGACTGATTGCCAAAACTTGAACTATATTCTCTTGTTCTCCAGGTGGGCGCCTGATTACCAAAACTCGAACTGTATTCCATCGTTCTCCAGGTGGGTGCCTGATTGCCAAGACTTGAACTATATTCCATTGTTCTCTAGGTGGGCGCCTGATTATGAAAACTTGAACTGTATCGCCTTGTTCTCTATGTGGGCACCTGATTGAAAAAACTTGAACTATATTCCTTTGTTCTCCAAGTGGGAGCCTGATTGCCAAAACTTGAACTGTATTCCCTTATTCTCCCACTATACTCCCTTGTTATCCAGGTGGGCACCTTATTGCCAAAACTCGAACTGTGTTCCCTTGTTCTCCAGGTGGGCGCCTCATTGCGAAAACGTGTTCCCATATTATCCAGGTATGCGCCTGATTGCCAAAACTTGAACTATATTCCCTTGTTCTCTAGTTGGGCCCTTATTGCCAAAACTTGAACTGTATTCCCTTGTTCTCTAGGTAAGCACCTGATTGCCAAAACTCGAACTGTATTCCCATGTTCTCCAAGTGGGCGCCTAATTGCTAAAACTATAATTGTATTCCCTTGATCTCCAGATGGGCACCTGATTACCAAAACTTAAACTGTATTCCCTTATTCTCCAGGTAGGCGCTTGAATGCCAAAACTCGAACTGTATTTCCTTGCTCTCCAATCTGGCGCCTAATTGCAAAAACTTGAAATGTATTCCCTGCTTCTCCAGGTGGGTTCTTAATTTCCAGAACATGAATTGTATTCCCTTGTTCTCCAGGTGGGCGCCTGGTTGCTAAAACTTTAATTGTATTCCCTTGTTCTCCATGTGGGCGCCTGATTGCCAAAACATAAACTATATTTCCTTATTCTCCAGGTAGGTGCTTTAATGCCAAAAATCGAACTGTATTTCCTTGTTCTCCAAGTAGGCGCCTGATTGCAAAAACTTGAACTGTATTCCCTTATTCTCCAGGTGGGTTCTTGATTTCCAAAACATGAACTGTATTCCTTTGTTCTCGATGTGGGCGCCTGATTGACAAAACTTGAACTGTATTCCCTTATTCTCCAGGTGGGCGTCTGATTGCCAAAACTCGAACTGTATTCCCTTGTTCTCTAGATGGGTGCTTGAATGCCAAAACTTTAAATGTATTCCCTCGTTCTGTAGGTGGGCGCTTGATTGCCCAAACTCGAATTGCATTCCCTTTTTCTCCGGGTAGGCGCCTGATTGCGAAAACTTGAACTGTATTACCTTGTTCTCTAGGTGGACGCCTGATTGCCAAAACTTCAACTGTATTCCATTGTTCTCCAGGTGGGCGCCTGATTACCAAAACTCAAACTGTATTCCTTTGTTCTCCAGGTGGGCGCCTGATTGCCAAAACTTGAACTGTATTCCCTTGTTCTCCAGGTGGGCGCTTGATTTCCAAAACTCGAACTGCATTCCCTTGTTCTTCGGGTAGGCGCCTGATTGCCAAAACTCAAATTGTATTCCTATGTTCTCCAGGTGGGCGCCTGATTGCCAAAACTTGAACTATATTCCCTTATTCTCTAGGCGGGCGCCTGATTGCCAAAACTTGAACTGTATTCCCTTGTTCTCCAGGTGGACGCCTGATTGCCAAAACTCGAACAACATTCCCTTGTTCTTCGGGTAGGCACCTGATTTCCAAAACTCAAACTATATTCCCTTGTTCTCCATGTGGGCGTCTAATTTCCAGAACTGGAACTGTATTCCCTTGTTCTCCAGGTGGGCGCCTGATTACCAAAACTCAAACTGTATTCCTTTGTTCTCCAGATGGGCGCCTGATTGCCAAAACTTGAACTGTATTCCCTTGTTCTCCAGGTGGGCGCTTGATTGCCAAAACTTGAACTGCATTCCCTTGTTATTCGGGTAGGCGCCTGATTGCCAAAACTCAAATTGTATTCCTGTGTTCTCCAGGTGGGCGCTTGATTGCCAAAACTTGAACTATATTCCCTTATTCTCTAGGCGGGTGCCTGATTGCCAAAACTTGAACTGTATTCCCTTGTTCTCCAGGTGGACACCTGATTGCCAAAACTCGAACAACATTCCCTTGTTCTTCGGGTAGGCACCTGATTTCCAAAACTCAAACTATATTCCCTTGTTCTCCATGTGGGCGCCTAATTTCCAGAACTGGAACTGTATTCCCTTGTTCTCCAGGTGGGCACCTGATTGCGAAAATTCAAACTATATTCCCTTGTTCTCCAAGTGGGCGCCTGATTGCCAAAACTCGAACTGTATTCCCTTGTTCTCCTGGTGGGTACCTGATTTCCAAAACTTAAAGTGTATTTCCTTGGTCTCCGGGTAGGCGCTTAAATGCCAAAAATCGAACTGTATTTCCTTGTTCTCCAAGTAGGCGCCTGATTACAAAAACTTGAACTGTATTCCCTTTTTATTCAGGTGGGTGCTTGATTGCCAGAACATGAACTACATTCCCTTGTTCTCGAGGTGGGCGCCTGAATTCCAAAACTTGAACTGTATTCCCTTGTTCTCCAGGTGGGCGTCTGATTGCCAAAGCTCGAACTGTATTACCTTGTTCTCCATATGGGTTCCTGATTGCCAAAACTTTAACTGTATTCCCTTGTTCTATAAGTGGGCGCTTGATTGACCAAACTTGAACTGCATTCCCTTTTTCTCTAGGTAGGCGCCTGATTGCGAAAACTTGAACTATATTCCCTTATTCTCTAGGAGGGCGCCTGATTGCCAAAACATCAACTGTATTCTCTTGTTCTCCAAGTGGGTGCCTGATTGCCAAAACTCGAACTGTATTCCCCTGTTCTCCCGGTGGGCGCCTGATTCTTGTTCTCCAGGTGGGCGCCTGATTGCCAAAACTCGAACTGTATTCCCTTATTCTCCAGGTTGGCGCCTGATTGCCGAAACTCGAATTGTATTCCCTTGTTCTCCAGGTGGGTGCCTGGTTTCCAAAACATTAACTGTATTTCCTTGTTCTACAGGTGGGTGCGTGATTTCCAAAACATGAACTGTATTCCCTTATTCTCCGGGTAGGTGCCTGATTGCCAAAACTCGAACTGTATTTCCTTGTTCTCCAAGTGGGCGACTGATTGCCAAAACTTGAACTATATTCTCTTGTTCTCCGGGTGGGCGACTGATTACCAAAACTCGAACTGTATTCCCTCGTTCTCCAGGTGGGCGCCTGATTGCCAAGACTTGAACTATATTCCATTGTTCTCTGGGTGGGCGCCTGATTATGAAAACTTGAACTGTATCGCCTTGTTCTCTATGTGGGCACCTGATTGAAAAAACTCGAACTATATTCCTTTGTTCTCCAGGTGGGAGCCTGATTGCCAAAACTTGAACTGTATTCCCTTATTCTCCCACTATACTCCCTTGTTCTCCAGGTGGGCACCTTATTGCCAAAACTCGAACTGTGTTCCCTTGTTCTCCAGGTGGGCGCCTCATTGCGAAAACGTGTTCCCATGTTATCCAGGTATGCGCCTGATTGCCAAAACATGAACTATATTCCCTTGTTCTCTAGGTGGGCCCTTATTGCCAAAACTTGAACTGTATTCCCTTGTTCTCTAGGTAAGCGCCTGATTGCCAAAACTCGAACTGTATTCCCATGTTCTCCAAGTGGGCGCCTAATTGCTAAAACTTTAATTGTATTCCCTTGTTCTCCAGGTGGGCACCTGATTGCCAAAACTTAAACTGTATACCCTTATTCTCCAGGTAGGCGCTTGAATGCCAAAACTCGAACTGTATTTCCTTGCTCTCCAAGTGGGCGCCTAATTGCAAAAACTTGAAATGTATTCCCTGCTTCTCCAGGTGGGTTCTTAATTTCCAGAACATGAATTGTATTCCCTTGTTCTCCAGGTGGGCGCCTGATTGCTAAAACTTTAATTGTATTCCCTTGTTCTCCATGTGGGCGCCTGATTGCCAAAACTTAAACTATATTTCCCTATTCTCCGGGTAGGCGCTTGAATGCGAAAAATCGAACTGTATTTCCTTGTTCTCCAAGTAGGCGCCTGATTGCAAAAACTTGAACTGTATTCCCTTATTCTCCAGGTGGGTTCTTGATTTCCAAAACATGAACTGTATTCCTTTGTTCTCGATGTGGGCGTCTGATTGACAAAACTTGAACTGTATTCCCTTATTCTCCAGGTGGGCGTCTGATTGCCAAAACTCGAACTGTATTCCCTTGTTCTCCAGATGGGTGCTTGAATGCCAAAACTTTAAATGTATTCCCTCGTTCTGTAGGTGGGCGCTTGATTGCCCAAACTCGAATTGCATTCCCTTTTTCTCCGGGTAGGTGCCTGATTGCGAAAACTTGAACTATATTACCTTGTTCTCTAGGTGGACACCTGATTGCCAAAACTTCAACTGTATTCCCTTGTTCTCCAGGTGGGCGCCTGATTACCAAAACTCAAACTGTATTCCTTTGTTCTCCAGGTGGGCGCCTGATTGCCAAAACTTGAACTGTATTCCCTTGTTCTCCTGGTGGGCGCTTGATTGCCAAAACTCGAACTGCATTCCCTAGTTCTTCGGGTAGGCGCCTGATTGCCAAAACTCAAATTGTATTCCTGTGTTCTCCAGGTGGGCGCCTGATTGCCAAAATTTGAACTATATTCCCTTATTCTCTAGGCGGGCGCCTGATTGCCAAAACTTGAACTGTATTCCCTTGTTCTCCAGCTGGACGCCTGATTGCCAAAATTTGAACTATATTCCCTTATTCTCTAGGCGGGCGCCTGATTGCAAAAACTTGAACTGTATTCCCTTGTTCTCCAGCTGGACGCCTGATTGCAAAAACTCGAACAACATTCCCTTGTTCTTCGGGTAGGCACCTGATTTCCAAAATTCAAACTATATTCCCTTGTTCTCCATGTGGGCGCCTAATTTCCAGAACTGGAACTGTATTCCCTTGTTCTCCAGGTGGGCACCTGATTGCGAAAACTCAAACTATATTCCCTTGTCCTCCAAGTGGGCGCCTGATTGCCAAAACTCGAACTGTATTCCCTTGTTCTCCTGGTGGGTGCCTGATTTCCAAAACTTAAAGTGTATTTCCTTGGTCTCCGGGTAGGCACTTGAATGCCAAAAATCGAACTGTATTTCCTTGTTCTCCAAGTAGGCGCCTGATTGCAAAAACTTAAACTGTATTCCCTTTTTATTCAGGTGGGTGCTTGATTGCCAGAACATGAACTGCATTCCCTTGTTCTCGAGGTGGGCGCCTGAATTCCAAAACTTGAACTGTATTCCCTTGTTCTCCAGGTGGGCGTCTAATTGCCAAAGCTCGAACTGTATTACCTTGTTCTCCATATGGGTTCCTGATTACCAAAACTTTAACTGTATTCCCTTGTTCTATAAGTGGGCGCTTGATTGACCAAACTTGAACTGCATTCCCTTTTTCTCTAGGTAGGCGCCTGATTGCGAAAACTTGAACTATATTCCCTTATTCTCTAGGAGGGCGCCTGATTGCCAAAACATCAACTGTATTCTCTTGTTCTCCAAGTGGGTGCCTGATTGCCAAAACTCGAACTGTATTCCCCTGTTCTCCAGGTGGGCGCCTGATTCTTGTTCTCCAGGTGGGCGCCTGATTGCCAAATTCGAACTGTATTCCCTTATTCTCCAGGTTGGCGCCTGATTGCCGAAACTCGAACTGTATTCCCTTGTTCTCCAGGTGGGTGCCTGGTTGCCAAAACATTAACTGTATTTCCTTGTTCTCCAGGTGGGTGCGTGATTGCCAAAACATGAACTGTATTCCCTTATTCTCCGGGTAGGTGCCTGATTGCCAAAACTCAAACTGTATTTCCTTGTTCTCCAAGTGGGCGACTGATTGCCAAAACTTGAACTATATTCCATTGTTCTCTAGGTGGGCGCCTGATTATGAAAACTTGAACTGTATCGCCTAGTTCTCTATGTGGGCACTTGATTGAAAAAACTTGAACTATATTCCTTTGTTCTCCAGGTGGGAGCCTGATTGCCAAAACTTGAACTGTATTCCCTTATTCTCCCACTATACTCCCTTGTTCTCCAGGTGGGCGCCTGATTACCAAAACTCGAACTGTATTCCCTCGTTCTCCAGGTGGGCGCCTGATTGCCAAGACTTGAACTATATTCCATTGTTCTCTAGGTGGGCGCCTGATTATGAAAACTTGAACTGTATCGCCTAGTTCTCTATGTGGGCACTTGATTGAAAAAACTTGAACTATATTCCTTTGTTCTCCAGGTGGGAGCCTGATTGCCAAAACTTGAACTGTATTCCCTTATTCTCCCACTATACTCCCTTGTTCTCCAGGTGGGCACCTTATTGCCAAAACTCGAACTGTGTTCCCTTGTTCTCCAGGTGGGCGCCTCATTGCGAAAACGTGTTCCCATGTTATCCAGGTATGCGCCTGATTGCCAAAACTTGAACTATATTCCCTTGTTCTCTAGGTGGGCCCTTATTGCCAAAACTTGAACTGTATTCCCTTGTTCTCTAGGTAAGCGCCTGATTGCCAAAACTCGAACTGTATTCCCATGTTCTCCAAGTGGGCGCCTAATTGCTAAAACTTTAATTGTATTCCCTTGTTCTCCAGGTGGGCACCTGATTGCCAAAACTTAAACTGTATTCCCTTATTCTCCAGGTAGGCGCTTGAATGCCAAAACTCGAACTGTATTTCCTTGCTCTCCAAGTGGGCGCCTAATTGCAAAAACTTGAAATGTATTCCCTGCTTCTCCAGGTGGGTTCTTAATTTCCAGAACATGAATTGTATTCCCTTGTTCTCCAGGTGGGCGCCTGATTGCTAAAACTTTAATTGTATTCCCTTGTTCTCCATGTGGGCGCCTGATTGCCAAAACTTAAACTATATTTCCCTATTCTCCGGGTAGGCGCTTGAATGCCAAAAATCGAACTGTATTTCCTTGTTCTCCAAGTAGGCGCCTGATTGCAAAAACTTGAACTGTATTCCCTTATTCTCCAGGTGGGTTCTTGATTTCCAAAACATGAACTGTATTCCTTTGTTCTCGATGTGGGCGTCTGATTGACAAAACTTGAACTGTATTCCCTTATTCTCCAGGTGGGCATCTGATTGCCAAAACTCGAACTGTATTCCCTTGTTCTCCAGATGGGTGCTTGAATGCCAAAACTTTAAATGTATTCCCTCGTTCTGTAGGTGGGCGCTTGATTGCCCAAACTCGAATTGCATTCCCTTTTTCTCCGGGTAGGTGCCTGATTGCGAAAAGTTGAACTATATTACCTTGTTCTCTAGGTGGACACCTGATTGCCAAAACTTCAACTGTATTCCCTTGTTCTCCAGGTGGGCGCCTGATTACCAAAACTCAAACTGTATTCCTTTGTTCTCCAGGTGGGCGCCTGATTGCCAAAACATGAACTGTATTCCCTTGTTCTCCTGGTGGGCGCTTGATTGCCAAAACTCGAACTGTATTCCCTAGTTCTTCGGGTAGGCGCCTGATTGCCAAAACTCAAATTGTATTCCTGTGTTCTCCAGGTGGGCGCCTGATTGCCAAAATTTGAACTATATTCCCTTATTCTCTAGGCGGGCGCCTGATTGCCAAAACTTGAACTGTATTCCCTTGTTCTCCAGCTGGACGCCTGATTGCCAAAATTTAAACTATATTCCCTTATTCTCTAGGCGGGCGCCTGATTGCAAAAACTTGAACTGTATTCCCTTGTTCTCCAGCTGGACGCCTGATTGCCAAAACTCGAACAACATTCCCTTGTTCTTCGGGTAGGCACCTGATTTCCAAAATTCAAACTATATTCCCTTGTTCTCCATGTGGGCGCCTAATTTCCAGAACTGGAACTGTATTCCCTTGTTCTCCAGGTGGGCACCTGATTGCGAAAACTCAAACTATATTCCCTTGTTCTCCAAGTGGGCGCCTGATTGCCAAAACTCGAACTGTATTCCCTTGTTCTCCTGGTGGGTGCCTGATTTCCAAAACTTAAAGTGTATTTCCTTGGTCTCCGGGTAGGCACTTGAATGCCAAAAATCGAACTGTATTTCCTTGTTCTCCAAGTAGGCGCCTGATTGCAAAAACTTAAATTGTATTCCCTTTTTATTCAGGTGGGTGCTTGATTGCCAGAACATGAACTGCATTCCCTTGTTCTCGAGGTGGGCGCCTGAATTCCAAAACTTGAACTGTATTCCCTTGTTCTCCAGGTGGGCGTCTAATTGCCAAAGCTCGAACTGTATTACCTTGTTCTCCATATGGGTTCCTGATTACCAAAACTTTAACTGTATTCCCTTGTTCTATAAGTGGGCGCTTGATTTACCAAACTTGAACTGCATTCCCTTTTTCTCTAGGTAGGCGCCTGATTGCGAAAACTTGAACTATATTCCCTTATTCTCTAGGAGGGCGCCTGATTGCCAAAACATCAACTGTATTCTCTTGTTCTCCAAGTGGGTGCCTGATTGCCAAAACTCGAACTGTATTCCCCTGTTCTCCAGGTGGGCGCCTGATTCTTGTTCTCCAGGTGGGCGCCTGATTGCCAAATTCGAACTGTATTCCCTTATTCTCCAGGTTGGCGCCTGATTGCCGAAACTCGAACTGTATTCCCTTGTTCTCCAGGTGGGTGCCTGGTTGCCAAAACATTAACTGTATTTCCTTGTTCTCCAGGTGGGTGCGTGATTGCCAAAACATGAACTGTATTCCCTTATTCTCCGGGTAGGTGCCTGATTGCCAAAACTCAAACTGTATTTCCTTGTTCTCCAAGTGGGCGACTGATTGCCAAAACTTGAACTATATTCTCTTGTTCTCCAGGTGGGCGCCTGATTACCAAAACTCGAACTGTATTCCCTCGTTCTCCAGGTGGGCGCCTGATTGCCAAGACTTGAACTATATTCCATTGTTCTCTAGATGGGCGCCTGATTATGAAAACTTGAACTGTATCGCCTTGTTCTCTATGTGGGCACCTGATTGAAAAAACTTGAACTATATTCCTTTGTTCTCCAGGTGGGAGCCTGATTGCCAAAACTTGAATTGTATTCCCTTATTCTCCCACTATACTCCCTTGTTCTCCAGGTGGGCACCTTATTGCCAAAACTCGAACTGTGTTCCCTTGTTCTCCAGGTGGGTGCCTCATTGCGAAAACGTGTTCCCATGTTATCCAGGTATGCGCCTGATTGCCAAAACTTGAACTATATTCCCTTGTTCTCCATGTGGGCGCCTAATTTCTAGAACTGGAACTGTATTCCCTTGTTCTCCAGGTGGGCACCTGATTGCGAAAACTCAAACTATATTCCCTTGTTCTCCAACTGGGCGCCTGATTGCCAAAACTCGAACTGTATTCCCTTTTTCTCCTGGTGGGTGCCTGATTTCCAAAACTTAAAGTGTATTTCCTTGGTCTCCGGGTAGGCGCTTGAATGCCAAAAATCAAACTGTATTTCCTTGTTCTCCAAGTAGGCGCCTGATTGCAAAAACTTGAACTGTATTCCCTTTTTATTCAGGTGGGTGCTTGATTGCCAGAACATGAACTGCATTCCCTTGTTCTCGAGGTGGGCACCTGAATTCCAAAACTTGAACTGTATTCCCTTGTTCTCCAGGTGGGCGTCTGATTGCCAAAGCTCGAACTGTATTACCTTGTTCTCCATATGGTTTCCTGATTCCCAAAACTTTAACTGTATTCCCTTGTTCTATAAGTGGGCGCTTGATTGCCCAAACTCGAACTGCATTCCCTTTTTCTCTAGGTAGGCGCCTGATTGCGAAAACTTGAACTATATTCCCTTATTCTCTAGGAGGGCGCCTGATTGCCAAAACATCAACTGTATTCTCTTGTTCTCCAAGTGGGTGCCTGATTGCCAAAACTTGAACTGTATTCCCCTGTTCTCCAGGTGGGCGCCTGATTCTTGTTCTCCAGGTGAGCTCCTGATTGCCAAAACTCGAACTGTATTCCCTTATTCTCCAGGTTGGCGCCTGATTGCCGAAACTCGAACTGTATTCCCTTGTTCTCCTGGTGGGTGCCTGGTTGCCAAAACATTAACTGTATTTCCTTGTTCTCCAGGTGGGTGCGTGATTGCCAAACCATGAACTGTATTCCCTTATTCTCCGGGTAGGTGCCTGATTGCCAAAACTCGAACTGTATTTCCTTGTTCTCCAAGTGGGCGACTGATTGCCAAAACTTGAACTATATTCTCTTGTTCTCCAGGTGGGCGCCTGATTACCAAAACTCGAACTGTATTCCCTTGTTCTCCAGGTGGGCACCTGATTGCCAAGACTTGAACTATATTCCATTGTTCTCTAGGTGGGCGCCTGATTATGAAAACTTGAACTGTATCGCCTTGTTCTCTATGTGGGCACCTGATTGAAAAAACTTGAACTATATTCCTTTGTTCTCCAGGTGGGAGCCTGATTGCCAAAACTTGAACTGTATTCCCTTATTCTCCCACTATACTCCCTTGTTCTCCAGGTGGGCACCTTATTGCCAAAACTCGAACTGTGTTCCTTTGTTCTCCAGGTGGGCGCCTGATTGCCAAAACATGGACTGTATTCCCTTGTTCTTCAGATGGGCACCTTATTGCCAAAACCCGAACTGTATTCCCTTGTTCTCCAGGTGGGTGCCTGATTGCTAAAACATGAATTGTATTCCTTTGTTCTCCAAGTGGGCGCCATATTTCCAAAACTCAAATTGTATTCCCTTCTTCTCTAGGTGGGCACCTGATTGCCTAAACTTGAACTGTATTCCCTTGTCCACCAGGTGGGAACCTTATTGCCAAAACTCGAAGTATATTCCCTTGTTCTCCAGGTGGGCGCCCGATTGCCAAAACTTGAAGTATATTCCCTTGTTCTCCAGGTGGGCGCCTGATTGCCAAAACTTGAACTGTATTCCCTTGTTCTCTAGGTGGGTGCCTGATTGCCAAAACTTGAACTGTATTCCCTTGTTCTTCAGGTGGGCGTCTTATTGCGAAAACTTGAATTGTATTCCTTTGTCCTCCAGGTAGGTGCCTGATTACCAAAATTCGAACTGTATTCCCTTGTTCTCAAGGTGGGCACCTGATTGCCAAAACTTGAACTGTATTCCCTTGTTCTCCAGGTGGGCACCTTATTGCCAAAACTCGAACTATATTCCCTTGTTCACTAGTTGGGCTCCTGATTGCCAAAACTTAAACTGTATTCCCTTGTTCTCCAGGTGGGAACCATATTGCAAAAACTCAAACTGTATTCTATTATTCTCCAGGTGGGTGCCCGATTGCCAAAACTTGAACTGTATTCCCTTGTTCTCCAGGTGGGCGCTTGATTGCCAAAACTCGAACTGCATTCCCTTGTTCTTCGGGTACTCGCCTGATTGCCAAAACTCAAATTGTATTCCTGTGTTCTCCAGGTGGGCGCCTGATTGCCAAAACTTGAACTATATTCCCTTGTTCTCTAGGCGGGCGCCTGATTGCCAAAATTTGAACTGTTTTCCCTTGTTCTCCAGGTGGATGCCTGATTGCCAAAACTCGAACAGCATTCCCTTGTTCTTCGGGTAGGCACCTAATTTCAAAAACTCAAACTATATTCCCTTGTTCTCCATGTGGGTGCCTAATTGCCAGAACTGGAACTGTATTCCCTTGTTCTCCAGGTGGGCACCTGATTGCGAAAACTCAAACTATATTCCCTTGTTCTCCAAGTGGGATCCTGATTGCCAAAACTCGAACTATATTCCCTTGTTCTCCTGGTGGGTGCCTAATTTCCAAAACTTAAAGTGTATTTCCTTGGTCTCCGGGTAGGCGCTTGAATGCCAAAAATCGAAATGTATTTCCTTGTTCTCCAAGTAGGCCCCTGATTGCAAAAAATTGAACTGTATTCCCTTTTTCTTCAGGTGGGTGCTTGATTGCAAGAACATGAACTGCATTCCCTTGTTCTCTAGGTGGGCGCCTGAATTCCAAAACTTGAACTGTATTCCCTTGTTCTCCAGGTGGGCATCTTATTTCCAAAGCTCGAACTGTATTACCTTGTTCTCCATATGGGTTCTTGATTGCTAAAACTTTAACTGTATTCCCTTGTTCTATAAGTGGGCGCCTGATTGCCCAAACTCGAACTGCATTCCCTTTTTCTCTGGGTAGGCACCTGATTGCGAAAACTTGAACTATATTCCCTTATTCTTTAGGAGGGCGCCTGATTGCCAAAACATCAACTGTATTCCCTTGTTCTCCAGGTGGGTGCCTGATTGCCAAAACTCAAACTTTATTCCCTTATTCTCTAGGTTGGCGCCTGATTGCCAAAACTCGAACTGTATTCCCTTGTTATCTAGGTGGGTGCCTGATTGCCAAAACATTAACTGTATTTCCTTGTTCTCCAGGTGGGCGCGTGATTGCCAAAACATGAACTGTATTCCCTTATTCTCCGGGTAGGCGCCTGATTGCCAAAAGTCGAACTGTATTTCCTTGTTCTCCAAGTGGGCGACTGATTGCCAAAACTTGAACTATATTCTCTTGTTCTCCAGGTGGGCGCCTGATTACCAAAACTCGAACTGTATTCCCTCGTTCTCCAGGTGGGCGCCTGATTGCCAAGACTTGAACTATATTCCATTGTTCTCCAGGTGGGTGCCTGATTATGAAAACTTGAACTGTATCACCTTGTTCTCTATGTGGGCACCTGATTGATAAAACTTGAACTATATTCCTTTATTCTCAGGGTGGGCGCCTGATTTCCAAAATTCAAACTATATTCCCTTGTTCTCCAGGTGGGAGCCTGATTGCCAAAAGTTGAAGTGTATTCCCTTATTCTCCAGGTTGGCGCCTGATTGCCAAAACTCGAACTGTATTCCCTTGTTCTCTAGGTGGGTGCCTGATTGCCAAAACATTAACTGTATTTCCTTGTTCTCCAGGTGGGAGCGTGATTGCCAAAACATGAACTGTATTCCCTTATTCTCCGGGTAGGCGCCTGATTGCCAAAACTCGAACTGTATTTCCTTGTTCTCCAAGTGCGCGACTGATTGCCAAAACTTGAACTATATTCTCTTGTTCTCCAGGTGGGCGCCTGATTACCAAAACTCGAACTGTATTCCCTCGTTCTCCAGGTGGGCGCCTGATTGCCAAGACTTGAACTTTATTCCATTGTTCTCCAGGTGGGTGCCTGATTATGAAAACTTGAACTGTATCACCTTGTTCTCTATGTGGGCACCTGATTGACAAAACTTGAACTATATTCCTTTATTCTCAGGGTGGGCGCCTGATTTCCAAAATTCAAACTATATTCCCTTGTTCTCCATGTGGGTGCCTAATTGCCAGAACTGGAACTGTATTCCCTTGTTCTCCAGGTGGGCACCTGATTGCGAAAACTCAAACTATATTCCCTTGTTCTCTAGGTGGGTGCCTGATTGCCAAAACATTAATTGTATTTCCTTGTTCTCCAGGTGGGAGCGTGATTGCCAAAACATGAACTGTATTCCCTTATTCTCCGGGTAGGCGCCTGATTGCCGAAACTCGAACTGTATTTCCTTGTTCTCCAAGTGCGCGACTGATTGCCAAAACTTGAACTATATTCTCTTGTTCTCCAGGTTGGCGCCTGATTGCCAAAACTCGAACTGTATTCCCTTGTTCTCTAGGTGGGTGCCTGATTGCCAAAACATTAACTGTATTTCCTTGTTCTCCAGGTGGGCGCGTGATTGCCAAAACATGAACTGTATTCCCTTATTCTCCGGGTAGGTGCCTGATTGCCAAAACTCGAACTGTATTTCCTTGTTCTCCAAGTGGGCGACTGATTGCCAAAACTTGAACTATATTCTCTTGTTCTCCGGGTGGGCGACTGATTACCAAAACTCGAACTGTATTCCCTCGTTCTCCAGGTGGGCGCCTGATTGCCAAGACTTGAACTATATTCCATTGTTCTCCAGGTGGGTGCCTGATTATGAAAACTTGAACTGTATCGCCTTGTTCTCTATGTGGGAACCTGATTGACAAAACTTGAACTATATTCCTTTATTCTCCAGGTGGGCGCCTGATTTCCAAAATACAAACTATATTCCCTTGTTCTCCAGGTGGGAGCCTGATTGCCAAAAGTTGAAGTGTATTCCCTTATTCTCCCACCGTATTCCCTTGTTCTCCAGATTGGCACCTTATTGCCAAAACTCGAATTGTGTTGCCTTGTTCTCCAGGTGGGCGCCTGATTGCCAAAACTTGAATTGTATTCCCTTGTTCTCCAGGTGGGCACCTGATTGCCAAAACTCGAACTGTATTCCGTTGTTCTCTAGGTGGGCGCCTGATTATGAAAACTTGAACTGTATTCCGTTGTTCTCCAGGTGGGCAACTTATTGCCAAAACTCGAACTGTATTCCATTGTTCTCTAGGTGGGTGCCTGATTGCCAAAACTTAAACTGTATTCCCTTGTTCTCCAGGTGGGCGCCTGATTACCAAAACTCGAACTGTATTCCCTTGTTCTCCAGGTGGGCGCCTGATTGCAAAAACTTGAACTAAATTCCCATGTTCTCCATGTGGGTGCCTGATTGCCAAAACTTGAACTGTATTCCCTTGTTCTTCAGGTGGGTGCCTGATTATGAAAACTTGAACTGTATCGCCTTGTTCTCTATGTGTGCACCTGATTGCCAAAACTTGAACTGTATTCCCTTGTTCTCCAGGTGGGCACCTTATTGCCAAAACTCGAACTATATTCCCTTGTTCTCTATGTGGGCACCTGATTGCCAAAACTTGAACTGTATTCCCTTGTTCTCCAGGTGGGTGCCTGATTACCAAAACTCGAACTATATTCCCTTGTTCTCCAGATGGGCGCCTAATTGCCAAAATTTGAACTATATTCCCTTGTTCTCCAGGCGGGCGCCTGATTATGAAAACTTGAACTGTATCGCCTTGTTCCCTATGTGGGCACCTGATTGACAAAACTTGAACTATATTCCTTTATTCTCCAGGTGGGCGCCATATTTCCAAAACATGAATTGTATTCCCTTGTTCTCAAGGTTGGAGCCTGATTGCCAAAACTCGAACTGTATTCCCTTGTTCTCTAGGTGGGTGCCTGATTGCCAAAACTTTAACTGAATTTCCTTGTTCTCCAGGTGGGCGCCTGATTGCCAAAACTCGAACTGTATCACCTTGTTCTCTATGTGGGCACCTGATTGACAAAACTTGAACTGTATTTCCTTGTTCTCCAAGTGGGAGCCTGATGACCAAAACTCAAACTATATTCCCTTGTTCTCCAGTTGGGAGCCTAATTGCCAAAACTTGAATTGTATTACCTTATTTTCCCACCGTATTCCCTTGTCCTCTAGGTGGGCAACTTATTATCAAAACTCGAACTGTGTTCCCTTGTTCTCTAGGTGGGCGTTTGATTGCCAAAACTTGAACTGTATTCCTTTGTTCTCCAAGTGGGCGCCATATTTCCAAAACTCAAATTTTATTCCTTTGTTCTCTAGGTGGGCGCCTGATTGCCTAAACTTGAACTGTATTCCCTTGTCCACCAGGTTGGAACTTTATTGCCAAAACTCGAACTATATTCCCTTGTTCTCTAGGTAGGCGCCTGATTGCCAAAACTTGAACTATATTCCCTTGATCTCCAGGTGGGCGCCTGATTGCCAAATCTTGAACTGTATTCCCTTGTTCTTCAAGTGGGTGCCTGATTGCCAAAACTTGAACTGTATTCCCTTGTTCTCCAGGTGGGTGTCTGATTACCAAAACTCAAACTGTATTCCCTTGTTCTCTAGGTGGGCACCTGATTGCCAAAACTTGAACTATATTCCCTTGTTCTCCAGGTGGGCACCTTATTGCCAAAATTCGAACTATATTCCATTGTTCTCCAGGTGGGTGCCTGATTGCCAAAACATGAACTGTATTCCCTTGTTCTCCAGGTGGGCGCCTTATTGCCAAAACTCGAACTGCATTCCCTTGTTCTTCGGGTAGACGCCTAATTGCCAAAACTCAAACTATATTCCTTTGTTCTCCAGGTGGGCGACTGATTGCCAAAACTTGAACTATATTCCCTTGTTCTCCAGGTGGGCACCTGATTGTGAAAACTTGAACTATATTCATGTGTTATCCAAGTGGGCGCATGATTGCCAAAACTTGAACTGTATTCCCTTGTTATCCAGGTGGACGCATGATTGCCAAAACTTGAACTGTATTCCCTTGTTCTCCAGGTGGACGCCTGATTACCAAAACTCGAACTGTATTCCCTTGTTCTTCAGGTGGGCGCCTGATTGCCAAAACTTGAACTATATTCCCTTGTTCTCCAGGTGGGTGCCTGACTATAAAAACTTTAACTGTATCGCCTTGTTCCCTATGTGGGCACTAGATTGAGAAAACTTGAACTATATTCTTTTAATCTCCAGGTGGGTGCCATATTTCCAAAACATGAACTGTATTCCCTTGTTCTCCAGGTTGGCGCCTGATTGCCAAAACTCGAACTGTATTCCCTTGTTCTCCAGGTTGGAGCCTGATTGCCAAAACTCGAACTGTATTCCCTTGTTCTCTAGGTGGGTGCCTGATTGCCAAAACTTTAACTGAATTTCCTTGTTCTCCAGGTGGGCGCCTGATTGCCAAAACTTGAACTGTATTCTCTTATTCTCCAGGTAGGCACCTGATTGCCAAAACTCGAACTGTATTTCCTTGTTCTCCAAGTGGGAGCCTGATTTCCAAAACTTGAACTATATTATCTTGTTCTCCAAGTGGACGCCTGATTACCAAAACTCGAACTGTATTCCCTTGTTCTTCAGGTGGGTACCTGATTTCCAAAACTTGAACTATATTCCCTTGTTCTCCAGGTGGGCGCCTGACTATAAAAACTTGAACTGTATCGCCTTGTTCCCTATGTGGGCACTAGATTGAGAAATCTTAAACTATATTCTTTTATTATCCAGGTGGGCGCCATATTTCCAAAACATGAACTGTATTCCCTTGTTCTCCAAGTTGGCGCCTGATTGCCAAAACTTGAACTGTATTCCCTTGTTCTCCAGGTGGGCGCCTGATTGCCAAAACTTGAACTGTATTCTCTTATTCTCTGGGTAGGCACCTGATTGCAAAAGCTCAAACTGTATTTCCTTGTTCTCCAAGTGGGCGCCTGATTGCCAAACCTTGAACTATATTCCCTTGTTCTCCTGGTGGGAGCCTGATTACCAAAACTCGAACTGTATTCCCTCGTTCTCTAGGTGGGCGCCTGATTTACAAGACTTGAACTATATTCCATTATTCTCCAGGTGGGCGCCTGATTATGAAAACTTGAACTGTATCACCTTGTTCTCTATGTGGGCACCTGATTGACAAAACTTGAACTATATTCCTTTATTCTCCAGGTGGGCGCCTGATTTCCTAAACATGAACTGTATTCCCTTATTCTCCAAGTAGGCGCCTGATTACCAAAACTCAAACTATATTCCCTTGTTCTCCAGGTGGGAGCCTGATTGCCAAAACTTGAACTTTATTCCTTTATTTTCCCACCATATCCCCTTGTTCTCCAGGTGGGCACCTTATTGTCAAAACTTGAAATGTGTTCCCTTGTTCTCCAGGTGGGCGCCTAATTGCCAAAACATGAATAGTATTCCCTTGTTCTCCAGGTGGGCACCTTATTGCCAAAACTCGAACTGTATTACCTTGTTCTCCAGGTGGGTGCCTGATTGCCAAAACATGAATTATTTTCCTTTGTTCTCCAAGTGGGCGCCATATTTCCAAAACTCAAATTGTATTCCCTTGTTCTCTAGGTGGGCGCCTGATTGCCTAAACTTGAACTGTATTTCCTTGTCCACCAGGTTGGAACCTTATTGCCAAAACTCGAACTGTATTCCCTTGTTCTCCAGGTGGGCGCCTGATTGCCAAAACTTGAACTATATTCCCTTGTTCTCCAGGTGGGCACCTGATTTCCAAAACTTGAACTGTATTCCCTTGTTCTTCAGGTGGGTGCCTGATTGCCAAAACTTGAACTGTATTCCCTTGTTCTCCAGGTGGGCGTCTGATTGAGAAAACATGAACTGTATTCCTTTGTTCTCCAGGTAGGTGCCTGATTACCAAAACTCAAACTGTATTCCCTTGTTCTCCAGGTGGGTGCCTGATTGCCAAAACATTAATTGTATTCCCTTGTTCTCCAGGTGAGCGCGTGCTGCCAAAACTTGAATTGTATTCTCTTATTCTCCGGGTAGGCGCCTGATTGCCAAAACTCGAATTGTATTTCCTTGTTCTCCAAGTTGGCGCCTGATTGCCAAAACTTGAACTATATTCCCTTATTCTCCAGGTGGGTGCCTAATTACCAAAACTCTAACTGTATTCCCTTGTTTTCCAAGTGGGCTCCTGATTGCCAAAACATGAATTGTATTCCCTTGTTCTCTAGGTGGGCACCATATTGCCAAAACTCGAACTGTATTCCCTTGTTCTCTAGGTGTGCGCCTGATTGCCAAAACTTGAACTGTATTCCCTTATTCTCTAGGTGGGTGCCTAAATGCCAAAACTCGAACTGTATTCCCTTGTTCTCCAGGTGGGCGCTTGATTGCCAAAACTTGAACTATATTCCCTTGTTTTCTAGGCGGGCGCCTGATTGCCAAAACTTGAATTGTATTCTCCTGTTCTCCAGGTGGACGCCTGATTGCCAAAACTCGAACAACATTCCCTTGTTCTTCGGGTAGGCGCCTGATTGCCAAAACTCAAACTATATTCCCTTGTTCTCCAGGTGGGTGCCTAATTGCCAGAACTGGAAATGTAATCCCTTGTTCTCCAGGTGGGCACCTGATTGCGAAAACTCAAACAGTATTCCCTTGTTCTCCAAGTGGGCGCCTGATTGCCAAAACTCGAACTGTATTGCCTTGTTCTCCTGGTGGGTGCCTTATTGCTAAAACTTAAAGTGTATTTCCGTATTCTCCGGGTAGGCGCTTGAATGCAAAAAATCGAACTGTATTTCCTTGTTCTCCAAGTAGGCGCCTGATTGCAAAATCTTGAACTGTATTCCCTTTTTCTTCAGGTGGGTTCTTGATTGCCAGAACATGAATTGCATTCCCTTGTTCTCGAGGTGGACGCCTGAATTCCAAAACTCGAACTGTATTCCCTTGTTCTCCAGGTGGGCGTCTGATTGCCAAAGCTCGAACTGTATTACCTTGTTCTCCATATGGGTTCCTGATTGCCAAAACTTTAACTGTATTCCCTTGTTCTATAGGTGGGCGCTTGATTTCCGAAACTCGAACTGCATTCCCTTTTTCTCTAGGTAGGCGCCTGATTTCGAAAACTTGAACTATATTCCCTTATTCTCTAGGTGGGTGCCTGATTGCCAAAACATCAATTGTATTCCCTTGTTCTCCAGGTAGGCGCCTGATTACCAAAACTCGAACTGTATTCCCTTGTTCTCCAGGTGGGCGCCTAATTGCCAAAACTTGAACTATATTCCCTTGTTCTATAGGTGGGTGCCTGATTGCCAAAACTCAAACTGTTCCCTTATTCTCCAGGTTGGCGCCTGATTGCCAAAACTCGAACTGTATTCCCTTGTTCTCCAGGTGGGTGCCTGATTGCCAAAACTTTAACTGTATTTCCTGGTTCTCCAGGTGGGCGCGTGATTGCCAAAACTTGAACTGTATTCCCTTATTCTCCGGGTAGGCGCCTGATTGCCAAAACTCGAACTGTATTTCCTTGTTCTCCAAGTGGGCGCCTGATTGCCAAAACTTGAACTATATTCTCTTGTTCTCCAAGTGGGCGCCTGATTACCAAAACTCGAACTGTATTCCCTCATTCTCCAGTTGAGCGCCTGATTGCCAAGACTTGAACTATATTCCATTGTTCTCCAAGTGGGCGCCTGATTATGAAAACTTGAACTGTATCGCCTTGTTCTCTATGTGGGCACCTGATTGACAAAACTCCAACTATATTCCTTTATTCTCCATGTGGGCGCCTGATTTCCAAAACATGAATTGTATTCCCTTATTCTCCAGGTAGGCGCCTGATTACAAAAATTCAAACTATATTCCCTTGTTCTCCAGGTGGGAGCCTGATTGCCAAAATATGAAGTGTATTCCCTTATTTTCCCACCGTATTCCCTTGTTCTCCAGGTTGGCACCTTATTGCCAAAACTCGAATTGTGTTCCCTTGTTCTCCAGCTGGGCGCCTGATTGCCAAAACTTGAACTGTATTCCCTTGTTCTCCAGGTGGGCACCTGATCGCCAAAACTCGAATTGTATTCCCTTGTTCTCTAGGTGGGCGCCTGATTATGAAAACTTGAACTGTATTCCCTTGTTCTCCAGGTGGGCACCTTATTGCCAAAACTTGAACTGTATTCCCTTGTTATCCAGGTGGGCACCTTATTGCCAAAACTCGAACTGTATTCCCTTGTTCTCTAGGTGGGCACCAGATTCCCAAAACTTGAACTGTATTCACTTGTTCTCCAGGTAGGCACCTTATTGCCAAAACTCGAACTGTATTCCATTGTTCTACAGGTGGGTGCCTGATTGCCAAAACTTGAACTGTATTCCCTTGTTCTACAGGTGGGCGCCTGATTGCCAAAACTCGAACTGCATTCCCTTATTCTTCGGGTAGGCGCCTGATTGCCAAAACTCAAACTGTATTCCTTTGTTCTCCAGTTGGGCGCCTGATTGCCAAAACTTGAACAATATTCCCTTGTTCTTCAGGTGGGCGCCTGATTGCGAAAACTTGAACTATATTCCCGTATTTTCCAGGTGGGCACATGATTGCCAAAACTTGAACTGTATTCCCTTGTTCTCCAGGTGGGCGCATGATTGCCAAAACTTAAACTGTATTCCCTTGTTCTCTAGGTGGGCGCCTGATTTCGAAAACTTGAACTGTATTCCCTTGTTTTCCAGGAAGGCGCCTGATTACCAAAACTCAAACTGTATTCCCTTGTTCTCCAGGTGGGCATCTGATTGCCAAAACTTGAACTGTATTCCCTTGTTCTCTAGGTGGGCGTCTGATTGCGAAAACATGAAATGTATTCCCTTGTTCTCCAGGTAGGTGCCTGATTACCAAAACTCAAACTGTATTCCCTTGTTCTCCAGTGGGTGCCTGATTGCCAAAACATTAATTGTATTCCCTTGTTCTCTAGGTGAGCGCGTGATTGCCAAAACTTGAATTGTATTCCCTTATTCTCCGGGTAGGCGTCTGATTGCCAAAACTCGAATTGTATTTCCTTGTTCTCCAAGTTGGCGCCTGATTGCAAAAACTTGAACTATATTCCCTTATTCTCCAGGTGGGCGCCTGATTACCAAAACTCTAACTGTATTCCCTTGTTTTCCAGATGGGCTCCTGATTGCCAATACTTGAATTGTATTCCCTTGTTCTCTAGGTGGGCACCATATTGCCAAAAGTCGAAGTGTATTCCCTTGTTCTCTAGGTGGGCGCCTGATTGCCAAAACTCAAACTGTATTCCCTTGTTCTCCAGGTAGGTGCCTGATTACCAAAACTCAAACTGTATTCCCTTGTTCTCCAGGTGGGTGCCTGATTGCCAAAACATTAATTGTATTCCCTTGTTCTCTAGGTGAGCGCGTGATTGCCAAAACTTGAATTGTATTCCCTTATTCTCCGGGTAGGCGTCTGATTGCCAAAACTCGAATTGTATTTCCTTGTTCTCCAAGTTGGCGCCTGATTGCCAAAACATGAACTATATTCCCTTATTCTCTAGGTGGGCGCCTGATTACCAAAACTCTAACTGTATTCCCTTGTTTTCCAGATGGGCTCCTGATTGCCAAAACTTGAACTGTATTCCCTTGTTCTCTAGGTGGGCACCATATTGCCAAAAGTCGAAGTGTATTCCCTTGTTCTCTAGGTGGGCGCCTGATTGCCAAAACTTGAACTGTATTTCCTTATTCTCTAGGTGGGCGCCTAATTGCCATAACTCGAACTGTATTCCCTTGTTCTCCAGGTAGGCTCTTGATTGCCAAAACTTGAACTATATTCCGTTGTTCTCTAGGCGGGTGCCTGATTGCCAAAACTTGAACTGTATTCCCTTGTTCTCCAGGTGGACGCCTGACTGCCAAAACTCTAACTGTATTCCCTTGTTCTCCAAGTGGGCGCTTGATTACCAAAACTCGAACTGCATTCCCTTGTTCTTCGGGTAGGCGCCTGATTGCTAAAACTCAAACTGTATTCCTTTGTTCTCCAGGTGGGCGCCTGATTGCCAAAACTTGAACTATATTCCTTGTTTTCTAGGCGGGCGCCTGATTGCCAAAACTTGAACTGTATTCCCTTGTTTTCCAGGTGGACGCCTGATTGCCAAAACTCGAACAACATTCCCTTGTTCTTCGGGTAGGCGCCTGATTGCCAAAACTCAAACTATATTCCCTTGTTCTCCAAGTGGGCGCCTAATTGCCAGAATTGGAAATGTATTCCCTTGTTCTCCAGTTGGGCGCCTGATTGCCAAGACTTGAACTATATTCCATTGTTCTCCAGGTGGGCGCCTGATTATGAAAACTTGAACTGTATCGCCTTCTTCTCTATGTGGGCACCTGATTGACAAAACCTGAACTATATTCCTTTATTCTCCAGGTGGGCGCCTGATTTCCAAAACATGAACTGTATTCCCTTATTCTCCAGGTAGGCGCCTGATTACCAAAATTCAAACTATATGCCCTTGTTCTCCAGGTGGGAGCCTGATTGCCAAAACTTGAAGTGTATTCCCTTATTTCCCCACCGTATTCCCTTGTTCTCCAAGTTGGCACCTTATTGCCAAAACTCGAATTGTGTTCCTTTGTTCTCCAGGTGGGCGCCTGATTGCCAAAACTTGAATTGTATTCCCTTGTTCTCCAGGTGGGCACCTGATCGCCAAAACTCAAATTGTATTCCCTTGTTCTCTAGGTGAGCGCCTGATTATGAAAACTTGAACTGTATTCCCTTGTTTTCTTTGTGGGCACCTTATTGCCAAAACTTGAACTGTATTCCCTTGTTCTCCAGGTGATTACCTTATTGCCAAAACTCGAACTGTATTCCCTTGTTATCTAGGTGGGCACCTGATTGCCAAACCTTGAACTGTATTCACTTGTTCTCCAGGTAGGCACCTTATTGCCAAAACTCGAACTGTATTCCATTGTTCTACAGGTGGGTGCCTGATTGCCAAAACTTGAACTGTATTCCCTTGTTCTCCAGGTGGGCACCTGATTTCCAAAACTCTAACTGCATTCCCTTGTTCTTCGGGTAGGCGCCGGATTGCCAAAACTCAAATTGTATTCTCTTGTTCTCTAGGTGGGCGCCTGATTATGAAAACTTGAACAGTATTCCCTTGTTCTCCAGGTGGGCACCTTATTGCCAAAACTTGAACTGTATTCCCTTGTTCTCCAGGTGGGCACCCTATTGCAAAAACTCGAACTGTATTCCCTTGTTATCTAGGTGGGCACCTGATTGCCAAAACTTGAACTGTATTCACTTGTTCTCCAGGTAGGCAACTTATTGCCAAAACTCGAACTGTATTCCATTGTTCTACAGGTGGGTGCCTGATTGCCAAAACTTGAACCGTATTCCCTTGTTCTTCAGGTGGGTGCCTGATTGCCAAAACTTGAACTGTATTCCCTTGTTCTCCAGGTGGGCGTCTGATTGCGAAAACATGAACTGTATTCCCTTGTTCTCCAGGTAGGTGCCTGATTACCAACACTCAAACTGTATTCCCTTGTTCTCCAGGTGGGTGCCTGATTGCCAAAACATTAATTGTATTCCCTTGTTCTCCAGGTGAGCGCGTGATTGCCAAAACTTGAATTGTATTCCCTTATTCTCCGGGTAGGCGTCTGATTGCCAAAACTCGAATTGTATTTCCTTGTTCTCCAATTTGGCGCCTGATTGCCAAAACTGGAACTATATTCCCTTATTCTCCAGGTGGGCGCCTGATTACCAAAACTCTAACTGTATTCCCTTTGTTTTCCAGATGGGCTCCTGATTGCCAAAACTTGAATTGTATTCCCTTGTTCTCTAGGTGGGAACCATATTGCTAAAAGTCGAAGTGTATTCCCTTGTTCTCTAGGTGGGCGCCTGATTGCCAAAACTTGAACTGTATTCCCTTATTCTCTAGGTTGGCGCCTAATTGCCAAAACTCGAACTGTATTCCCTTGTTCTCCAGGTAGGCTCTTGATTGCCAAAACTTGAACTATATTCTCTTGTTCTCTAGGCGGGCACCTGATTGCCAAAACTTGAACTGTATTCCCTTGTTCTCCAGGTGGACGCCTGATTGCCAAAACTCGAACTGTATTCCCTTCTTCTCCAAGTGGGCGCTTGATTACCAAAACTCGAACTGCATTCCCTTGTTCTTCGGGTAGGCGCCTGATTTCTAAAACTCAAACTGTATTCCTTTGTTCTCCAGGTGGGCGCCTGATTGCCAAAACTTGAATTATATTCCCTTGTTTTCTAGGCGGGCGCCTGATTGCCAAAACTTGAACTGTATTCCCTTGTTCTCCAGGTGGACGCCTGATTCCCAAAACTCGAACAACATTCCCTTGTTCTTCGGGTAGGCGCCTGATTGCCAAAACTCAAACTATATTCCCTTGTTCTCCAGGTGGGCGCCTAATTGCCAGAACTGGAAATGTATTCCCTTGTTCTCCAGTTGGGCGCCTGATTGCCAAGACTTGAACTATATTCCATTGTTCTCCAGGTGGGCGCCTGATTATGAAAACTTGAACTGTATCGCCTTGTTCTCTATGTGGGCACCTGATTGACAAAACCTGAACTATATTCCTTTAATCTCCAGGTGGGCGCCTGATTTCCAAAACATGAACTGTATTCCCTTATTCTCCCACTGTATTCCCTTGTTCTCCAGGTTGGTACCTTATTGCCAAAACTCGATTTGTGTTCTCTTGTTCTCTAGGTGGGCGCCTGATTGCCAAAACTTGAACTGTATTCCCTTGTTCTCCAGGTGGGCACCTGATCGCCAAAACTCAAATTGTATTCCCTTGTTCTCTAGGTGGGCGCCTGATTATGAAAACTTGAACTGTATTCCCTTGTTCTCCAGGTGGCCACCTTATTGCCAAAACTTGAACTGTATTCCCTTGTTCTCCAGGTGGGCACCTTATTGCCAAAAATCGAACTGTATTTCCTTGTTATCTAGGTGGGCACCTGATTGCCAAAACTTGAACTGTATTCACTTGTTCTCCAGGTAGGCACCTTATTGCCAAAACTCGAACTGTATTCCATTGTTCTACAGGTGGGTGCCTGATTGCAAAAACTTAAACTATATTCCCTTGTTCTCCAGGTGGGCGCTTGATTACTAAAACTCGAATTGCATTCCCTTGTTCTTCGGGTAGGCGCCTGATTGCCAAAACTCAAACTGTATTCCATTGTTCTCCAGGTGGGCGCCTGATTGCCAAAACTTGAACTATATTCCCTTGTTCTTCAGGTGGGTGCCTGATTGCGAAAACTTGAACTATATTCCCGTGTTCTCCAGGTGGCCGCATGATTGCCAAAACTTAAACTGTATTCCCTTGTTCTCCAGGTGGGCGCATGATTGCCAAAACTTGAACTGTATTCCCTTGTTAACTAGGTGGGCGCCTGATTTCGAAAACTTGAACTGTATTCCCATGTTTTCCAGGCAGGCGCCTGATTACCAAAACTCAAACTATATTCCCTTGTTCTCCAGGTGGGCGCCTAATTGCCAGAACTTGAACTATATTCCCTTGTTCTCCAGGTGGGCACCTGGTTGCGAAAACTCATACTGTATTCCCTTGTTTTCCAGGTGGGCGCCTAATTGCCAAAACTCGGACTGTATTCCCTTGTTCTCCAGGTGGGTGCCTAATTGCCAAAACATTAATTGTATTCCCTTGTTCTCCAGGTGGACGCCTGATTGCCAAAACTCGAACAACATTCCCTTGTTCTTCGGGTAGGTGCCTTCTTGCCAAAACTCAAACTATATTCCCTTGTTCTCCAGGTAGGCGCCTAATTGCCAGAACTGGAAATGTATTCCTTTGTTCTCCAGGTGGGAACCTGATTGTGAGAACTCAAATTGTATTCCCTTGTTCTCCAAGTGGGCTCCTAATTGCCAAAACTCGAACTGTATTCCCTTGTTCTCCTGGTGGGTGCCTGATTGCCAATACTTAAAGTGTATTTCCGTATTCTCCGGGTAGGCGCTTGAATGCAAAAAATCGAACTGTATTTCCTTGTTCTCCAAATAGGAGAATGATTGCAAAAACTTGAATTACATTCCCTTTTTCTTCAGGTGGGCGCTTGATTGCTAGAACATGAACTGCATTCCCTTGTTCTCGAGGTGGACACCTGAATTCCAAAACTTGAACTGTATTCCCTGGTTCTCCAGGTGGGCGTCTGATTGCCAAAGCTCGAATTGTATTACCTAGTTCTCCATATGGGTGCCTGATTGACAAAACTTTAATTGTATTCCCTTGTTCTATAGGTGGGCGCTTGATTGCCCAAACTCGAACTGCATCCCTTTTTCTCTGGGTAGGCGCCTGATTACGAAAACTTGAACTATATTCCCTTATTTTCTAGGTGGGTGCCTGATTGCCAGAACATGAACTGCATTCCCTTGTTCTCGAGGTGGGCGCCTGAATTCCAAATCTCGAACTGTATTCCCTTGTTCTCCAGGTGGGCGCCTAATTGCCAAAACTTGAACTATATTCCCTTCTTGTCCAGGTGGACGCCTGATTGCCAAAACTTAAACTGTATTCCCTTGTTCTCCAGGTTGGCGCCTGATTGCCAAAACTCGAACTGTATTCCCTTGTTCTCCAGGAGGGTGCCAGATTGCCAAAAACTTTAACTGTATTACCTTGTTCTCCAGGTGGGCGCGTGATTGCCAAAACTTGAACTGTATTCCCTTATTCTCCGGGTAGGCACCTGGTTGCCAAAACTCAAACTGTATAACCTTGTTTTCCAAGTGGGCGCCTGATTGCCAAAACTTGAACTATATTCTCTTGTTCTCTAGGTGGGCGCCTGATTACCTAAACTCGAACTGTATTCCCTCGTTCTCCAGTTGGGCGCCTGATTGCCAAGACTTAAACTATATTCCATTGTTCTCCAGGTAGGCACCTGATTATGAAAACTTGAACTGTATCGCATTGTTCTCTATGTGGGCACCTGATTGACAAAACTTGAACTATATTCCTTTATTCTCCAGGTGGGCGCCTGATTTCCAAAACATGAAATGTATTCCCTTATTCTCCAGGTAGGCGCCTGATTACCAAAATTCAAACTATATTCCCTTGTTCTCTAGGTGGGCGCCTGATTACCAAAATTCAAACTATATTCCCTTGTTCTCTAGGTGGGCGCCTGATTGCCAAAACTTGAAGTGTATTCCTTTATTCTCCCACCGTATTCCCTTGTTCTCCAGGTTGGCACCTTATGCCAAAACTCGAATTGTGTTCCCTTGTTCTCCAGGTGGGCACCTGATCGCCAAAACTCAAATTGTATTCCCTTGTTCTCTAGGTGGGCGCCTGATTAAGAAAACTTGAACTGTATTCCCTTGTTCTCCAGGTGGTCACTTTATTGCCAAAACTCAAACTGTATTCCATTATTCTCCAGGTGGGTGCCTGATTAACAAAACTTGAACTGTATTCCGTTGTTCTCCAGGTGGCCGCCTGATTGCCAAAACTTTAATTGTATTCCCTTGTTCTCCAGGTGGGCGTCTGATTGCGAAAACATGAATTGTATTCCCTTGTTCTCCACGTAGGTGCCTGATTACCAAAACTCGAACTGTATTCCCTTGTTCTCCAGGTGGGCACCTGATTGCCAAAACTTGAACTGTATTCCCTTGTTCTCCAGGTGGGCACCTTATTGCCAAAACTCGAACTGTATTCCCTTGTTCTCTTGGTAGGCACCTAATTACCAAAACATGAACTGTATTCCCTTGTTCTCCAGGTGGGTGCCAGATTGCCAAAACTTTAACTGTATTACCTTTTTCTCCAGGTGGTCGCGTGATTGCCAAAACTTGAACTGTATTCCCTTATTCTCCGGGTAGGCGCCTGGTTGCCAAAACTCGAACTGTATAACCTTGTTTTCCAAGTGGGCGCCTGATTGCCAAAACTTGAACTATATTCTCTTGTTCTCCATGTGGGCGCCTGATTACCTAAACTCGAACTGTATTCCCTTGTTCTCCAGTTGGGCGCCTGATTGCCAAGACTTGAACTATATTCCATTGTTCTACAGGTAGGCACCTGATTATGAAAACTTGAACTGTATCGTTTTGTTCTCTATGTGGTCACCTGATTGACAAAACATGAACTATATTCCTTTATTCTCCAGGTGGGCGCCTGATTTCCAAAACATGAACTGTATTCCCTTATTCTCCAGGTAGGCGCCTGATTACAAAAATTCAAACTATATTCCCTTGTTCTCCAGGTGGGCGACTGATTGCCAAAACTTGAAGTGTATTCCCTTATTCTCCCACCGTATTCCCTTGTTCTCCAGGTTGGCACCTTATTGCCAAAACTCGAATTGTGTTCCTTTGTTCTCCAGGTGGGCACCTGATCGCCAAAACTCAAATTGTATTCCCTTGTTCTCTAGGTGGGCGCCTGATTATAAAAACTTGAACGGTATTCCCTTGTTCTCCAGGTGGTCACTTTATTGCCAAAACTCGAACTGTATTCCATTGTTCTCCACGTGGGTGCCTGATTAACAAAACTTGAACTGTATTCCCTTGTTCTCCAGGTAGGCGCCTAATTACCAAAACTTTAATTGTATTCCCTTGTTCTCCAGGTGGGCGTTTGATTGCGAAAACATGAATTGTATTCCCTTGTTCTCCAGGTAGGTGCCTGATTACTAAAACTTGAACTTTATTCCCTTATTCTCCAGGTGGGCACCTGATTGCCAAAACTTGAATTGTATTCCCTTGTTCTCCAGGTGGGCACCTTATTGCCAAAACTCGAACTGTATTCCCTTGTTCTCTAGGTTGGCACCTAATTGCCAAAACTTGAACCGTATTCCCTTGTTCTCCAGGTGGGCGCCTGATTACCAAAACTCGAACTGTATTCCTTTGTTATCCAGGTCGGTGCCTGATTGCCAAAACTTGAACTATATTCCCTTGTTCTCCAGGTGGGCGCCTGATTATGAAAACTTGAACTGTATCGCCTTGTTCCCTATGTGGGCACCTGATTGACAAAACTTGAACTGTATTCCCTTTATTCTCCAGGTGGGCACCTTATTACCAAAACTCGAACTGTACTCTCTTGTTCTCTAGGTGGGCACCTGATTGCCAAAACTTGAACTGTATTCCCTTGCTCTCCAGGTGGGCGCCTGATTACCAAAACTCGAACTGTATTCCTTTGTTGTCCAGGTTGGCACCTAATTGCCAAAACTTGAACTATATTCCCTCGTTCTCTAGGCGGGTGCCTGATTGCCAAAACTTGAACTGTATTCCCTTGTTCTCCAGGTAGAGGCCTGATTGCCAAAACTCGAACAACATTCCCTTGTTCTCCAGGTGGGCACCTGATTGCGAAAACTCAAACTATATTCCCTTGTTCTCCGAGTGGGTGCCTGATTGCTAAAACTCGAACTGTATTCCCTTGTTCTCCTGGTGGGTGCCTGATTACCAAAAATTAAAGTGTATTTTCTTATTCTCCGGGTAGGAGCTTGAATGCCAAAAATTGAACTGTATTTCCTTGTTCTCCCAGTAGGCGCCTGATTGCAAAAACTTGAACTGTATTCCCTTTTTCTTCAGGTGGGCGCTTGATTGCCAGAACATGAACTGCATTCCCTAGTTCTCAAGGTGGGCGCCTGAATTCCAAAACTTGAACTGTATTCCCTTGTTCTCCAGGTGGGCGTCTGATTGCCAAAGCTCGAACTATATTACCTTGTTCTCCATATGGGTGCCTGATTGCCAAAATTTTAACTGTATTCCCTTGTTCTATAGGCGGGTGCTTGATTGCCCAAACTCGAACTACATTCCCTTTTTCTCTGGGAAGGCGCCTGCTTGCGAAAACTTGAACTATATTCCCTTATTCTCTAGGTGGGTGCCTGATTTCCAAAACATCAACTGTATTCCCTTGTTCTCCAGGTAGGCGCCTGATTACCAAAACTCGAACTGTATTCCCTTGTTCTCCAGGTGGGCGCCTGATTGCCAAATCTCGAACTGTATTCCCTTATTCTCCAGGTTGGCGTCTGATTGCCAAAACTCGAACTGTATTCTCTTGTTCTCCAGGTGGGTTCCTGATTGCCAAAACTTTAACTGTATTTCCTTGTTCTCCAAGTGGGCGCGTGATTGCCAAAACATGAACTGTATTCCCTTATTCTCCGGGTAGGCGCCTAATTGCCAAAACTCGAACTGGATTTCCTTGTTCTACGAATGGGCGCCTGATTTCCAAAACTTGAACTATATTCTCTTGTTCTCCAGGTGGGCGCCTGATTACCATAACTCGAACTGTATTACCTCGTTCTCTAAGTGGGCGCCTGATTGCCAAGACTTGAACTATATTCCATTATTCTCCAGGTGGGCACCTGATTATGAAAACTTGAACTGTATCGCCTTGTTCTCTATGTGGGCACCTGATTGACAAAACTTGAACTATATTCCTTTATTCTCCAGGTGGGCGCCTGATTTCCAAAACATGAACTGTATTCCCTTATTCTCCAGGTAGGCGCCTGATTACAAAAATTCAAACTATATTCCCTTGTTCTCCAGGTGGGAGCCTGATTGCCAAAACTTGAAGTATACTCCCTTATTCTCCCACTGTATTCCCTTGTTCTCCAGGTTGGCACCTTATTGCCAAAACTCGAATTATGTTCCCTTGTTCTCTAGGTGGGCGCCTGATTGCCAAAACTTGAACTGTATTCCTTTGTTCTCCAGTTGGGCACATGATTGCGAAAACTAAAATTGTATTCCCTTGGACTCTAGGTGGGCGCCTGATTATGAAAACTTGAATTATATTCCCTTGTTCTCCAGGTGGGCACCTTATTGCCAAAACTTGAACTGTATTCCATTGTTCTCCAGGTGGGTGCCTGATTGCCAAAACTTGAACTGTATTCCCTTGTTCTCCAGGTGGGCGCCTGATTACCAAAACTCGAACAGTATTCCCTTGTTCTCCAGGTGGGCGCCTGATTGCCAAAACTTGAACTGTAATACTTTGTTCTCCAGGTGGGCGTCTGATTGCGAAAACATGAACTGTACTCCCTTGTTCTCCAAGTAGGTGCCTGATTACCAAAACTCGAACTGTATTCCCTTGTTCTCTAGGTGGGCACCTGATTGCCAAAACTTGAACTGTAATCCCTTGTTCTCCAGGTGGGCACCTTATTACCAAAACTCGAACTGTATTCCATTGTTCTCTAAGTGGGCACCTGATTTCCAAAACTTGAACTCTATTCCCTTGTTCTCCAAGTGGGCGCCTGATTACCAAAACTCGAACTGTATTCCCTTGTTCTCCAGGTGGGCGCCTGATTGCCAAAACTTGAACTTTTTTCCCTTGTCCACCAGGTTGGAACCTTATTGCCAAAACTTGAACTGTATTCGCTTGTTCTTTAGGTGGGTGCCTGATTACCAAAACTTTAACTGTATTCTCTTATTCTCTGAGGAGGCACCTGATTGCCAAAACTCGAACTGTATTTCCTTGTTCTCCAAGTGGGAGCCTGATTGCCAAAACATGAACTATATTCTCTTGTTCTCCAGGTGGGAGCCTGATTACAAAAACTCGAACTGTATTCCATCGTTCTCCAGGTGGGCGCCTGATTGCTAAGACTTGAACTATATTCCATTGTTCTCCAGGTGGGCGCCTGATTATGAAAACTTGAACTATATCACCTTGTTCTCTATGTGGGCACCTGATTGACAAAACTTGAACTATATTCCTTTATTCTCCAGGTGGGCGCCTGATTTCCAAAACATAAACTGTATTCCCTTATTCTCCAGGTAGGCGCCTGATTACCAAAACTCAAACTATATTCTTTTTTTCTCCAGGTGGGAGCCTAATTGCCAAAACTTGAACTGTATTACCTTATTTTCCCACCGTATTCCCTTTTTCTCTAGGTGGGCACCTTATTATCAAAACTCGAACTATGTTCCCTTGTTCTCCAGGTAGGCACCTGATTGCAAAAACTTGAACTGTATACCCTTGTTCTTCAGGTAGGCACCTTATTGCCAAAACTCGAACTGTATTCCCTTGTTCTCCAGTTGGGTGCCTGATTGCCAAAACTCGAACTGTATTCCCTTGTTCTCCAGGTAGGCGCCTGATTGCCAAAACTTGAACTATATTCCCTTGTTCTCCAGGTGGGCGCCTGATTGCCAAAACTTGAACTTTATTCCCTTGTCCACCAGGTTGGAACCTTATTGCCAAAACTTGAACTGTATTCCTTATTCTCCGGTTAGGCGCCTGATTGCCAAAACATGAACTATATTCCCTTGTTCTCCAGGTGAGCACCTGGTTGCCAAAACTTGTATTGTATTCCCTTGTTCTCCAGGTGGGTGCCTGATTGCCAAAACATGAACTGTATTCCCTTAGTCTCCGGGTAGGCGCCTTAATGCCCAAACCCGAACTGTATTTCCTTGTTCTCCAAGTGGGAGCCTGATCGCCGAAACATGAACTGTATTCCCTTGTTCTCCAGGTGGGAGCCTTATTGCCAAAACTTGAACTGTATTCCCTTGTTCTCCAGGTGGGCACCTTATTTCCCTTGTTCTCCAGGTGGGCACCTTATTGCCAAAACTCAAACTGTATTCCCTTTTTCTCTAGGTGGGCACCTGATTGCCAAAGCTTGAACTGTATTCCCTTGTTCTCCAGGTGGGCACCTTATTGCCAAAACTCGAACTGTATTCCATTGTTCTCCAGGTGGGTGCCTGATTGCCAAAACATGAACTGTATTCTCTTATTCTCCAGGTGGGCGCTTAATTGCCAAAACTCAAACTGCATCCCCTTGTTCTACAGGTGGGTGCCTGATTGCCAAAACTTGAACTATATTCCCTTGTTCTCTAGGTGGGCGCCTGATTGCTAAAACTCGAACTGCATTCACTTGTTCTTCGGGTAGGCGCCTGATTACCAAAACTCAAACTGTATTCCTTTGTTCTCCAGGTGGGCACCTGATTGCCAATACTTGAACTATATTCCTTTGTTCTCCAGGTGGGCGCCTGATTGCGAAAACTTGAACTATATTCCCGTGTTCTCCAGGTGGGCGCATGATTGCCAAAACTTGAACTGTATTCCCTTGTTCTCCAGGTGGGCACATGATTGCCAAAACGTGAACTGTATTTCCTTGTTCTCTAGGTGGGCGCCTGATTTCGAAAATTTGAACTATATTCCCTTGTTTTCCAGGCAGGCGCCTGATTACCAAAACTCAAATTATATTCCTTTGTTCTCCAGGTAGGCGCCTAATTGCCAGAACTGGAACTGTATCGCCTTGTTCTCTATGTGGGCACCTCATTGACAAAGCTTTAACTATATTCCTTTATTCTCGAGGTAGGCACTTGATTTCCAAAACATGAACTGTATTCCCTTGTTCTCCAAGTGGGCACCTGATTGCCAAAACTCAAACTGTATTCCCTTGTTCTCCAGGTGGGCACCTGATTGCCAAAACTTGAATTGTATTCCCTTATTCTCCGGGTAGGCACCTGATTGCCAAAACTCGAATTGTATTTCCTTGTTCTCCAAGTGGGCGCCTGATTGCCAAAACTTGAACTATATTCCCTTGTTCTCCAGGTGGGCGCCTGATTACCAAAATTCGAACTGTATTCCCTTGTTCTCCAGGTGGGCTCCTGATTGCCAAAACTTGAACTGTATTCCCTTGTTCTCTAGGTGGGCACCATATTGCCAAAACTCGAACTGTATTCTCTTGTTCTCTAGGTGGGCGCCTGATTGCCAAAACTTGAACTGTATTCCCTTATTCTCCAGGTGGGTGCCTAATTGCCAAAACTCGAACTGTATTTCCTTGTTCTCCAGGTGGGTGCTTTATTGCCAAAATTTTAATTGTATTCCCTTGTTCTCCAGGTGGGAGCCTGATTGACAAAACTTGAACTGTATTCCTTTATTCTTCGGGTAGGCGCCTGAATGCCCAAACTCGAACTGTTTTTCCTTATTCTCAAAGTTGGCGCCTGATTGACAAAACATGACCTGTATTCCCTAGTTCTACAGGTGGGCGCCTAATTGCCAAAACATGAACTTTATTCCCTTATTCTCCAGGTGGGCGCCTGATTACCAAAACTCGAACTGTATTCCCTTGTTCTCCAGGTGGGCGCCTGATTATGAAAACTTGAACCGTATCGCCTTGTTCTCTATGTGGGCACCTGATTGACAAAGATTTAACTATATTCCTTTATTCTCGAGGTAGGCGCTAGATTTCCAAAACATGAACTGTATTCCCTTGTTCTCCAGGTGGGCACCTGATTGCCAAAACTCAAACTGTATTCCTTGTTCTCCAGATGGGTGCCTGATTGCCAAAACATTAACTGTATTCCCTTGTTCTATTGGTGGGCGCCTGATTGCCATAACTCGAAATGCATTCCTTTTTTCTCCGGGTAGGTGCCTGATTGCAAAAACTTTAACTATATTCCCTTCTTCTCCAAGTGGGCGCATGATTGCCAAAACATGAACTGTATTCTTTTGTTCTTCAGGTGCGCGCCTGATTAACAAAGATTGAACTGTATTCCCTTGTTCTCCAGGTGGGCGTCTGATTGCCAAAACAAGAACTGTATTCCCTTGTTCTCCAGGTAGGCGCCTAATTGCCAAAACTTTAACTGTATTCCCTTGTTCTCCAGGTGGGTGCCTGATTGCCAAAACCGAACTTTATTCCCTTGTTCTCCAGGTGGGCCCTGATTGCGAAAACTTAAATTGTATTTCCTTGTTCTCCAGGTAGGTACCTGATTACCAAAACTCGAACAGTATTCCCTTGTTCTCCAAGTGGGTGCCTGATTGCCAAAACTTGAACTGTATTCCCTTGTTCTCTATGTGGGCACCTGATTGCGAAAACTCCAACTATATTCCCTTGTTCTCCAGGTGGCCGTCTGATTGCCAAAACTCGGACAGTATTCCCTTGTTCTCCAGGTGGGTGCCTGATTGCCAAAACATTAATTGTATTCCCTTGTTCTCCAGGTGGGCACCTGATTGCCAAAACTTGAATTGTATTCCCTTATTCTCCGGGTAGGCACCTAATTGCCAAAACTCGAATTGTATTTCCTTGTTCTCCAAGTGGGCGCCTGATTGCCAAAACTTGAACTATATTCCCTTGTTCTCCAGGTGGGCGCATGATTACCAAAACTCGAACTGTATTCCCTTGTTCTCCAGGTGGGCTCCTGATTGCCAAAACTTGAACTGTATTCCCTTGTTCTCTAGGTGGGCACCTTATTGCAAAAACTCGAACTGTATTCCCGTGTTCTCTAGGTGTGCGCCTGATTTCCAAAACTTGAACTCTATTCCCTTGTTCTCCAAGTGGGCGCCTGATTACCAAAACTCGAACTGTATTCCCTTGTTCTCCAGGTGGGCGCCTGATTGCCAAAACTTGAACTTTTTTCCCTTGTCCACCAGGTTGGAACCTTATTGCCAAAACTTGAACTGTATTCGCTTGTTCTTTAGGTGGGTGCCTGATTACCAAAACTTTAACTGTATTCTCTTATTCTCTGAGGAGGCACCTGATTGCCAAAACTCGAACTGTATTTCCTTGTTCTCCAAGTGGGAGCCTGATTGCCAAAACATGAACTATATTCTCTTGTTCTCCAGGTGGGAGCCTGATTACAAAAACTCGAACTGTATTCCATCGTTCTCCAGGTGGGCGCCTGATTGCTAAGACTTGAACTATATTCCATTGTTCTCCAGGTGGGCGCCTGATTATGAAAACTTGAACTATATCACCTTGTTCTCTATGTGGGCACCTGATTGACAAAACTTGAACTATATTCCTTTATTCTCCAGGTGGGCGCCTGATTTCCAAAACATAAACTGTATTCCCTTATTCTCCAGGTAGGCGCCTGATTACCAAAACTCAAACTATATTCCCTTTTTCTCCAGGTGGGAGCCTAATTGCCAAAACTTGAACTGTATTACCTTATTTTCCCACCGTATTCCCTTTTTCTCTAGGTGGGCACCTTATTATCAAAACTCGAACTATGTTCCCTTGTTCTCCAGGTAGGCACCTGATTGCAAAAACTTGAACTGTATACCCTTGTTCTTCAGGTAGGCACCTTATTGCCAAAACTCGAACTGTATTCCCTTGTTCTCCAGTTGGGTGCCTGATTGCCAAAACTCGAACTGTATTCCCTTGTTCTCCAGGTAGGCGCCTGATTGCCAAAACTTGAACTATATTCCCTTGTTCTCCAGGTGGGCGCCTGATTGCCAAAACTTGAACTTTATTCCCTTGTCCACCAGGTTGGAACCTTATTGCCAAAACTTGAACTGTATTCCTTATTCTCCGGTTAGGCGCCTGATTGCCAAAACATGAACTATATTCCCTTGTTCTCCAGGTGAGCACCTGGTTGCCAAAACTTGTATTGTATTCCCTTGTTCTCCAGGTGGGTGCCTGATTGCCAAAACATGAACTGTATTCCCTTAGTCTCCGGGTAGGCGCCTTAATGCCCAAACCCGAACTGTATTTCCTTGTTCTCCAAGTGGGAGCCTGATCGCCGAAACATGAACTGTATTCCCTTGTTCTCCAGGTGGGAGCCTTATTGCCAAAACTTGAACTGTATTCCCTTGTTCTCCAGGTGGGCACCTTATTTCCCTTGTTCTCCAGGTGGGCACCTTATTGCCAAAACTCAAACTGTATTCCCTTTTTCTCTAGGTGGGCACCTGATTGCCAAAGCTTGAACTGTATTCCCTTGTTCTCCAGGTGGGCACCTTATTGCCAAAACTCGAACTGTATTCCATTGTTCTCCAGGTGGGTGCCTGATTGCCAAAACATGAACTGTATTCTCTTATTCTCCAGGTGGGCGCTTAATTGCCAAAACTCAAACTGCATCCCCTTGTTCTACAGGTGGGTGCCTGATTGCCAAAACTTGAACTATATTCCCTTGTTCTCTAGGTGGGCGCCTGATTGCTAAAACTCGAACTGCATTCACTTGTTCTTCGGGTAGGCGCCTGATTACCAAAACTCAAACTGTATTCCTTTGTTCTCCAGGTGGGCACCTGATTGCCAATACTTGAACTATATTCCTTTGTTCTCCAGGTGGGCGCCTGATTGCCAAAACTTGAACTATATTCCCGTGTTCTCCAGGTGGGCGCATGATTGCCAAAACTTGAACTGTATTCCCTTGTTCTCCAGGTGGGCACATGATTGCCAAAACGTGAACTGTATTTCCTTGTTCTCTAGGTGGGCGCCTGATTTCGAAAATTTGAACTATATTCCCTTGTTTTCCAGGCAGGCGCCTGATTACCAAAACTCAAATTATATTCCTTTGTTCTCCAGGTGGGCGCCTAATTGCCAGAACTGGAACTGTATCGCCTTGTTCTCTATGTGGGCACCTCATTGACAAAGCTTTAACTATATTCCTTTATTCTCGAGGTAGGCACTTGATTTCCAAAACATGAACTGTATTCCCTTGTTCTCCAAGTGGGCACCTGATTGCCAAAACTCAAACTGTATTCCCTTGTTCTCCAGGTGGGCACCTGATTGCCAAAACTTGAATTGTATTCCCTTATTCTCCGGGTAGGCACCTGATTGCCAAAACTCGAATTGTATTTCCTTGTTCTCCAAGTGGGCGCCTGATTGCCAAAACTTGAACTATATTCCCTTGTTCTCCAGGTGGGCGCCTGATTACCAAAATTCGAACTGTATTCCCTTGTTCTCCAGGTGGGCTCCTGATTGCCAAAACTTGAACTGTATTCCCTTGTTCTCTAGGTGGGCACCATATTGCCAAAACTCGAACTGTATTCTCTTGTTCTCTAGGTGGGCGCCTGATTGCCAAAACTTGAACTGTATTCCCTTATTCTCCAGGTGGGTGCCTAATTGCCAAAACTCGAACTGTATTTCCTTGTTCTCCAGGTGGGTGCTTTATTGCCAAAATTTTAATTGTATTCCCTTGTTCTCCAGGTGGGAGCCTGATTGACAAAACTTGAACTGTATTCCTTTATTCTTCGGGTAGGCGCCTGAATGCCCAAACTCGAACTGTTTTTCCTTATTCTCAAAGTTGGCGCCTGATTGACAAAACATGACCTGTATTCCCTAGTTCTACAGGTGGGCGCCTAATTGCCAAAACATGAACTTTATTCCCTTATTCTCCAGGTGGGCGCCTGATTTCAAAAACTTGAACAATATTTCCTTGTTCTCCAAGTGGGCACTTGATTATGAAAACTTGAACCGTATCGCCTTGTTCTCTATGTGGGCACCTGATTGACAAAGATTTAACTATATTCCTTTATTCTCGAGGTAGGCGCTAGATTTCCAAAACATGAACTGTATTCCCTTGTTCTCCAGGTGGGCACCTGATTGCCAAAACTCAAACTGTATTCCTTGTTCTCCAGATGGGTGCCTGATTGCCAAAACATTAACTGTATTCCCTTGTTCTATTGGTGGGCGCCTGATTGCCATAACTCGAAATGCATTCCTTTTTTCTCCGGGTAGGTGCCTGATTGCAAAAACTTTAACTATATTCCCTTCTTCTCCAAGTGGGCGCCTGATTGCCAAAACATGAACTGTATTCTTTTGTTCTTCAGGTGCGCGCCTGATTAACAAAGATTGAACTGTATTCCCTTGTTCTCCAGGTGGGCGTCTGATTGCCAAAACAAGAACTGTATTCCCTTGTTCTCCAGGTAGGCGCCTAATTGCCAAAACTTTAACTGTATTCCCTTGTTCTCCAGGTGGGTGCCTGATTGCCAAAACCGAACTTTATTCCCTTGTTCTCCAGGTGGGCCCTGATTGCGAAAACTTAAATTGTATTTCCTTGTTCTCCAGGTAGGTACCTGATTACCAAAACTCGAACAGTATTCCCTTGTTCTCCAAGTGGGTGCCTGATTGCCAAAACTTGAACTGTATTCCCTTGTTCTCTATGTGGGCACCTGATTGCGAAAACTCCAACTATATTCCCTTGTTCTCCAGGTGGCCGTCTGATTGCCAAAACTCGGACAGTATTCCCTTGTTCTCCAGGTGGGTGCCTGATTGCCAAAACATTAATTGTATTCCCTTGTTCTCCAGGTGGGCACCTGATTGCCAAAACTTGAATTGTATTCCCTTATTCTCCGGGTAGGCACCTAATTGCCAAAACTCGAATTGTATTTCCTTGTTCTCCAAGTGGGCGCCTGATTGCCAAAACTTGAACTATATTCCCTTGTTCTCCAGGTGGGCGCATGATTACCAAAACTCGAACTGTATTCCCTTGTTCTCCAGGTGGGCTCCTGATTGCCAAAACTTGAACTGTATTCCCTTGTTCTCTAGGTGGGCACCTTATTGCAAAAACTCGAACTGTATTCCCGTGTTCTCTAGGTGTGCGCCTGATTGCCAAAACTTGAATTGTATTCCCTTATTCTCCAGTCGGGTGCCTAATTACCAAAACTCGAACTGTATTCCCTTGTTCTTCAGGTGGGTGCTTTATTGCCAAAATTTTAATTGTATTCCCTTGTTCTCCAGGTGGGAGCCTGATTGACAAAACTTGAACTGTATTCCTTTATTCTTCGGGTAGGCGCCTGAATGGCCAAACTCGAACTGTTTTTCCTTATTCTCAAAGTTGGCGCCTGATTGACAAAACTTGACCTGTATTCCCTAGTTCTACAGGTGGGCGCCTAATTGACAAAACTTGAACTATATTCCTTTATTCTCTAGGTGGGCGCCTGATTTCCAAAACATGAACAATATTTCCTTGTTCTCCAGGTGGGCGCTTGATTATGAAAACTTGAACTGTATCGCCTTGTTCTCCAGGTGGGTGCTTTATTGCCAAAATTTTAATTGTATTCCCTTGTTCTCCAGGTGGGAGCCTGATTGACGAAACTTGAACTGTATTCCTTTATTCTTCGGGTAGGCGCCTGAATGCCCAAACTCGAACTGTTTTTCCTTATTCTCAAAGTTGGCGCCTGATTGACAAAATTTGACCTGTATTCCCTAGTTCTACAAGTGGGCGCCTAATTGCCAAAACATGAACTTTATTCCCTTATTCTCCAGGTGGGCGCCTGATTTCCAAAACTTGAACAATATTTCCTTGTTCTCCAGGTGGGCACTTGATTATGAAAACTTGAACTGTATCGCCTTGTTCTCTATGTGGGCACCTCATTGACAAAGCTTTAACTATATTCCTTTATTCTCGAGGTAGGCACTTGATTTCCAAAACATGAACTGTATTCCCTTGTTCTCCAAGTGGGCACCTGATTGCCAAAACTCAAACTGTATTCCCTTGTTCTCCAGATGGGTGCCTGATTGCCAAAACATTAACTGTATTTCCTTGTTCTATTGGTGGGCGCCTGATTGCCATAACTCGAAATGCATTCCTTTTTTCTCCGGGTAGGTGCCTGATTGCAAAAACTTTAACTATATTCCCTTGTTCTCCAAGTGGGCGCCTGATTGCCAAAACATGAACTATATTCCCTTGTTCTTCAGGTGGGCGCCTGATTAACAAAGATTGAACTGTATTCCCTTGTTCTCCAGGTGGGCGTCTGATTGCCAAAACACGAACTGTATTCCCTTGTTCTCCAGGTGGGCGCCTAATTGCAAAAACTTTAATTGTATTCCCTTGTTCTCCAGGTGGGTGCCTGATTGCCAAAACCAAATTTTATTCCCTTGTTCTCCAGGTGGGCCCTGATTGCGAAAACTTAAATTGTATTTCCTTGTTCTCCAGGTAGGTACCTGATTACCAAAACTCGAACAGTATTCCCTTGTTCTCCAAGTGGGTGCCTGATTGCCAAAACTTGAACTGTATTCCCTTGTTCTCCAAGTGGACGCCTGATTACCGAAACTCGAACTGTATTCCCTAGTTCTCCAGGTGGGCGCCTGATTGCCAAAACTTGAACTATATTCCTTTTTCTCCAGGTGGGCACCTTATTGCCAACACTCAAATTGTGTTCCCTTGTTCTCCAGGTGGGTGCCTAATTTCCAAAACATGAACTGTATTCCTTTGTTCTCTACGTGGGCACCTTATTGCAAAAACTCGAACTGTATTCCCCTATTCTCTAGGTGGGCGCCTGATTTCCAAAACTTGAACTGTATTCCCTTGTTCTCCAGGTGGGTGCCTGATTGCTAAAACTCGAACTATATTCCCTTTTTCTCCAGGTGGGTGCCTGATTGCCAAAACTTTAACCGTATTCCCTTGTTTTCCAGGTGGGCGCCTGATTGCCAAAAATTGAACTGTATTACCTTATTCTCCGGGTAGGCGCCTTAATGCCCAAACTCGAAAGGTATTTCTTTGTTCTCCAAGTGGGAGCCTGATTGCCGAAACTTGAAGTGTGTTCCCTTGTTCTCCAAATGAGCGCCATATTTCCAAAACTCAAATTGTACTCCCTTGTTCTGTAGGTGGGCGCCTGATTGCCTAAACTTGAACTGTATTCCCTTGTCCACCAGGTGGGAATCTTATTGCCAAAACTCGAACTGTATTCCCTTGTTCTCTTGGTGGGCGCCTGATTGCAAAAACTTGAACTATATTCCCTTATTCTCCAGGTGGGCGCCTAATTGCCAAAACTTGAACTGTATTCCCTTGTTCTCCAGGTGGTTGCCTGATTGCCAAAACTTGAACTGTATTCCTTTGTTCTCTAAGTGGGCGCCTGATTACTAAAACTTGAACTGTATTCGCTTGTTCTCCAAGAGGGCGCCTGATTATTCTCAAGGTGGGCACCTTATTGCAAAAACTCGAACTATATTCCCGTGTTCTCTAGGTGTGCGCCTGATTGCCAAAATTTGAATTGTATTCCCTTGTTCTCCAGGCGGGTGCCTGATTGCTAAAACTCGAACTATATTCCCTTGTTCTCCAGGTGGGTGCCTGATTGCCAAAACTTTAACCGTATTCCCTTGTTCTCCAGGTGGGTGCCTGATTGCCAAAACTTGAACTGTATTCCCTTGTTCTCCACGTGGGCGCCTGATTGCCAAAACTTGAACTATATTCCCTTGTTCTCCAGGTGGGCGCCTTATTATGAAAACTTGAACTGTATCCCCTTGTTCCCTATGTGGGCACCTGATTGACAAAACTTGAACTATATTCCTTTATTCTCTAGGTGGGCGCCTGATTTCCAAAACATGAATTGTATTCCCTTGTTCTCCAGGTTGGCGCCTGATTGCCAAAACTCGAACTATATTCCCTTGTTCTCCAGGTGGATGCCTGATTTCCAAAACTTTAACTATATTTCTTTGTTCTCAAGGTGGGCGCCAAATTGCCAAAATTTGAACTGTATTCCCTTGTTCTCTAGGTGGGCACCTGATTGCCAAAACCTGAATAGTATTCCCTTGTTCTCCAGGTGGGTGCCTGATTGACAAAACTCAAATTTTATTCCCTTGTTCTCCAGGTGGGCACCTGATTGCAAAAACTTGGACTGTATTCCCTTGTTCTCTAGGTGGGTGCCTTATTGCCAAAACTTTAACTATATTCCCTTGTTCTCCAGATGAGCGCCTGATTGCCAAAACTTTAACTGTATTCCCTTGTTCTCCAGATGGTTGCCTGATTACCAGAACTTGAACTGTATTCCTTTGTTCTCCAAGTGCGCGCCTGATTGTCAAAACTTTAACTGTATTCCCTTGTTCTCTAGGTGGGTGCCTGATTGCCAGAACTGGAACTGTATTCCGTTGTTATCCAGGTGGGCACCTGATTGCGAAAACTTAAACTGTATTCTCTTGTTCTCCAGGTGGGCGCCTGATTGCCAAAACTCTAACTGTATTCCCATGTTCTCCAGGTGGGTGCCTGATTGCCCAAACTTTAACTGTATTCCCTTGTTCTCCACGTGGGTGCCTGATTGCCAAAACTTTAACCGTATTTCCTTATTCTCCATGTGGGCGCTTGATTGCCAAAACTTTAACTATAATCCCTTGTTCTCCATGTGGGTGCCTGATTGCCAAAACTTTAACTGTATTCCCTTGTTCTCCAGGTGGGTGCCTGATTGCCAGAACTTGAACTGTATTCTCTTGTACTCCAGGTGGGCGCCTGATTTCCAAAACTTGAACTGTATTCCCTTGTTCTCCAGGTGGGCGCCTGATTATGAAAACTTGAATTGTATCGCCTTGTTCCCTATGTGGGCACCCGATTGACATAACTTGAACTATATTCCTTTATTCTCCAGGTGGGCGCCTGATTTCCAAAATATGAACTGTATTCCCTTGTTCTCCAAGTTAGCGCCTGATTGCTAAAACTCGAACTGTATTTCCTTGTTCTCCAAGTGGGCGCCTGATTGCCAAAACTTAATCTGTATTCCCTTGTTCTCCAGGTGGGCGCCTGATTACCAAAACTCGAACTGTATTCCCTCGTTCTCTAGGTAGGCGTCTGATTCCCAAGAGTTGAACTAATTCCATTATTCTCCAGGTGGGCGCCTGATTATGAAAACTTGAATTGTATCGCCTTGTTCTCTATATAGGCACCTGATTGACAAAACTTGAACTATATTCCTTTATTATCCAGGTGGGCGCCTGATTTCCATAACATGAACTGTATTCCCTTATTCTCCAGGTAGGCGCCTGATTACCAAAACTCAAACTATATTCCCTTGTTCTCCAGGTGGGAACCTGATTGCCAAAACATGAACTGTATTCCCTTATTCTCCCACCGTATTCCCTTGTTCTCCAGGTGGGCACCTTATTGCCAAAACTCGAACTGTGTTCCCTTGTTCTCTAGGTGGGCGCCTGATTGCCAAAACTTGAACTGTATTCCCTTGTTCTCCAGGTGGACACCTTATAGAAAAAACTCGAACTGTATTCCCTTGTTCTCTAGGTGGGCGCCTGATTGCCAAAACTTGAACTGTTTTCCTTATTCTCCATGTAGGTGCCTTATTGCTAAAACTCGAACTATATTCCCTTGTTCTCCAGGTGGGTGACTGATTCCCAAAACTTTAACTGTATTCCCTTGTTCTCCAGGTGGGCGCCTGATTACCAAAACTTGAACTGTATTCCCTTATTCTCCGGGTAGGCGCCTTAATGCCCAAACTCGAACAGTATTTCCTTGTTCTCCAAGTGGGAGCCTGATTGCCGAAACTTGAACTGTATTCCCTTGTTCCCCAGGTGGGCGCCTTATTGCCAAAACATGAACTGTATTCCCTTGTTCTCCAGGTGGGCGCCTGATTTCCAAAACTTGAACTGTATTCCCTTGTTCTCCCGGTGGGGGCCTGATTTCCAAAATTTTAACTGTATTCCCTTGTTCTCCAGGTGGGCGCCTTATTGCCAAAACATGAACTGTATTCCCTTGTTCTCCAGGTGGGCGCCTAATTTCCAAAACTTGAACTATATTCCCTTGTTCTCCAGGTGGGCGCCTGATTTCCAAAACATGGACTGTATTCCCTAGTTCTGCAGGTGGGCGCCTGATTGCGAAAAAATAAACTATATTCAATTGTTCTCCAGGTAGGTACCTCATTACCAAAACTCGAACTATATTCCCTTTTCTCCAAGTGGGCGCCTGATTACAAAAACTCGAACTGTATTCCCTTGTTCTCCAGGTGAGCGCCTAATTGCCAAAACTTGAATTGTATTCCCTTATTCTCTAGGTAGGACCTTATTGCAAAAACTCAAACTGTATTCCCTTGTTCTCTAGGTGGGCGCCTGATTGCCAAAACTTGAACTATATTCGCTTGTTCTCCAGGTGGGTGCCTGATTGCTAAAACTCGTACTATATTCCCTTGTTCTCTAGGTGGGTGCCTAATTTCCAAAACTTTAACTGTATTCTCTTGATCTCCAGGTGGGTGCCTAATTGCCAAAACTTGAACTGTATTCCCTTATTCTTCGGGTAGGTGCCTTAATGCCCAAACCCGAACTGTATTTCCTTGTTCTCCAAGTGAGAGCCTGATTGCCGAAACTTGAACTATATTCCCTTGTTCTCCAGGTGGGCACCTTATTGCCAATACATGAACTGTATTCCCTTGTTCTCCAGGTGGGCGTCTGATTGCCAAAACACGAACTGTATTCCCTTGTTCTCCAGGTAGGCGCCTAATTGCCAAAACTTTAACTGTATTCCCTTGTTCTCCAGGTGGGTGCCTGATTGCCAAAACCGAACTTTATTCCCTTGTTCTCCAGGTGGGCCCTGATTGCGAAAACTTAAATTGTATTTCCTTGTTCTCCAGGTAAGTACCTGATTACCAAAACTCGAACAGTATTCCCTTGTTCTCCAAGTGGGTGCCTGATTGCCAAAACTTGAACTGTATTCCCTTGTTCTCTATGTGGGCACCTGATTGCGAAAACTCAAACTATATTCCCTTGTTCTCCAGGTGGCCGTCTGATTGCCAAAACTCGGACAGTATTCCCTTGTTCTCCAGGTGGGTGCCTGATTGCCAAAACATTAATTGTATTCCTTTGTTCTCCAGGTGGGCACCTGATTGCCAAAACTTGAATTGTATTCCCTTATTCTCCGGGTAGGCACCTAATTGCCAAAACTCGAATTGTATTTCCTTGTTCTCCAAGTGGGCGCCTGATTGCCAAAACTTGAACTATATTCCCTTGTTCTCAAGGTGGGCGCATGATTACCAAAACTCGAACTGTATTCCCTTGTTCTCCAGGTGGGCTCCTGATTGCCAAAACTTGAACTGTATTCCCTTGTTCTCTAGGTGGGCACCTTATTGCAAAAACTCGAACTGTATTCCCGTGTTCTCTAGGTGTGCGCCTGATTGCCAAAACTTGAATTGTATTCCCTTATTCTCCAGGCGGGTGCCTAATTACCAAAACTCGAACTGTATTCCCTTGTTCTTCAGGTGGGTGCTTTATTGCCAAAATTTTAATTGTATTCCCTTGTTCTCCAGGTGGGAGCCTGATTGACAAAACTTGAACTGTATTCCTTTATTCTTCGGGTAGGCGCCTGAATGCCCAAACTCGAACTGTTTTTCCTTATTCTCAAAGTTGGCGCCTAATTGACAAAACTTGACCTGTATTCCCTAGTTCTACAGGTGGGCGCCTAATTGACAAAACTTGAACTATATTCCTTTATTCTCTAGGTGGGCGCCTGATTTCCAAAACATGAACAATATTTCCTTGTTCTCCAGGTGGGCGCTTGATTATGAAAACTTGAACTGTATCGTCTTGTTCTCCAGGTGGGTGCTTTAATGCCAAAATTTTAATTGTATTCCCTTGTTCTCCAGGTGGGAGCCTGATTGACGAAACTTGAACTGTATTCCTTTATTCTTCGGGTAGGCGCCTGAATGCCCAAACTCGAACTGTTTTTCCTTATTCTCAAAGTTGGGGCCTGATTGACAAAATTTGACCTGTATTCCCTAGTTCTACAAGTGGGCGCCTAATTGCCAAAACATGAACTTTATTCCCTTATTCTCCAGGTGGGCGCCTGATTTCCAAAACTTGAACAATATTTCCTTGTTCTCCAGGTGGGCGCTTGATTATGAAAACTTGAACTGTATCGCCTTGTTCTCTATGTGGGCACCTCATTGACAAAGCTTTAACTATATTCCTTTATTCTCGAGGTAGGCATTTGATTTCCAAAACATGAACTGTATTCCCTTGTTCTCCAAGTGGGCACCTGATTGCCAAAACTCAAACTGTATTCCCTTGTTCTCCAGATGGGTGCCTGATTGCCAAAACATTAACTGTATTTCCTTGTTCTATTGGTGGGCGCCTGATTGCCATAACTCGAAATGCATTCCTTTTTTCTCCGGGTAGGCGCCTGATTGCAAAAACTTTAACTATATTCCCTTGTTCTCCAAGTGGGCGCCTGATTGCCAAAACATGAACTATATTCCCTTGTTCTTCAGGTGGGCGCCTGATTAACAAAGATTGAACTGTATTCCCTTGTTCTCCAGGTGGGCGTCTGATTGCCAAAACACGAACTGTATTCCCTTGTTCTCCAGGTGGGCGCCTAATTGCCAAAACTTTAACTGTATTCCCTTGTTCTCCAGGTGGGTGCCTGATTGCCAAAACCGAACTTTATTCCCTTGTTCTCCAGGTGGGCCCTGATTGCGAAAACTTAAATTGTATTTCCTTGTTCTCCAGGTAGGTACCTGATTACCAAAACTCGAACAGTATTCCCTTGTTCTCCAAGTGGGTGCCTGATTGCCAAAACTTGAACTGTATTCCCTTGTTCTCCAAGTGGACACCTAATTACCGAAACTCGAACTGTATTCCCTAGTTCTCCAGGTGGGCGCCTGATTGCCAAAACTTGAACTATATTCCTTTTTCTCCAGGTGGGCACCTTATTGCCAACACTCAAATTGTGTTCCCTTGTTCTCCAGGTGGGTGCCTAATTTCCAAAACATGAACTGTATTCCTTTGTTCTCTACGTGGGCACCTTATTGCAAAAACTCGAACTGTATTCCCCTATTCTCTAGGTGGGCGCCTGATTTCCAAAACTTGAACTGTATTCCCTTGTTCTCCAGGTGGGTGCATGATTGCTAAAACTCGAACTATATTCCCTTTTTCTCCAAGTGGGTGCCTGATTGCCAAAACTTTAACCGTATTCCCTTGTTCTCCAAGTGGGCGCCTGATTGCCAAAAATTGAACTGTATTACCTTATTCTCCGGGTAGGCGCCTTAATGCCCAAACTCGAAAGGTATTTCTTTGTTCTCCAAGTGGGAGCCTGATTGCCGAAACTTGAACTGTGTTTCCTTGTTCTCCAAATGAGCGCCATATTTCCAAAACTCAAATTGTATTCCCTTGTTCTGTAGGTGGGCGCCTGATTGCCTAAACTTGAACTGTATTCCCTTGTCCACCAGATGGGAATCTTATTGCCAAAACTCGAACTGTATTCCCTTGTTCTCTTGGTGGGCGCCTGATTGCAAAAACTTGAACTATATTCCCTTATTCTCCAGGTGGGCGCCTAATTGCCAAAACTTGAACTGTATTCCCTTGTTCTCCAGGTGGTTGCCTGATTGCCAAAACTTGAACTGTATTCCTTTGTTCTCTAAGTGGGCGCCTGATTACTAAAACTTGAACTGTATTCGCTTGTTCTCCAAGAGGGCGCCTGATTATTCTCAAGGTGGGCACCTTATTGCAAAAACTCGAACTATATTCCCGTGTTCTCTAGGTGTGCGCCTGATTGCCAAAATTTGAATTGTATTCCCTTGTTCTCCAGGCGGGTGCCTGATTGCTAAAACTCGAACTATATTCCCTTGTTCTCCAGGTGGGTGCCTGATTGCCAAAACTTTAACCGTATTCCCTTGTTCTCCAGGTGGGTGCCTGATTGCCAAAACTTGAACTGTATTCCCTTGTTCTCCACGTGGGCGCCTGATTGCCAAAACTTGAACTATATTCCCTTGTTCTCCAGGTGGGCGCCTGATTATGAAAACTTGAACTGTATCCCCTTGTTCCCTATGTGGGCACCTGATTGACAAAACTTGAACTATATTCCTTTATTCTCTAGGTGGGCGCCTGATTTCCAAAACATGAATTGTATTCCCTTGTTCTCCAGGTTGGCGCCTGATTGCCAAAACTCGAACTATATTCCCTTGTTCTCCAGGTGGGTGCCTGATTTCCAAAACTTTAACTATATTTCTTTGTTTTCAAGGTGGGCGCCAAATTGCCAAAATTTGAACTGTATTCCCTTGTTCTCTAGGTGGGCACCTGATTACCAAAACTTGAATAGTATTCCCTTGTTCTCCAGGTGGGTGCCTGATTGACAAAACTCAAATTTTATTCCCTTGTTCTCCAGGTGGGCACCTGATTGCAAAAACTTGGACTGTATTCCCTTGTTCTCTAGGTGGGTGCCTTATTGCCAAAACTTTAACTATATTCCCTTGTTCTCCAGATGAGCGCCTGATTGCCAAAACTTTAACTGTATTCCCTTGTTCTCCAGATGGTTGCCTGATTACCAGAACTTGAACTGTATTCCTTTGTTCTCCAAGTGCGCGCCTGATTGTCAAAACTTTAACTGTATTCCCTTGTTCTCTAGGTGGGTGCCTGATTGCCAGAACTGGAACTGTATTCCGTTGTTATCCAGGTGGGCACCTGATTGCGAAAACTTAAACTGTATTCTCTTGTTCTCCAGGTGGGCGCCTGATTGCCAAAACTCTAACTGTATTCCCATGTTCTCCAGGTGGGTGCCTGATTGCCCAAACTTTAACTGTATTCCCTTGTTCTCCACGTGGGTGCCTGATTGCCAAAACTTTAACCGTATTTCCTTATTCTCCATGTGGGCGCTTGATTGCCAAAACTTTAACTATAATCCCTTGTTCTCCAAGTGGGTGCCTGATTGCCAAAACTTTAACTGTATTCCCTTGTTCTCCAGGTGGGTGCCTGATTGCCAGAACTTGAACTGTATTCTCTTGTACTCCAGGTGGGCGCCTGATTTCCAAAACTTAAACTGTATTCCCTTGTTCTCCAGGTGGGCGCCTGATTATGAAAACTTGAATTGTATCGCCTTGTTCCCTATGTGGGCACCCGATTGACATAACTTGAACTATATTCCTTTATTCTCCAGGTGGGCGCCTGATTTCCAAAATATGAACTGTATTCCCTTGTTCTCCAAGTTAGCGCCTGATTGCTAAAACTCGAACTGTATTTCCTTGTTCTCCAAGTGGGTGCCTGATTGACAAAACTTAATCTGTATTCCCTTGTTCTCCAGGTGGGCGCCTGATTACCAAAACTCGAACTGTATTCCCTCGTTCTCTAGGTAGGCGTCTGATTCCCAAGAGTTGAACTAATTCCATTATTCTCCAGGTGGGCGCCTGATTATGAAAACTTGAACTGTATCGCCTTGTTCTCTATATAGGCACCTGATTGACAAAACTTGAACTATATTCCTTTATTCTCCAGGTGGGTGCCTGATTTCCAAAACATGAACTGTATTCCCTTATTCTCCAGGTAGGCGCCTGATTACCAAAACTCAAACTATATTCCCTTGTTCTCCAGGTGGGAACCTGATTGCCAAAACATGAACTGTATTCCCTTATTCTCCCACCGTATTCCCTTGTTCTCCAGGTGGGCACCTTATTGCCAAAACTCGAACTGTGTTCCCTTGTTCTCTAGGTGGGCGCCTGATTGCCAAAACTTGAACTGTATTCCCTTGTTCTCCAGGTGGACACCTTATTGAAAAAACTCGAACTGTATTCCCTTGTTCTCTAGGTGGGCGCCTGATTGCCAAAACTTGAACTGTTTTCCTTATTCTCCATGTAGGTGCCTTATTGCTAAAACTCGAACTATATTCCCTTGTTCTCCAGGTGGGTGACTGATTGCCAAAACTTTAACCGTATTCCCTTGTTCTCCAGGTGGGCGCCTGATTACCAAAACTTGAACTGTATTCCCTTATTCTCCGGGTAGGCGCCTTAATGCCCAAACTCGAATAGTATTTCCTTGTTCTCCAAGTGGGAGCCTGATTGCCGAAACTTGAACTGTATTCCCTTGTTCCCCAGGTGGGCGCCTTATTGCCAAAACATGAACTGTATTCCCTTGTTCTCCAGGTGGGCGCCTGATTTCCAAAACTTGAACTGTATTCCCTTGTTCTCCCGGTGGGGGCCTGATTTCCAAAATTTTAACTGTATTCCCTTGTTCTCCAGGTGGGCGCCTTATTGCCAAAACATGAACTGTATTCCCTTGTTCTCCAGGTGGGCGCCTAATTTCCAAAACTTGAACTGTATTCCCTTGTTCTCCAGGTGGGCGCCTGATTTCCAAAACATGGACTGTATTCCCTAGTTCTGCAGGTGGGCGCCTGATTGCGAAAACATAAACTATATTCAATTGTTCTCCAGGTAGGTACCTCATTACCAAAACTCGAACTATATTCCCTTGTTCTCCAAGTGGGCGCCTGATTACAAAAACTCGAACTGTATTCCCTAGTTCTCCAGGTGAGCGCCTAATTGCCAAAACTTGAATTGTATTCCCTTATTCTCTAGGTAGGACCTTATTGCAAAAACTCAAACTGTATTCCCTTGTTCTCTAGGTGGGCGCCTGATTGCCAAAACTTGAACTATATTCGCTTGTTCTCCAGGTGGGTGCCTGATTGCTAAAACTCGTACTATATTCCCTTGTTCTCTAGGTGGGTGCCTAATTTCAAAAACTTTAACTGTATTCTCTTGATCTCCAGGTGGGTGCCTAATTGCCAAAACTTGAACTGTATTCCCTTATTCTTCGGGTAGGTGCCTTAATGCCCAAACCCGAACTGTATTTCCTTGTTCTCCAAGTGAGAGCCTGATTGCCGAAACTTGAACTATATTCCCTTGTTCTCCAGGTGGGCACCTTATTGCCAATACATGAACTGTATTCCCTTGTTCTCTAGGTGGACGCCTGATTTCCAAAACATGAACTGTATTTCCTTGTTCTCCAGGTGGGCGCCTGATTTCCAAAATTTGAACTGTATTCCCTTGTTCTCCAGCTGGGCGCCTTATTTCCAAAACATGAACTGTATTCCCTTGTTCTGCAGGTGGGCACCTGATTTCCAAAACTTGGACTGTATTCCCTAGTTCTGCAGGTGGGCGCCTGATTTCCAAAACTTGAACTGTGTTCCCTTGTTCTCCAAGTGGGCGCCTGATTACGAATACTTAAACTGTATTCCCTTGTTCTCCAGGTAGGTACCTAGTTACCAAAACTCGAACTGTATTCCCTTGTTTTCCAGGTGGGCGCCTAATTTCCAAAATTTGAACTGTATTCCCTTGTTCTCCAAGTGGGCACCTGATTACTAAAACTTGAACTGTATTTCCTTGTTCTCCAGGTGGGTGCCTAATTGCCAAAACTTGAACTGTATTCCCTTGTTCTCCAGGTGGGAGCCTGATTGCAAAAACTCAAACTATATTCCCTTTTTCTCTAGGTGGGTGCCTGATTGCCAAAACTTTAACCGTATTCCCTTGTTCTCCAGGTGGGCGCCTTATTGCCAAAACTTGAATTGTATTCCCTTATTCTCTGGATAGGCGCCTTAATACCCAAACCTGAATTGTATTTCCTTGTTCTCCGAGTGGGAGCTTGATCGCCGAAACTTGAACTGTATTCCCTTGTTCTCCAGGTGGGCGCCTTATTGCCAAAACATGAACTGTATTCCCTTGTTCTCCCGGTGGGGGCCTGATTTCCAAAATTTGAACTGTATTCCCTTTTTCTCCAGGTGGGCGCCTTATTGCCAAAACATGAACTGTATTCCCTTGTTCTCCAGGTGGGCGCCTAATTTTCAAAACTTGAACTGTATTCCCTTGTTCTCCAGGTGGGCGCCTGATTTCCAAAATTTGAATTGTATTCCCTTGTTCTCCAGCTGGGCGCCTGATTGCGAAAACTTAAACTGTATTCCCTTGTTCTCCAGGTAGGTACCTGATTACCAAAACTCGAAATGTATTCCCTTGTTCTCCAGGGGGGCACTTGATTACCAAAACTTGAACTGTATTCCCTTGTTCTCCAAGTGGGCGCCTGATTACAAAAACTCGAATTGTATTCCCTTTTTCTCCAGGTGAGCGCCTGATTGCCAAAACTTGAATTGTATTCCCTTGTTCTCTAAGTAGGACCTCATTTCAAAAACTCGAATTGTATTCCCTTGCTCTCTAGGTGGGCTACTGATTGCCAAAACTTGAACTAAATTCCCCTTTTCTCCAGGTGGGTGCCTGATTGCTAAAACTCGAACTATATTCCCTTGTCTCCAGGTGGGTGCCTGATTGCCAAAACTTTAACCGTATCCCCTTGTTCTCCAGGTGGGCGCCTGATTGCCAAAACTAGAGATGTATTCCCTTATTCTCCAGGTAGACGCCTTAATGCCCAAACCCGAACTATATTTCCTTGTTCTCCAAGTGGGAGCCTGATTGCCGAAACTTGAACTGTATTCCCGTGTTCTGCAGGTGGGTGCCTTATTGCCAAAACATGAACTGTATTCCTTTGTTCTCCAGGTGGGCGCCTGATTTCCAAAACATGAACTGTGTTCCCTAGTTCTGCAGGTGGGCGCCTGATTTCCAAAACTTGAACTGTATTCCCTTGTTCTCCAAGTGGGCTCCTGATTGCGAAAACTTAAACTGTATTCCCTTGTTCTCCAGGTAGGTACCTGATTACCAATACTCGAACTGTATTCCCTTGTTTTCCAGGTGGGCGCCTTATTTCCAAAACTTGAACTGTATTCCTTTGTTCTCCAAGTGGGCACCTGATTACTTAAACTCGAACTGTATTTCCTTGTTCTTTAGGTGGGAGCGTAATTGCCAAAACTTGAACTGTATTCCCTTGTTCTCCAGGTGGGAGCCTGATTGCAAAAACTCAAACTATATTCCCTTTTTTCCAGGTGGGTGCCTGATTGCCAAAACTTTAACCGTATTCCCTTGTTCTCCAGGTGGGCGCCTGATTGCCAAAACTTGAATTGTATTCCCTTATTCTCTTGATAGGCACCTTAATACCCAAACCTGAATTGTATTTTTTTGTTCTCCGAGTGGGAGCTTGATCGCCGAAACTTGAACTGTATTCCCTTGTTCTCCAGGTGGGCGCCTTATTGCCAAAACATGAACTGTATTCCCTTGATCTCCAGGTGGGCCCCTAATTTCCAAAACTTGAACTATATTCCCTTGTTCTCTAGGTGGGAACCTGATTTCCAAAACTTGACCTGTATTCCCTTGTTCTCCAGGTGGGCGCCTTATTGCCAAAACATGAACAATATTCCCTTGTTCTCCAGGTGGGCGCCTGATTTCCAAAAATTGAACTGTATTCCCTTGTTCTCTAGGTGGACGCTTGATTGCGAAAACTTAAACTGTATTCCCTTGTTCTCCAGGTAGGTACCTGATTACCAAAACTCGAAATGTATTCCCTTGTTCTCCATGGGGCACCTGATTACCAAAACTTGAACTGTATTCCCTTGTTCTCCAAGTAGGCGCCTGATTATAAAAACTCGAATTGTATTCCCTTTTTCTCCAGGTGAGCGCCTTATTGCCAAAACTTGAATTGTATTCCCTTGTTCTCTAAGTAGGACCTTATTTCAAAAACTCGAATTGTATTCTCTTGTTCTCTAGGTGGGCGCCTGATTGCCAAAACTTGAACTATATTCCCTTGTTCTCCAGGTGGGTGCCTGATTGCTAAAACTCGAACTATATTCCCTTGTTCTCCAAGTGGGTGCCTAATTGCCAAAACTTTAACCGTATTCCCTTGTTCTCCAGGTGGGCGCCTGATTGCCAAAACTAGAGATGTATTCCCTTATTCTCCGGGTAGGCGCCTTAATGCCCAAATCCGAACTATATTTCCTTATTCTCCAAGTGGGAGCCCGATTGCCGAAACTTGAACTGTATTCCCATGTTTTGCAGGTGGGCGCCTTATTGCCAAAACATGAATTGTATTCCTTTGTTCTCCAGGTGGACGCCTGATTTCCAAGACATGAACTGTATTCCCTTATTCTCTAGGTGGGCGCCAGATTTCCAAAACTTGAACTGTATTCCTTTGATCTCCAGTTGGGCGCCTTATTGCCAAAACATGAACTGTATTCCCTTGTTCTGCAGGTGGGCGCCTGATTTCCAAAACTTGAACTGTATTCCCTTATTATCCAGGTGGGCGCCTGATTGCGAAAACTTAAACTGTATTCCCTTGTTCTCCAGGAAGTTACCTGATTACCAAAACTCGAACTGTATTTCGTTGTTCTCCAGGTGGGCGCCTGATTTCCAAAACTTGAACTGTATTCCCTTGTTCTCCAAGTGGGTGCCTAATTACCAAAACTCGAACTATATTCCCTTGTTCTCTAGGTGGGCGCTTGATTGCCAAAACTTGAACTGTATTCCCTTGTTCTCCAAGTGGGCACCTTATTGCCAACACTCAAACTGTGTTCCCTTGTTCTCCAGGTAGGTTCCTAATTGCCAAAACTTGAACTGTATTCCCTTGTTCTCCAGGTGGGCGCCTTATTTCCAAAACATGAACTGTATTCCCTTGTTCTCCAGGTGGGTGCCTGATTGCGAAAACATAAATTGTATTTCCTTGTTCTCCAGGTAGGTACCTAATTCCCAAAACTCGAATTGTATTCCCTTGTTCTCCAGGTAGGTACCTAATTACCAAAACTCGAACTATATTCCCTTGTTCTCTAGGTGGGCACCTGATTTCCAAAACTTGAACTGTATTCCCTTGTTCTCCAAGTGGGCGTCTGATTACCAAAACTCAAACTATATTCCCTTGTTCTCTAGGTGGGCGCCTGATTGCCAAAGCTTGAACTATATTCCCTTGTTCTCCAGGTGGGTACCTTATTGCCAACACTCAAACTGTATACCCTTGTTCTCCAGGTGGGTTCCTAATTGCCAAAACTTGAACTGTATTCTCTTGTTCTCTAGGTGTGCGCCTGATTTCCAAAACCTTAACTGTATTCCCTTGTTCTCTAAGTAGGACCTTATTTCAAAAACTCGAATTGTATTCTCTTGTTCTCTAGGTGGGCGCCTGATTGCCAAAACTTGAACTATATTCCCTTGTTCTCCGGGTGGGTGCCTGATTGCTAAAACTCGAACTATATTCCCTTGTTCTCCAAGTGGGTGCCTGATTGCCAAAACTTTAACCGTATTCCCTTGTTCTCCAGGTGGGTGCCTGATTGCCAAAACTAGAGATGTATTCCCTTATTCTCCGGGTAGGCGCCTTAATGCCCAAATCCGAACTATATTTCCTTATTCTCCAAGTGGGAGCCCGATTGCCGAAACTTGAACTGTATTCCCATGTTTTGCAGGTGGGCGCCTTATTGCCAAAACATGAACTGTATTCCTTTGTTCTCCAGGTGGACGCCTGATTTCCAAGACATGAACTGTATTCCCTTATTCTCTAGGTGGGCGCCAGATTTCCAAAACTTGAACTGTATTCCTTTGTTCTCCAGTTGGGCGCCTTATTGCCAAAACATGAACTGTATTCCCTTGTTCTGCAGGTGGGCGCCTGATTTCCAAAACTTGAACTGTATTCCCTTATTATCCAGGTGGGCGCCTGATTGCGAAAACTTAAACTGTATTCCCTTGTTCCCCAGGAAGTTACCTGATTACCAAAATTCGAACTGTATTCCCTTGTTCTCCAGGTGGGCGCCTGATTTCCAAAACTTGAACTGTATTCCCTTGTTCTCCAAGTGGGTGCCTGATTACCAAAACTCGAACTATATTCCCTTGTTCTCTAGGTGGGCGCTTGATTGCCAAAACTTGAACTGTATTCCCTTGTTCTCCAAGTGGGCACCTTATTGCCAACACTCAAACTGTGTTCCCTTGTTCTCCAGGTGGGTTCCTAATTGCCAAAACTTGAACTGTATTCCCTTGTTCTCCAGGTGGGCGCCTGATTTCCAAAACATGAACTGTATTCCCTTGTTCTCCAGGTGGGTGCCTGATTGCGAAAACATAAATTGTATTTCCTTGTTCTCCAGGTAGGTACCTAATTCCCAAAACTCGAATTGTATTCCCTTGTTCTCCAGGTAGGTACCTAATTACCAAAACTCGAACTATATTCCCTTGTTCTCTAGGTGGGCACCTGATTTCCAAAACTTGAACTGTATTCCCTTGTTCTCCAAGTGGGCGTCTGATTACCAAAACTCAAACTATATTCCCTTGTTCTCTAGGTGGGCGCCTGATTGCCAAAGCTTGAACTATATTCCCTTGTTCTCCAGGTGGGTACCTTATTGCCAACACTCAAACTGTATACCCTTGTTCTCCAGGTGGGTTCCTAATTGCCAAAACTTGAACTGTATTCTCTTGTTCTCCAGGTGTGCGCCTGATTTCCAAAACCTTAACTGTATTCCCTTGTTCTCTAGGTGGGTGTCTGATTGCGAAAACTTAAACTGTATTCCCTTGTTCTCCAGGTAGGTACATGATTACGAAAACTCGAACTGTATTTCCTTGTTATCCAAGTAGGCGATTGATTACCAAAACTCGAACTATATTCCCTTGATTCCAGGTGGGCGCCTGATTGCCAAAACTTGAACTGTATTCCCTTGTTCTACAGGTGGGCACCTTATTGCCAACACTCAAACTGTGTTCCCTTGTTCCCCAGGTGGGTGCCTAATTGCCAAAACTTGAACTATATTCCCTTATTCTCTAGGTGGGCGCTTGATTGCCAAAACTTGAACTGTATTCCCTTGTTCTCCAGGTGGGTGCCGGATTTCTAAAACTCGAACTATATTCCCTTGTTCTTTAGGTGGGTGTCTGATTGCCGAAACTTGAATTGTATTCCCTTGTTCTCCAGGTGGGCTCCTTATTGCCAAAACATGAACTGTATTCCCTTGTTCTCCAGGTCAGCGCCTGATTTCTAAAACTTGAACTGTATTCCCTTGTTCTCCAGGTAGGCGCCTGATTTCCAAAACTTGAACTGTATTCCCTTGTTCTCCAGTTGGGTGCCTTATTGCCAAAACATGAACTGTATTCCCTTGTTCTGTAGGTGGGCGCCTGATTTCCAAAACTTGAACTGTATTCCCTTGTTCTCCAGGTGGGCGCCTGATTTCTAAAACTTGAACTGTATTCCCTTGTTCTCCAGCTGGGCGCCTTATTACCAAAACATGAACTGTATTCCCTTGTTCTCCTGGTGGGCCCCTAATTTCCAAAACATGAACTATATTCCCTTGTTCTCTAGGTGGGAACCTGATTTCCAAAACTTGAACTGTATTCCTTGTTCTCCAGGTGGGCGCCTTATTGCCAAAACATGAACAATATTCCCTTGTTCTCCAGGTGGGCGCAATATTTCCAAAACTTGAACTGTATTCCCTTGTTCTCTAGGTGGGTGCCGGATTTCTAAAACTCGAACTATATTCCCTTGTTCTTTAGGTGGGTGTCTGATTGCCGAAACTTGAATTGTATTCCCTTGTTCTCCAGGTGGGCTCCTTATTGCCAAAACATGAACTGTATTCCCTTGTTCTCCAGGTCAGCGCCTGATTTCTAAAACTTGAACTGTATTCCCTTGTTCTCCAGGTAGGCGCCTGATTTCCAAAACTTGAACTGTATTCCCTTGTTCTCCAGTTGGGTGCCTTATTGCCAAAACATGAACTGTATTCCCTTGTTCTGTAGGTGGGCGCCTGATTTCCAAAACTTGAACTGTATTCCCTTGTTCTCCAGGTGGGTGCCGGATTTCTAAAACTCGAACTATATTCCCTTGTTCTTTAGGTGGGTGTCTGATTGCCGAAACTTGAATTGTATTCCCTTGTTCTCCAGGTGGGCTCCTTATTGCCAAAACATGAACTGTATTCCCTTGTTCTCCAGGTCAGCGCCTGATTTCTAAAACTTGAACTGTATTCCCTTGTTCTCCAGGTAGGCGCCTGATTTCCAAAACTTGAACTGTATTCCCTTGTTCTCCAGTTGGGTGCCTTATTGCCAAAACATGAACTGTATTCCCTTGTTCTGTAGGTGGGCGCCTGATTTCCAAAACTTGAACTGTATTCCCTTGTTCTCCAGGTGGGCGCCTGATTTCTAAAACTTGAACTGTATTCCCTTGTTCTCCAGCTGGGCGCCTTATTACCAAAACATGAACTGTATTCCCTTGTTCTCCTGGTGGGCCCCTAATTTCCAAAACATGAACTATATTCCCTTGTTCTCTAGGTGGGAACCTGATTTCCAAAACTTGAACTGTATTCCTTGTTCTCCAGGTGGGCGCCTTATTGCCAAAACATGAACAATATTCCCTTGTTCTCCAGGTGGGCGCAATATTTCCAAAACTTGAACTGTATTCCCTTGTTCTCTAGGTAGACGCCTGATTGCGAAGACTTAAACTGTATTCCCTTGTTCTCCAGGTAGGTACCTGATTACCAAAACTCGAAATGTATTCCCTTGTTCTCCAGGGGGGCACCTGATTACCAAAACTTGAACTGTATTCCCTTGTTCTCCAAGTGGACGTCTGATTACCAAAACTCGAACTATATTCCCTTGTTCTCTAGGTGGGCGCCTGATTGCCAAAGCTTGAACTATATTCCCTTGTTCTCCAGGTGGGTACCTTTTTGCCAACACTCAAACTGTATTCCCTTGTTCTCCAGGTGGGTTCCTAATTGCCAAAACTTGAATTGTATTCTCTTGTTCTCCAGGTGGGCGCCTGATTTCCAAAACCTTAACTGTATTCCCTTGTTCTCTAGGTGGGTGCCTGATTGCGAAAACTTAAACTGTATTCCCTTGTTCTCCAGGTAGGTACATGATTACGAAAACTCGAACTGTATTTCCTTGTTATCCAAGTAGGCGACTGATTACCAAAACTCGAACTGTATTCCCTTGATTCCAGGTGGGCGCCTGATTGCCAAAACTTGAAATGTATTGCTTTGTTCTGCAGGTGGGCACCTTATTGCCAACACTCAAACTGTGTTCCCTTGTTCTCCAGGTGGGTGCCTAATTGCCAAAACTTTAACTATATTCCCTTATTCTCTAGGTGGGCGCTTGATTGCCAAAACTTGAACTGTATTCCCTTGTTCTCCAGGTGTGTGCCGGATTTCTAAAACTCGAACTATATTCCCTTGTTCTCTAGGTGGGTGTCTGATTGCCGAAACTTGAATTGTATTCCCTTGTTCTCCAGGTGGGCGCCTTATTGCCAAAACATGAACTGTATTCCCTTGTTCTCCAGGTCGGCGCCTGATTTCTAAAACTTGAACTGTATTCCCTTGTTCTCCAGGTAAGCGCCTGATTTACAAAACTTGAACTGTATTCCCTTTGTTCTCCAGTTGGGTGCCTTATTGCCAAAACATGAACTGTATTCCCTTGTTCTGTAGGTGGGCGCCTGATTTCCAAAACTTGAACTGTATTCCCTTGTTCTCCAGGTGGGCGCCTGATTTCTAAAACTTGAACTGTATTCCCTTATTCTCCAGCTGGGCGCCTTATTACCAAAACATGAACTGTATTCCCTTGTTCTCCAGGTGGGCCCCTAATTTCCAAAACATGAACTATATTCCCTTGTTCTCTAGGTGGGAACCTGATTTCCAAAACTTGAACTGTATTCCTTGTTCTCCAGGTGGGCGCCTTATTGCCAAAACATGAACAATATTCCCTTGTTCTCCAGGTGGGCGCCTGATTTCCAAAACTTTAACTGTATTCCCTTGTTCTCTAGGTAGACGCCTGATTGCGAAAACTTAAACTGTATTCCCTTGTTCTCCAGGTTGGTACCTGATTACCAAAACTCGAAATGTATTCCCTTGTTCTCCAGGGGGCACCTGATTACCAAAACTTGAACTGTATTCCCTTGTTCTCCAAGTGGCCGCCTGATTACAAAAACTCGAATTGTATTCCCTTTTTCTCCAGGTGAGCGCCTGATTGCCAAAACTTGAATTGTATTCCCTTGTTCTCTAAGTAGGACCTTATTTCAAAAACTCGAATTGTATTCCCTTGTTCTCTAGGTGGGCGCCTGATTGCCAAAACTTGAATTATATTCCCTTGTTCTCCAGGTGGGTGCCTGATTGCTAAAACTCGAACTATATTCCCTTGTTCTCCAGGTGGGTGCCTGATTGCCAAAACTTTAACCGTATTCCCTTGTTCTCCAGGTGGGCGCCTGATTGCGAAAACTTAAACTGTATTCCCTTGTTCTCCAGGAAGTTACCTGATTACCAAAACTCGAATTGCATTCCCTTGTTCTCTAGGTGGGCGCCTGATTGCCAAAACTTGAACTATATTCTCTTGTTCTCCAGGTGGGTACCTTATTGCCAACACTCAAACTGTATTCCCTTGTTCTCCAGGTGGGTTCCTAATTGCCAAAACTTGAACTATATTCTCTTGTTCTCCAGATGGGAGCCTGATTTCCAAAACCTTAACTGTATTCCCTTGTTCTCTAGGTGGGTGCCTGATTGCGAAAACTTAAACTGTATTCCCTTGTTCTCCAGGTAGGTACCTGAATACCAAAACTCGAACTGTATTTCCTTGTTATCCAAGTAGGCGCCTGATTACCATAACTAGAACTGTATTCCCTTGATTCCAGGTGGGCGCCTGATTGCCAAAACTTGAACTGTATAACCTTGTTCTGCAGGTGGGCACCTTATTGCCAACACTCAAACTGTGTTCCCTTGTTCTACAGGTGGGTGCCTAATTGCCAAAACTTGAACTATATTCCCTTATTCTCTAGGTGGGCGCTTGATTGCCAAAACTTGAACTGTATTCCCTTGTTCTCCAGGTGGGTGCCGGATTTCTAAAACTCGAACTATATTCCCTTGTTCTCTAGGTGGGTGTCTGATTGCCAAAACTTTAATTGTATTCCCTTGTTCTCCAGGTGGGCACCTGATACCCAAAACTTGAACTGTATTACCTTATTCTCCGGGTAGGCGCCTTAATGGCCAAACTCGAACTGTATTTCCTTGTTCTCCAGGTGGGAGCCTGATTGCCGAAACTTGAATTGTATTCCCTTGTTCTCCAGGTGGGCGCCTTATTGCCAAAACATGAACTGTATTCCCTTGTTCTCCAGGTGGGCGCCTGATTTCTAAAACTTGAACTGTATTCCCTTGTTCTCCAGGTAGGCGCCTGATTTCCAAAATTTGAACTGTATTCCCTTGTTCTCCAGTTGGGCGCCTTATTGCCAAAACATGAACTGTATTCCCTTGTTCTGCAGGTGGGCGCCTGATTTCCAAAACTTGAACTGTATTTCCTTGTTCTCCAGGTGGGCGCCTGATTTCTAAAACTTGAAATGTATTCCCTTGTTCTCCAGCTGGGCGCCTTATTACCAAAACATGAACTGTATTCCCTTGTTTTCCAGGTGGGCCCCTAATTTCCAAAATTTGAACTATATTCCCTTGTTCTCTAGGTGGGAACCTGATTTCCAAAACTTGAAATGTATTCCCTTGTTCTCCAGGTGGGCGCCTTATTGCCAAAACATGAACAATATTCCCTTGTTCTCCAGGTGGGCGCCTGATTTCCAAAACTTGAACTGTATTCCCTTGTTCTCTAGGTAGACGCCTGATTAGGAAAACTTAAACTATATTCCCTTGTTCTCCAAGTAGGTACCTGATTACCAAAACTCGAAATGTATTCCTTTGTTCTCCAGGGGGCACCTGATTACCAAAACTTGAACTGTATTCCCTTGTTCTCCAAGTGGGCGCCTGATTACAAAAACTTGAACTGTATTCCCTTGTTCTCCAGGTAGGCGCCTGATTTCCAAAACTTGAACTGTATTCCCTTGTTCTCCAGTTGGGTGCCTTATTGCCAAAACATGAACTGTATTCCCTTGTTCTGTAGGTGGGCGCCTGATTTCCAAAACTTGAACTGTATTCCCTTGTTCTCCAGGTGGGCGCCTGATTTCTAAAACTTGAACTGTATTCCCTTGTTCTCCAGCTGGGCGCCTTATTACCAAAACATGAACTGTATTCCCTTGTTCTCCTGGTGGGCCCCTAATTTCCAAAACATGAACTATATTCCCTTGTTCTCTAGGTGGGAACCTGATTTCCAAAACTTGAACTGTATTCCTTGTTCTCCAGGTGGGCGCCTTATTTCCAAAACATGAACAATATTCCCTTGTTCTCCAGGTGGGCGCAATATTTCCAAAACTTGAACTGTATTCCCTTGTTCTCTAGGTAGACGCCTAATTGCGAAGACTTAAACTGTATTCCCTTGTTCTCCAGGTAGGTACCTGATTACCAAAACTCGAAATGTATTCCCTTGTTCTCCAGGGGGCACCTGATTACCAAAACTTGAACTGTATTCCCTTGTTCTCCAAGTGGACGTCTGATTACCAAAACTCGAACTATATTCCCTTGTTCTCTAGGTGGGCGCCTGATTGCCAAAGCTTGAACTATATTCCCTTGTTCTCCAGGTGGGCACCTGATACCCAAAACTTGAACTGTATTACCTTATTCTCCGGGTAGGCGCCTTAATGGCCAAACTCGAACTGTATTTCCTTGTTCTCCAGGTGGGAGCCTGATTGCCGAAACTTGAATTGTATTCCCTTGTTCTCCAGGTGGGCGCCTTATTGCCAAAACATGAACTGTATTCCCTTGTTCTCCAGGTGGGCGCCTGATTTCTAAAACTTGAACTGTATTCCCTTGTTCTCCAGGTAGGCGCCTGATTTCCAAAATTTGAACTGTATTCCCTTGTTCTCCAGTTGGGCGCCTTATTGCCAAAACATGAACTGTATTCCCTTGTTCTGCAGGTGGGCGCCTGATTTCCAAAACTTGAACTGTATTTCCTTGTTCTCCAGGTGGGCGCCTGATTTCTAAAACTTGAAATGTATTCCCTTGTTCTCCAGCTGGGCGCCTTATTACCAAAACATGAACTGTATTCCCTTGTTTTCCAGGTGGGCCCCTAATTTCCAAAATTTGAACTATATTCCCTTGTTCTCTAGGTGGGAACCTGATTTCCAAAACTTGAAATGTATTCCCTTGTTCTCCAGGTGGGCGCCTTATTGCCAAAACATGAACAATATTCCCTTGTTCTCCAGGTGGGCGCCTGATTTCCAAAACTTGAACTGTATTCCCTTGTTCTCTAGGTAGACGCCTGATTAGGAAAACTTAAACTATATTCCCTTGTTCTCCAAGTAGGTACCTGATTACCAAAACTCGAAATGTATTCCCTTGTTCTCCAGGGGGCACCTGATTACCAAAACTTGAACTGTATTCCCTTGTTCTCCAAGTGGGCGCCTGATTACAAAAACTTGAACTGTATTCCCTTGTTCTCCAGGTAGGCGCCTGATTTCCAAAACTTGAACTGTATTCCCTTGTTCTCCAGTTGGGTGCCTTATTGCCAAAACATGAACTGTATTCCCTTGTTCTGTAGGTGGGCGCCTGATTTCCAAAACTTGAACTGTATTCCCTTGTTCTCCAGGTGGGCGCCTGATTTCTAAAACTTGAACTGTATTCCCTTGTTCTCCAGCTGGGCGCCTTATTACCAAAACATGAACTGTATTCCCTTGTTCTCCTGGTGGGCCCCTAATTTCCAAAACATGAACTATATTCCCTTGTTCTCTAGGTGGGAACCTGATTTCCAAAACTTGAACTGTATTCCTTGTTCTCCAGGTGGGCGCCTTATTTCCAAAACATGAACAATATTCCCTTGTTCTCCAGGTGGGCGCAATATTTCCAAAACTTGAACTGTATTCCCTTGTTCTCTAGGTAGACGCCTGATTGCGAAGACTTAAACTGTATTCCCTTGTTCTCCAGGTAGGTACCTGATTACCAAAACTCGAAATGTATTCCCTTGTTCTCCAGGGGGGCACCTGATTACCAAAACTTGAACTGTATTCCCTTGTTCTCCAAGTGGACGTCTGATTACCAAAACTCGAACTATATTCCCTTGTTCTCTAGGTGGGCGCCTGATTGCCAAAGCTTGAACTATATTCCCTTGTTCTCCAGGTGGGTACCTTTTTGCCAACACTCAAACTGTATTCCCTTGTTCTCCAGGTGGGTTCCTAATTGCCAAAACTTGAATTGTATTCTCTTGTTCTCCAGGTGGGCGCCTGATTTCCAAAACCTTAACTGTATTCCCTTGTTCTCTAGGTGGGTGCCTGATTGCGAAAACTTAAACTGTATTCCCTTGTTCTCCAGGTAGGTACATGATTACGAAAACTCGAACTGTATTTCCTTGTTATCCAAGTAGGCGACTGATTACCAAAACTCGAACTGTATTCCCTTGATTCCAGGTGGGCGCCTGATTGCCAAAACTTGAACTGTATTGCTTTGTTCTGCAGGTGGGCACCTTATTGCCAACACCCAAACTGTGTTCCCTTGTTCTCCAGGTGGGTGCCTAATTGCCAAAACTTGAACTATATTCCCTTATTCTCTAGGTGGGCGCTTGATTGCCAAAACTTGAATTGTATTCCCTTGTTCTCCAGGTGTGTGCCGGATTTCTAAAACTCGAACTATATTCCCTTGTTCTCTAGGTGGGTGTCTGATTGCCGAAACTTGAATTGTATTCCCTTGTTCTCCAGGTGGGCGCCTTATTGCCAAAACATGAACTGTATTCCCTTGTTCTCCAGGTCGGCGCCTGATTTCTAAAACTTGAACTGTATTCCCTTGTTCTCCAGGTAAGCGCCTGATTTACAAAACTTGAACTGTATTCCCTTGTTCTCCAGTTGGGTGCCTTATTGCCAAAACATGAACTGTATTCCCTTGTTCTGTAGGTGGGCGCCTGATTTCCAAAACTTGAACTGTATTCCCTTGTTCTCCAGGTGGGCGCCTGATTTCTAAAACTTGAACTGTATTCCCTTATTCTCCAGCTGGGCGCCTTATTACCAAAACATGAACTGTATTCCCTTGTTCTCCAGGTGGGCCCCTAATTTCCAAAACATGAACTATATTCCCTTGTTCTCTAGGTGGGAACCTGATTTCCAAAACTTGAACTGTATTCCTTGTTCTCCAGGTGGGCGCCTTATTGCCAAAACATGAACAATATTCCCTTGTTCTCCAGGTGGGCGCCTGATTTCCAAAACTTTAACTGTATTCCCTTGTTCTCTAGGTAGACGCCTGATTGCGAAAACTTAAACTGTATTCCCTTGTTCTCCAGGTTGGTACCTGATTACCAAAACTCGATATGTATTCCCTTGTTCTCCAGGGGGGCACCTGATTACCAAAACTTGAACTGTATTCCCTTTTTCTCCAAGTGGCCGCCTGATTACAAAAACTCGAATTGTATTCCCTTTTTCTCCAGGTGAGCGCCTGATTGCCAAAACTTGAATTGTATTCCCTTGTTCTCTAAGTAGGACCTTATTTCAAAAACTCGAATTGTATTCCCTTGTTCTCTAGGTGGGCGCCTGATTGCCAAAACTTGAACTATATTCCCTTGTTCTCCAGGTGGGTGCCTGATTGCTAAAACTCGAACTATATTCCCTTGTTCTCCAGGTGGGTGCCTGATTGCCAAAACTTTAACCGTATTCCCTTGTTCTCCAGGTGGGCGCCTGATTGCGAAAACTTAAACTGTATTCCCTTGTTCTCCAGGAAGTTACCTGATTACCAAAACTCGAATTGTATTCCCTTGTTCTCTAGGTGGGCGCCTGATTGCCAAAACATGAACTATATTCTCTTGTTCTCCAGGTGGGTACCTTATTGCCAACACTCAAACTGTATTCCCTTGTTCTCCAGGTGGGTTCCTAATTGCCAAAACTTGAACTATATTCTCTTGTTCTCCAGGTGGGAGCCTGATTTCCAAAACCTTAACTGTATTCCCTTGTTCTCTAGGTGGGTGCCTGATTGCGAAAACTTAAACTGTATTCCCTTGTTCTCCAGGTAGGTACCTGAATACCAAAACTCGAACTGTATTTCCTTGTTATCCAAGTAGGCGCCTGATTACCATAACTAGAACTGTATTCCCTTGATTCCAGGTGGGCGCCTGATTGCCAAAACTTGAACTGTATAACCTTGTTCTGCAGGTGGGCACCTTATTGCCAACACTCAAACTGTGTTCCCTTGTTCTACAGGTGGGTGCCTAATTGCCAAAACATGAACTATATTCCCTTATTCTCTAGGTGGGCGCTTGATTGCCAAAACTTGAACTGTATTCCCTTGTTCTCCAGGTGGGTGCCGGATTTCTAAAACTCGAACTATATTCCCTTGTTCTCTAGGTGGGTGTCTGATTGCCAAAACTTTAATTGTATTCCCTTGTTCTCCAGGTGGGCACCTGATACCCAAAACTTGAACTGTATTACCTTATTCTCCGGGTAGGCGCCTTAATGGCCAAACTCGAACTGTATTTCCTTGTTCTCCAGGTGGGAGCCTGATTGCCGAAACTTGAATTGTATTCCCTTGTTCTCCAGGTGGGCGCCTTATTGCCAAAACATGAACTGTATTCCCTTGTTGTCCAGGTGGGCGCCTGATTTCTAAAACTTGAACTGTATTCCCTTGTTCTCCAGGTAGGCGCCTGATTTCCAAAATTTGAACTGTATTCCCTTGTTCTCCAGTTGGGCGCCTTATTGCCAAAACATGAACTGTATTCCCTTGTTCTGCAGGTGGGCGCCTGATTTCCAAAACTTGAACTGTATTTCCTTGTTCTCCAGGTGGGTGCCTGATTTCTAAAACTTGAAATGTATTCCCTTGTTCTCCAGCTGGGCGCCTTATTACCAAAACATGAACTGTATTCCCTTGTTTTCCAGGTGGGCCCCTAATTTCCAAAATTTGAACTATATTCCCTTGTTCTCTAGGTGAAAACCAGATTTCCATAACTTGAAATGTATTCCCTTGTTCTCCAGGTGGGCGCCTTATTTCCAAAACATGAACAATATTCCCTTGTTCTCCAGGTGGGCGCCTGATTTCCAAAACTTGAACTGTATTCCCTTGTTCTCTAGGTAGACGCCTGATTAGGAAAACTTAAACTATATTCCCTTGTTCTCCAAGTAGGTACCTGATTACCAAAACTCGAAATGTATTCCCTTGTTCTCCAGGGGGCACCTGATTACCAAAACTTGAACTGTATTCCCTTGTTCTCCAAGTGGGCGCCTGATTACAAAAACTCGAATTGTATTCCCTTTTCCTCCAGGTGAGCGCCTGATTGCCAAAACTTGAATTGTATTCCCTTGTTCTCTAAGTAGGACCTTATTTCAAAAACTCGAATTATATTCCCTTGTTCTCCAGGTGGTGCCTGATTTCCAAAACTTTAACCGTATTCCCTTGTTCTCCAGGTGGGCGCATGATTACCAAAACTCGAACTATATTCCCTTATTCTCCGGGTAGGCGCCTTAATGCCCAAATCCGAACTATATTTCCTTGTTCTCCAAGTGGGAGCCTGGTTGCCGAAACTTGAACTGTATTCCCGTGTTCTGCAGGTGGGCGCCTTATTGCCAAAACATGAACTGTATTCCTTTGTTCTCCAGGTGGGCACCTGATTTCCAAAACATGAACTGTATTCCCTTATTCTCCAGGTGGGCGCCTAATTTCCAAAACATGAACTGTATTCCCTTGTTCTCCAGTTGGGCGCCTTATTGCCAAAACATGAACTGTATTCCTTTGTTCTGCAGGTGGGCGCCTGATTTCCAAAACTTGAACAGTATTCCCTTGTTCTCCAGGTGGGCGCCTGATTGCGAAAACTTAAACTGTATTCCTTTGTTCTCCAGGAAGTTACCTGATTACCAAAACTCGAACTGTATTCCCTTGTTCTCCAGGTGGGTGCCTGATTTCCAAAACTTGAACTGTATTCCCTTGTTCTCCAAGTGGGCGCCTGATTACCAAAACTCGAACTATATTCCCTTGTTCTCTAGGTGTGCGCTTGATTGCCAAAACTTGAACTGTGTACCCTTGTTCTCCAAGTGGGCACCTTATTGCCAACACTCAAACTGTGTTCCCTTGTTCTCCAGGTGGGTTCCTAATTGCCAAAACTTGAACTGTATTCCCTTGTTCTCCAGGTGGGCGCCTGATTTCCAAAACTTGAACTGTATTCCCTTATTCTCCAGGTGGGTGCCTGATTGCGAAAACATAAATTGTATTTCCTTGTTCTCCAGGTAGGTACCTAATTACCAAAACTCAAATTGTATTTCCTTGTTCTCCAAGTAGGTACCTGATTCCCAAAACTCGAACTATATTCCCTTGTTCTCTAGGTGGGCACCTGATTTCCAAAACTTGAACTGTAATCCCTTGTTCTCCAAGTTGGCGTCTGATTACCAAAACTCGAACTATATTCCCTTGTTCTCTAGGTGGGCGCCTGATTGCCAAAACTTGAACTGTATTCCCTTGTTCTCCAGGTGGGTACCTTATTGCCAACACTCAAACTGTATTCCCTTGTTCTCCAGGTGGGTTCCTAATTGCCAAAACTTGAACTGTATTCCCTTGTTCTCCAGGTGGGCGCCTGATTTGCAAAACCTTAACTGTATTCCCTTGTTCTCTAGGTGGGTGCCTGATTTCGAAAACATAAATTGTATTCCCTTGTTCTCCAGGTAGGTACCTGATTACCAAAACTCGAACTGTATTTCCTTGTTATCCAAGTGGGCGCCTGATTACAAAACTCGAACTGTATTCCCTTGATTCTAGGTGGGCGCCTGATTGCCAAAACTTGAACTATATTGCCTTGTTCTGCAGGTGTGCACCATATTGCCAACACTCAAACTGTGTTCCCTTATTCTCCAGGTGGGTGCCTAATTACCAAAACTTGAACTATATTCCCTTATTCTATAGGTGGGCGCTTGATTGCCAAAACTTGAACTGTATTCCCTTATTCTCCGGGTGGGTGTCGGATTTCTAAAACTCGAACTATATTCCCTTGTTCTCTAGGTGAGTGTCTGATTGCCAAAACTTTAAATGTATTCCCTTGTTCTCCAGGTGGGCACCTGATACCCAAAACTTGAACTGTATTACCTTATTCTCCGGGTAGGCGCCTTAATGGCCAAACTTGAACTGTATTCCCTTTTTCTCCAGTTGGGCGCCTTATTGCCAAAAAAAGAACTGCATTCCCTTGTTCTGCAGGTGGGCGCCTGATTTTCAAAACTTGAACTGTATTCCCTTATTCTCCAGGTGGGTGCCTGATTTCCAAAACTTGAATTGTATTCCCTTGTTCTCCAGCTGGGCGCCTTATTACCAAAACATGAACTGTATTCCCTTGTTTTCCAGGTGGGCCCCTAATTTCCAAAACTTGAACTATATTCCCTTGTTCTCTAGGTGGACGCCTGATTGCGAAAACATAAACTGTATTCCATTGTTCTCCAGGTGGGCGCCTTATTGCCAAAAATTGAACAATATTCCCTTGTTCTCCAGGTGGGCTCCTGATTTCCAAAACTTGAATTGTATTCCCTTGTTCTCTAGGTGGACGCCTGATTGCGAAAACATAAACTGTATTCCCTTGTTCTCCAGGTAGTTACCTGATTACCAAAACTCAAAATGTATTCCCTTGTTCTCCAGGGGGCACCTGATTACCAAAACTTGAACTGTATTCCCTTGTTCTCCAAGTGGGCGCCTGATTACAAAAACTCGAATTGTATTCCCTTTTTCTCCAGGTGAGCGCCTGATTGCCAAAACTTGAATTGTATTCCCTTGTTCTCTAGGTGGGCGCCTGATTTCCAAAACTTGAACTATATTCCCCTAAACTCCAGGTGGGCGCCTGATTGCCAAAACTTGAACTATATTCCCTTGTTCTCCAGGTGGGTGCCTGATTGCTAAAACTCGAACTATATTCCCTTGTTCTCCAGGTGGGTGCCTGATTGCCAAAACTTTAACCGTATTCCCTTGTTCTCCAGGTGGGCGCCTGATTGCCAAAACTAGAGATGTATTCCCTTATTCTCCGGGTAGGCGCCTTAATGCCCAAATCCGAACTATATTTCCTTGTTCTCCATGTGGGAGCCTGATTGCCGAAACTTGAACTGTATTCCCGTGTTCTGTAGGTGGGCGCCTTATTGCCAAAACATGAACTGTATTCCTTTGTTCTCCATGTGGGCGCCTGATTTCCAAAACATGAACTATATTCCCTTATTCTCCAGGTGGGCGCTAGATTTCCAAAACTTGAACTATATTCCCTTGTTCTCCAGTTGGGCGCCTTATTGGCAAAACATGAACTGTATTCCCTTGTTCTGCGGGTGGGCGCCTGATTTCCAAAACATGAACTGTATTCCCTTGTTCTCCAGGTGGGCGCCTGATTGGGAAAACTTAAACTGTATTCCCTTGTTCACCAGGAAGTTACCTGATTACCAAAACTCGAACTGTATTCCCTTGATCTCCAGGAGGGCGCATGATTTCCAAGACTTGAACTGTATTCCCTTGTTCTTCAAGTGGGCGCCTGATTACCAAAACTCGAACTATATTCCCTTGTTCTCTAGATGGGTTCCTAATTGCCAAAACTTGAACTGTATTCCGTTGTTCTCCAGGTGGGCGCCTGATTTCCAAAACTTGAACTGTATTCCCTTGTTCTCCAGGTGGGTGCCTGATTACGAAAACATAAATTGTATTTCCTTGTTCTCCAGGTAGGTACCTAATTACCAAAACTCGAATTGTATTCCCTTGTTCTCCAGGTAGGTACCTGATTACCAAAACTCGAACTATATTCCCTTGTTCTCTAGGTGGGCACCTGATTTCCAAAACTTGAACTGTATTCCCTTGTTCTCCAAGTGGGCGTCTGATTACCAAAACTCGAACAATATTCCCTTGTTCTCTAGGTGGGCGCCTGATTGCCAAAACTTGAACTGTATTCCCTTGTTCTCCAGGTGGGTACCTTATTGCCAACACTCAAACTGTATTCCCTTGTTCTCCAGGTGCGTTCCTAATTGCCAAAACTTGAACTGTATTCCCTTGTTCTCAAGGTGGGCGCCTGATTTCCAAAACCTTAACTGTATTCTCTTGTTCTCTAGGTGGGTGCCTGATTGCGAAAACTTAAACTGTATTCCCTTGTTCTCCAGGTAGGTACCTGATTACCAAAACTCGAACTATATTTCCTTGTTATCCAAGTGGGTGCCTGATTACCAAAACTCGAACTGTATTCCCTTGATTCCAGGTGGGCGCCTGATTGCCAAAACTTGAACTGTATTGCCTTGTTCTGCAGGTGGGCACCTTATTTCCAACACTCAAACAGTGTTCCCTTGTTCTCCAGGTAGGTTCCTAATTGCCAAAACTTGAACTATATTCCCTTATTCTCTAGGTGGGCGCTTGATTGCCAAAACTTGAACTGTATTACCTTGTTCTCCAGGTGGGTGCCGGATTTCTAAAACTCGAACTATATTCCCTTGTTCTCTAGGTGGGTGTCTGATTGCCAAAACTTTAACTGTATTCCCTTGTTCTCCAGGTGGGTACCTGATACCCAAAACTTGAACTGTATTACCTTATTCACCGGGTAGGCGCCTTAATGGCCAAACTCGAACTGTATTTCCTTGTTCTCCAGGTGGGAGCCTGATTGCCGAAACTTGAATTGTATTCCCTTGTTCTCCAGGTGGGCGCCTTATTGCCAAAACATGAACTATATTCCCTTATTCTCCAGGTGGGCGCCTGATTTCTAAAACTTGAACTGTATTCCCTTGTTCTCCAGGTAGGCGCCTGATTTCCAAAACATGAACTGTATTCCCTTGTTCTTCAGTTGGGCGCCTTATTGCCAAAACATGAACTGTATTCCCTTGTTCTGTAGGTGGGTGCCTAATTGCCAAAACCAAAACTTGAACTATATTCTCTTATTCTTTAGGTGGGCGCTTGATTGCCAAAACATGAACTGTATTTCCTTGTTCTGTAGGTGGGCGCCTGATTTCCAAAACTTGAACTGTATTCCCTTGTTCTCCAGGTGGGCACCTGATTTCCAAAACTTGAATTGTATTCCCTTGTTCTCCAGCTGGGCGCCTTATTGCCAAAACATGAACTGTATTCCCTTGTTCTGCAGGTGGGCGCCTGATTTCCAAAACTTGAACTGTATTCCCTTGTTCTCCAGGTGGGCGCCTGATTGCAAAAACTTAAATTGAATTCCCTTGTCCTCTAGGTAGGTACCTGACTACCAAAACTCGAACTGTATTCCCTTGTTCTCCAGGTGGGCACCAGATTTCTAAAACTTGAACTGTATTCCCTTGTTCTCCAAGTGGGCACCTGATTACCAAAACTCGAACTGTATTCCCTTGTTCTCCAGGTGGGCGCCTGATTGCCAAAACATGAATTGTATTACATTGTTCTCCAGATGGGCACCTTATTTCCAACACTCAAACTGTGTTCCCTTGTTCTCCATGTGGGTGACAAATTGCCAAAACTTGAACTTTATTCCCTTGTTCTCCAAGTGGGAGCCCGATTGCTAAAACTCAAACTGTATTTCCTTTTTCTCCAGGTGGGTGCCTGAATGCCAAAACTTTAACCGTATTCCCTTGTTCTCCAGGTGGGCGCCTAATTGCCAAAACTTGAATTGTATTCCCTTATTCTCTGGATAGGCGCCTTAATGCCCAAACCTGAACTGTATTTCCTTATTCTCCGAGTGGGAGCTTGATTGCCGAAACTTGAACTGTATTCCCCTGTTCTCCAGGTGGGCGCCTTATTGCCAAAACATGAACTGTATTCCCTTGTTCTCCAGGTGGGCGCCTGATTTCCAAAACTTGAACTATATTCCCTTGTTCTCTAGGTGGGAACCTGATTTCCAAAACTTGAACTGTATTCCCTTGTTCTCCAGGTGGGTGCCTTATTGCCAAAACATGAACAATATTCCCTTGTTCTCCAGGTGGGAGCCTGATTTCCAAAACTTGAACTATATTTCCTTGTTTTCTTGGTGGGAACCTGATTTCGAAAACTTGAACTGTATTCTCTTATTCTTCAGGTGGGCACCTTATTGCCAAAACTCGAACTGTGTTCCCTTGTTCTCCAGGTAGGTGCCTGATTGACAAAACATGAACTGTATTCCCTTGTTCTCTATATAGGTGTCTGATTGCGAAAACTCGAATTGTATTCCCTTGTTCTCCAGGTAGGCGCCTGATTGCCATAACTCGAACTGTATTCCTTGTTCTCCAGGTGGGCGCCTGATTGTGAAAACTTAAACTGTATTCCTTTGTTCTCCAGGTAGGTACTTGATTACAAAAACTCGAATTTTATTCCCTTATTCTCCAGGTCGGCGCCTGATTAACAAAACTTGAACTGTATTCCCTTGTTCTCCAAGTGGGCGCCTGATTACAAAAACTCAAACTGTATTCCCTTGTTCTCCAGGTGAGCGCCTGATTGCCAAAACATGAATTGTATTCCCTTGTTCTCTAGGTAGGACCTTATTGCAAAAACTCGAATTGTATTCCCTTGTTCTCTGGGTGGGCGCCTGATTGCCAAAACTTGAACTATATTCCTTTGTTCTCCAGGTGGGTGCCTGATTGCTAAAACTCGAACTATATTCCCTTGTTCTCCAGGTGGGTGCCTGATTGCCAAAACTTTAACCGTATTCCCTTGTTCTCCAAGTGGGCGCCTGATTGCCAAAACTTGAACTGTATTCCCTTATTCTCTGGGTAGGTGCCTTAATGCCCAAACCCGAACTGTATTTCCTTTTTCTCCAAGTGGGAGCCTGATTGCCGAAACTTGAACTGTATTCCCTTGTTCTCCAGGTGGGCGCCTTATTGCCAAAACATGAACTGTATTCCCTTGTTCTTCAGGTGGGCGCCTGATTTCCAAAACTTGAACTGTATTCCCTTATTCTCTGGGTAGGCGCCTTAATGCCCAAACCCGAACTATATTTCCTTGTTCTCCAAGTGGGAGCCTGATTGCCGAAACTTGAATTGTATTCCCTTGTTCTCCAGGTGGGCGCCTTATTGCCAAAACATGAACAATATTCCCTTGTTCTCCAGGTAGGCGCCTGATTTCCAAAACTTGAACTGTATTACCTTGCTCTCCAAGTGGGCGCCTGATTGGGAAAACTTAAACTGTATTCCTTTGTTCTCAAGGTAAGAACCTGATTACATAAACTCGAACTGTATTCCCTTGTTCTCCAGGTGGGCGCCTAATTTCCAAAACTTGAACTGTATTCCCTTGTTCTCCAAGTGGGCACCTGATTACTAAAACTTGAACTGTATTCTCTTTTTCTCCAGGTGGTCGCCTGATTGCATTAACTGTATTCCCTTGTTCTCCAGGTGGGCGCCTGATTGCCAAAACTTGAATTGTATTCCCTTATTCTTTGGATAGGCGCCTTAATGCCCAAACCTGAACTGTATTTCCTTGTTTTCCGAGTGGGAGCTTGATTGCCGAAACTTGAACTGTATTCCCTTGTTCTCCAGGTTGGTGCCTTATTGCCAAAACATGAACTATATTCCCTTGTTCTCCAGGTGGGCGCCTAATTTCCAAAACTTGAACTATATTCCCTTATTCTCTAGGTGGGAACCTGATTTCCAAAACATGAACTGTATTCCCTTGTTCTCCAGGTGGGCGCCTTATTGCCAAAACATGAACAATATTCCCTTGTTCTCCAGGTGGGCGCCTGATTTCCAAAATATAAACTGTATTCCCTTGTTCTCTAGGTGGGCGCCTGATTGCAAAAACTTAAACTGTATTCCCTTGTTCTCCAGGTAGGTACCTGATTACCAAAACTCGAACTATATTCCCTTGTTCTCCAGGGGGGCACCTGATTATCAAAACTTGAACTGTATTCCCTTGTTATCCAAGTGGGCGCCTGATTACAAAAACTCGAACTGTATTCCGTTGTTCTCCAGGTGAGCGCCTGATTTCCAAAACTTGAATTGTATTCCCTTGTTCTCTAAGTAGGACCTTATTTCAAAAACTCGAACTGTATTCCCTTGTTCTCTAGGTGGGCGCCTGATTGTCAAAACTTGAACTATATTCCCTTGTTCTCCAGGTGGGTGCCTGATTGCTAAAACTTGAGTCGTATTCCCTTGTTCTCCAGGTGGGCGCTTGATTGCCAAAACTTGAACTGTATTCCCTTATTCTCTGGGTAGGCGCCTTAATTCCCAAACCCGTACTATATTTCCTTGTTCTCCAAGTGGGAGCCTGTTTGCCGAAACTTGAACTGTATTCCCTTATTCTGCAGGTGAGCGCCTTATTACCAAAACATGAACTGTATTCCTTTGTTCTCCAGGTGGGCGCCTGATTTCCAAAACTTGAACTGTATTCCCTTATTCTCTAGGTGGGCTCCTGATTTCCAAAACTTGAACTGTATTCCCTTATTCTCCAGCTGGGCGCCTTATTGCCAAAACATGAACTGTATTCCCTTGTTCTGCAGGTGGGCGCTTGATTTCCAAAACTTGAACTTTATTCCCTTGTTCTCCAGGTGGGCGCCTGATTGCGAAAACTTAAACTGTATTCCCTTGTTCTCCAGGAAGTTACCTGATTACCAAAACTCGAACTGTATTCCCTTGTTCTCCAGGTGGGCGTCTGATTTCCAAAACTTGAACTGTATTCCCTTGTTCTCCAAGTGGGCGCCTGATTACCAAAACTCGAACTATATACCCTTGTTCTCTAGGTGGGCGCTTGATTGCCAAAACTTGAACTGTATTCCCTTGTTCTCCAAGTGGGCACCTTATTGCCAACACTCAAACTGTGTTCCCTTGTTCTCCAGGTAGGTTCCTAATTGCCAAAACTTGAACTGTATTCCCTTGTTCTCCAGGTGGGCGCCTAATTTCCAAAACTTGAACTATATTCCCTTGTTCTCCAGGTGGGTGCCTGATTTCGAAAACATAAACTGTATTCCCTTGTTCTCCAAGTAGGTACCTAATTACCAAAACTCGAATTGTATTCCCTTGTTCTCCAGGTAGGTAACTGATTACCAAAACTCGAACTATATTCCTTTGTTCTCCAGGTGGGCGCCTGATTGCCAAAACTTGAACTGTATTGCCTTGTTCTCCAGGTGGGCACCTTATTGCCAACACTCAAACTGTGTTCTCTTGTTCTCCAGGTGGGTGCCTAATTGCCAAAACCAAAACTTGAACTATATTCCCTTATTCTTTAGGTGGGCGCTTGATTGCCAAAACATGAACTGTATTTCCTTGTTCTGTAGGTGGGCGCCTGATTTCCAAAACTTGAACTGTATTCCCTTGTTCTCCAGGTGGGCACCTGATTTCCAAAACTTGAATTGTATTCCCTTGTTCTCCAGCTGGGCGCCTTATTGCCAAAACATGAACTGTATTCCCTTGTTCTGCAGGTGGGCGCCTGATTTCCAAAACTTGAACTGTATTCCCTTGTTCTCCAGGTGGGCGCCTGATTGCAAAAGCTTAAAATGTATTCCCTTGTTCTCCAGTTAGGTACCTGATTACCAAAACCCGAACTGTATTCCCTTGTTCTCCAGGTGGGCGCCTGATTGCAAAAACTTGAACTGTATTACATTGTTCTCCAGATGGGCACCTTATTGCCAACACTTAAACTGTGTTCCCTTGTTCTCCATGTGGGTGACAAATTGCCAAAACTTGAACTTTATTCCCTTGTTCTCCAGGTGGGAGCCTGATTGCTAAAACTCAAACTGTATTCCCTTTTTCTCTAGGTGGGTGCCTGATTGCCAAAACTTTAACCGTATTCCCTTGTTCTCCAGGTGGGCGCCTAATTGCCAAAACTTGAATTGTATTCCCTTATTCTCTGGATAGGCGCCTTAATGCCCAAACCTGAACTGTATTTCCTTATTCTCTGAGTGGGAGCTTGATTGCCGAAACTTGAACTGTATTCCCCTGTTCTCCAGGTGGGCGCCTTATTGCAAAAACATGAACTGTATTCCCTTGTTCTCCAGGTGGGCGCCTGATTTCCAAAACTTGAACTATATTCCCTTGTTCTCTAGGTAGGAACCTGATTTCCAAAACTTGAACTGTATTCCCTTGTTCTCCAGGTGGGTGCCTTATTGCCAAAACATGAACAATATTCCCTTGTTCTCCAGCTGGGAGCTGATTTCCAAAACTTGAACTATATTTCCTTGTTTTCTAGGTGGGAACCTGATTTCGAAAACTTGAACTGTATTCCCTTATTCTTCTGGTGGGCACCTTATTGCCAAAACCTGAACTGTGTTCCCTTGTTCTCCAGGTAGGTGCCTGATTGCCAAAACATGAATTGTATTCCCTTGTTCTCTAGGTAGGACCTTATTGCAAAAACTCGAACTGTATTCCCTTGTTCTCTGGGTGGGCGCCTGATTGCCAAAACTTGAACTATATTCCTTTGTTCTCCAGGTGGGTGCCTGATTGCTAAAACTCGAACTATATTCCCTTGTTCTCCAGGTGGGTGCCTGATTGCCAAAACTTTAACCATATTCCCTTGTTCTCCAAGTGGGCGCCTGATTGCCAAAACTTGAACTGTATTCCCTTATTCTCTAGGTAGGTGCCTTAATGCCCAAACCCGAACTGTATTTCCTTTTTCTCCAAGTGGGAGCCTGATTGCCGAAACTTGAACTGTATTCCCTTGTTCTCCAAGTGGGCGCCTTATTGCCAAAACATGAACTGTATTCCCTTGTTCTTCAGGTGGGCGCCTGATTTCCAAAACTTGAACTGTATTCCTTTATTCTCTGGGTAGGCGCCTTAATGCCCAAACCCGAACTGTATTTCCTTGTTCTCCAAGTGGGAGCCTGATTGCCGAAACTTGAATTGTATTCCCTTGTTCTCCAGGTGGGCGCCTTATTTCCAAAACATGAACAATATTCCCTTCTTCTCCAGGTAGGCGCCTGATTTCCAAAACTTGAACTGTATTACCTTGCTCTCCAAGTGGGCGCCTGATTGGGAAAACTTAAACTGTATTCCCTTGTTCTCCAGGTAAGAACCTGATTACATAAACTCGAACTGTATTCCCTTGTTCTCCAGGTGGGCGCCTAATTTCCAAAACTTGAACTGTATTCCCTTGTTCTCCAAGTGGGCACCTGATTACTAAAACTTGAACTGTATTCTCTTTTTCTCCAGGTGGGCGCCTGATTGCATTAACCGTATTCTCTTGTTCTCCAGGTGGGCGCCTGATTGCCAAAACTTGAATTGTATTCCCTTATTCTTTGGATAGGCGCCTTAATGCCCAAACCTGAACTGTATTTCCTTGTTTTCCAAGTGGGAGCTTGATTGCCGAAACTTGAACTGTATTCCCTTGTTCTCCAGGTGGGTGCCTTATTGCCAAAACATGAACTATATTCCCTTGTTCTCCAGGTGGGCGCCTAATTTCCAAAACTTGAACTATATTCCCTTATTCTCTAGGTGGGAACCTGATTTCCAAAACATGAACTGTATTCCCTTGTTCTCCAGGTGGGCGCCTTATTGCCAAAACATGAACAATATTCCCTTGTTCTCCAGGTGGGCGCCTGATTTCCAAAATATGAACTGTATTCCCTTGTTCTCTAGGTGGGCGCCTGATTGCAAAAACTTAAACTGTATTCCCTTGTTCTCCAGGTAGGTACCTGATTACCAAAACTCGAACTATATTCCTTTGTTCTCCAGGGGCGCACCTGATTATCAAAACTTGAACTGTATTCCCTTGTTATCCAAGTGGGCGCCTGATTACAAAAACTCGAACTGTATTCCGTTGTTCTCCAGGTGAGCGCCTGATTTCCAAAACTTGAATTGTATTCCCTTGTTCTCTAAGTAGGACCTTATTTCAAAAACTCGAACTGTATTCCCTCGTTCTCTAGGTGGGCGCCTGATTGTCAAAACTTGAACTATATTCCCTTGTTCTCCAGGTGGGTGCCTGATTGCTAAAACTTGAGTCGTATTCCCTTGTTCTCCAGGTGGGCGCTTGATTGCCAAAACTTGAACTGTATTCCCTTATTCTCTGGGTAGGCGCCTTAATTCCCAAACCCGTACTATATTTCCTTGTTCTCCAAGTGGGAGCCTGTTTGCCGAAACTTGAACTGTATTCCCTTATTCTGTAGGTGGGCGCCTTATTACCAAAACATGAACTGTATTCCTTTGTTCTCCAGGTGGGCGCCTGATTTCCAAAACTTGAACTGTATTCCCTTATTCTCTAGGTGGGCTCCTGATTTCCAAAACTTGAACTGTATTCCCTTATTCTCCAGCTGGGCGCCTTATTGCCAAAACATGAACTGTATTCCCTTGTTCTGCAGGTGGGCGCTTGATTTCCAAAACTTGAACTTTATTCCCTTGTTCTCCAGGTGGGCGCCTGATTGCGAAAACTTAAACTGTATTCCCTTGTTCTCCAGGAAGTTACCTGATTACCAAAACTCGAACTGTATTCCCTTGTTCTCCAGGTGGGCGTCTGATTTCCAAAACTTGAACTGTATTCCCTTGTTCTCCAAGTGGGCGCCTGATTACCAAAACTCGAACTATATACCCTTGTTCTCTAGGTGGGCGCTTGATTGCCAAAACTTGAACTGTATTCCCTTGTTCTCCAAGTGGGCACCTTATTGACAACACTCAAACTGTGTTCCCTTGTTCTCCAGGTAGGTTCCTAATTGCCAAAACTTGAACTGTATTCCCTTGTTCTCCAGGTGGGCGCCTAATTTCCAAAACTTGAACTATATTCCCTTGTTCTCCAGGTGGGTGCCTGATTGCGAAAACATAAACTGTATTCCCTTGTTCTCCAAGTAGGTACCTAATTACCAAAACTCGAATTGTATTCCCTTGTTCTCCAGGTAGGTAACTGATTACCAAAACTCGAACTATATTCCTTTGTTCTCCAGGTGGGCGCCTGATTGCCAAAACTTGAACTGTATTGCCTTGTTCTCCAGGTGGGCACCTTATTGCCAACACTCAAACTGTGTTCTCTTGTTCTCCAGGTGGGTGCCTAATTGCCAAAACCAAAACTTGAACTATATTCTCTTATTCTTTAGGTGGGCGCTTGATTGCCAAAACATGAACTGTATTTCCTTGTTCTGTAGGTGGGCGCCTGATTTCCAAAACTTGAACTGTATTCCCTTGTTCTCCAGGTGGGCACCTGATTTCCAAAACTTAAATTGAATATTCCCTTGTTCTCCAGCTGGGCGCCTTATTGCCAAAACATGAACTGTATTCCCTTGTTCTGCAGGTGGGCGCCTGATTTCCAAAACTTGAACTGTATTCCCTTGTTCTCCAGGTGGGCGCCTGATTGCAAAAACTTAAAATGTATTCCCTTGTTCTCCAGGTAGGTACCTGATTACCAAAACTCGAACTGTATTCCCTTGTTCTCCAGGTGGGCACCAGATTTCTAAAACTTCAACTGTATTCTCTTGTTCTCCAAGTGGGCACCTAATTACCAAAACTCGAACTGTATTCCCTTGTTCTCCAGGTGGGCGCCTGATTGCCAAAACTTGAACTGTATTACATTGTTCTCCAGATGGGCACCTTATTGCCAACACTCAAACTGTGTTCCCTTGTTCTCCATGTGGGTGACAAATTGCCAAAACTTGAACTTTATTCCCTTGTTCTCCAGGTGGGAGCCTGATTGCTAAAACTCAAACTGTATTCCCTTTTTCTCTAGGTGGGTGCCTGATTGCCAAAACTTTAACCGTATTCCCTTGTTCTCCAGGTGGGCGCCTAATTGCCAAAACTTGAATTGTATTCCCTTATTCTCTGGATAGGCGCCTTAATGCCCAAACCTGAACTGTATTTCCTTATTCTCCGAGTGGGAGCTTGATTGCCGAAACTTGAACTGTATTCCCCTGTTCTCCAGGTGGGCGCCTTATTGCCAAAACATGAACTGTATTCCCTTGTTCTCCAGGTGGGCGCCTGATTTCCAAAACTTGAACTATATTCCCTTGTTCTCTAGGTAGGAACCTGATTTCCAAAACTTGAACTGTATTCCCTTGTTCTCCAGGTGGGTGCCTTATTGCCAAAACATGAACAATATTCCCTTGTTCTCCAGCTGGGAGCCTGATTTCCAAAACTTGAACTATATTTCCTTGTTTTCTAGGTGGGAACCTGATTTCGAAAACTTGAACTGTATTCCCTTATTCTTCTGGTGGGCACCTTATTGCCAAAACCTGAACTGTGTTCCCTTGTTCTCCAGGTAGGTGCCTGATTGACAAAACATGAACTGTATTCCCTTGTTCTCTATGTAGGCGCCTGATTGCCATAACTCGAACTGTATTCCCTGTTCTCCAGGTGGGCGACTGATTGCAAAAACTTAAATTGTATTCCATTGTTCTCCAGGTAGGTACCTGATTACCAAAACTTGAACTGTATTCCCTTGTTCTCCAAGTGGGCGCCTGATTACAAAAACTCAAACTGTATTCCCTTGTTCTCCAGGTGAGTGCCTGATCGCCAAAACATGAATTGTATTCCCTTGTTCTCTAGGTAGGACCTTATTGCAAAAACTCGAACTGTATTCCCTTGTTCTCTAGGTGGGCGCCTGATTGCCAAAACTTGAACTGTATTCCCTTGTTATCCAGGTGGGTGCCTGATTGCTAAAACTCGAAATATATTCCCTTGTTCTCCAGGTGGGTGCCTGATTGCCAAAACTTTAACCGTATTCCCTTGTTCTCCAAGTGGGCGCCTGATTGCCAAAACTTGAACTGTATTCCCTTATTCTCTAGGTAGGTCCCTTAATGCCCAAACCCGAACTGTATTTCCTTGTTCTCCAAGTGGGAGCCTGATTGCCGAAACTTGAAATGTATTCCCTTGTTCTCCAGGTGGGCGCCTTATTGCCAAAATATGAACTATATTCCCTTGTTCTCCAGGTGGGCGCCTGATTTCCAAAACTTGAACTGTATTCCCTTATTCTCTGGGTAGGCGCCTTAATGCCTAAACCCGAACTGTATTTCCTTGTTCTCCAAGTGGGAGCCTGATTGCCGAAACTTGAACTGTATTCCCTTGTTCTCCAGGTGGGCGCCTTATTGCCAAAACATGAACAATATTCCCTTGTTCTCCAGGTAGGCGCCTGATTTCCAAAACTTCAACTGTATTCCCTTGTTCTCCAAGTGGGCGCCTGATTGCGAAAACTTAAACTGTATTCCCTTGTTCTCCAGGTAGGTAACTGATTACAAAACTCGAACTATATTCCCTTGTTCTCTAGGTGGGCGCCTAATTTCCAAAACTTCAACTGTATTCCCTTGTTCTCCAAGTGGGCACCTGATTACTAAAACTCGAACTGTATTCCCTTGTTCTCCAGGTGGGCGCCTGATTGCCAAAACCTGAACTGTATTACCTTGTTCTCCAGATGGGCACCTTATTGCCAACACTCAAACTGTGTTACCTTGTTCTCCAGGTGGGTGCCTAATTGTCAAAACATCAACTGTATTCCCTTGTTCTCCAGGTGGGAGCCTCATTGCAAAAAGTCAAACTATATTCCCTTTTTCTCCAGGTGGGTGCCTGATTGCCAAAACATTAACAGTATTCCTTTGTTCTCCAGGTGGGCTCCTGATTGCCAAAACTTGAAATGTATTCCCTTATTCTTTGGATAGGCGCCTTAATGCCCAAACCTGAACTGTATTTCCTTGTTCTCCGAGTGGGAGCTTGATTGCCGAAACTTGAACTGTATTCCCTTGTTCTCCAGGTGGGCGCCTTATTGCCAAAACATGAACTGTATTCCCTTGTTCTCCAGGTGGGCGCCTAATTTCCAAAACTTGAACTATATTCCCTTGTTCTCTAGGAGGGAACCTTATTTCCAAAACATGAACTGTATTCCCTTGTTCTCCAGGTGGGTGCCTTATTGCCAAAACATGAACAATATTCCCTTGTTCTCCAGGTGGGCGCCTGATTTCTAAACTTGAACTGTATTCCCTTGTTCTCTAGGTGGGCGCCTGATTGCGAAAACATAAACTGCATTCCCTTGTTCTCCAGGTAGGTACCTGATTACCAAAACTCGAACTATATCCCCTTGTTCTCCAGGGGGGCACCTGATTATCAAAACTTGAATTGTATTCCCTTGTTCTCCAAGTGGGCGCCTGATTACAAAAACTCGAACTGTATTCCGTTGTTCTCCAGGTGAGCGCCTGATTGCCAAAACTTGAATTGTATTCCGTTGTTCTCTAAGTATGACCTTATTTCAAAAACTCGAACTGTATTCCCTTGTTCTCTAGGTGGGCGCCTGATTGTCAAAACTTGAACTATATTCCCTTGTTCTCCAGGTGGGTGCCTGATTGCTAAAACTTGAGCCGTATTCCCTTGTTCTCCAGGTGGGCGCCTGATTGCCAAAACTTGAACTGTATTCCCTTATTCTCCGGGTAGGCACCTTAATTCCCAAACCCGTAATATATTTCCTTGTTCTCCAAGTGGGAGCCTGATTGTCGAAACTTGAATTGTATTCCCTTATTCTGCAGGTGGGCGCCTTATTGCCAAAACATGAACTGTATTCCTTTGTTCTCCAGGTGGGCGCCTGATTTCCAAAACTTGAACTGTATTCCCTTATTCTCTAGGTGGGCGCCTGATTTCCAAAACTTGAACTGTATTCCCTTATTCTCCAGCTGGGCGCCTTATTGCCAAAACATGAACTGTATTCCCTTGTTCTGCAGGTGGGCGCTTGATTTCCAAAACTTGAACTTTATTCCCTTGTTCTCCAGGTGGGCGCCTGATTGCGAAAACTTAAACTGTATTCCCTTGTTCTCCAGGAAGTTACCTGATTACCAAAACTCGAACTGTATTCCCTTGTTCTCCAGGTGGGCGTCTGATTTCCAAAACTTGAACGATATTCCCTTGTTCTCCAAGTGGGCGCCTGATTACCAAAACTCGAACTATATAATACCCTTGTTCTCTAGGTGGGCACTTGATTGCCAAAACTTGAACTGTATTCCCTTGTTCTCCAAGTGGGGACTTTATTGCCAACACTCAAACTGTGTTCCCTTGTTCTCCAGGTGGGTTCCTAATTGCCAAAATTTGAACTGTATTCCCTTGTTCTCCAGGTGGGCGCCTGATTTCCAAAACTTGAACTGTATTCCCTTGTTCTCCAGGTGGGTGCCTGATTGCGAAAACATAAACTGTATTCCCTTGTTCTCCAAGTAGGTACCTAATTACCAAAACTCGAATTGTATTCCCTTGTTCTCCAGGTAGGTACCTGATTGCCAAAACTCGAACTATATTCCTTTGTTCTCCAGGTGGGCGCCTGATTTCCAAAACTTGAACTGTATTCCCTTGTTCTCCAAGTGGGCGCCTGATTACCAAAACTCGAACTATATTCCCTTGTTCTCTAGGTGGGCGCCTGATTGCCAAAACTTGAACTGTATTCCCTTATTCTACAGGTGGGTACCTTATTGCCAACACTCAAACTGTATTCCCTTGTTCTCCAAGTGGGTTCCTAATTGCCAAAACATGAACTGTATTCCCTTGTTCTCCAGGTGGGCGCCTTATTTCCAAAACCTTAACTGTATTCCCTTGTTCTCCAGGTGGGTGCCTGATTGCGAAAACTTAAATTGTATTCCCTTTTTCTCCAGGTAGGTACCTGATTACCAAAACTCGAACTGTATTCCCTTGTTCTCCAAGTGGGCGCCTGATTACCAAAACTCGAACTGTATTCCCTTGTTTCCAGGTGGGCGCCTGATTGCCAAAACTTGAACTGTATTGCCTTGTTCTCCAGGTGGGCACCTTATTGCCAATAATCAAACTGTGTTCTCTTGTTCTCCAGGTGGGTGCCTAATTGCCAAAAATTGAACTATATTCCCTTATTCTCTAGGTGGGCGCTTGATTGCCAAAACTTGAACTGTATTCCCTTGTTCTCCAGGTGGGTGCCGAATTTCTAAAACTCGAACTATATTCCCTTGTTCTCTAGGTGGGTGTCTGATTGCCAAAACTTTAACTGTATTCCCTTGTTCTCCAGGTAGGCACCAGATAGCCAAAACTTGAACTGTATTACCTTATTCTCCGGGTAGGCGCCTTAATGGCCAAACTCGAACTGTATTTCCTTGTTCTCCTGGTGGGAGCCTAATTGCCGAAACTTGAATTGTGTTCCCTTGTTCTCCAGGTGGGCGCCTTATTGCCAAAACAGGAACTGTATTCCCTTGTTCTCCAGGTGGGCGCCTGATTTCCAAAACTTGAACTGTATTCCCTTGTTCTCCAGGTGGGCGCCTGATTTCCAAAACTTGAACTGTATTCCCTTGTTCTCCAGTTGAACGCCTTATTTCCAAAACATGAACTGTATTCCCTTGTTCTGCAGGTGGTCACCTGATTTCCAAAACTTGAACTGTATTCCCTTGTTCTCCAGGTGGGCGCCTGATTGCAAAAACTTAAACTATATTCCCTTGTTCTCCAGGTAGTTACCTGATTACCAAAACTCGAACTGTATTCCCTTGTTCTTCAGGTGGGCTCCTGATTTCCAAAACTTGAACTGTATTCCCTTGTTCTCCAAGTGGGCACCTGATTACCAAAACTCGAACTGTATTCCCTTGTTCTCCAGGTGGGCGCCTGATTGCCAAAACTTGAATTGTATTACATTGTTCTCCAGGTGGGAACCTTATTGCCAACACTAAAACTGTGTTCCCTTGTTCTCCAGGTGGGTGACAAATTGCAAAAACTTGAAATGTATTCCCTTGTTCTCCAGGTGGGAGCCTAATTGCTAAAACTCAAACTGTATTCCCTTTTTCTCCAGGTGGGTGCCTGATTGCCAAAACTTTAACCGTATTCCCTTGTACTCCAGGTGGGCGCCTAATTGCCAAAACTTGAAATGTATTCCCTTATTCTCTGGATAGGCGCCTTAATGCCCAAACCTGAACTGTATTTCCTTGTTCTCCGAGTGGGAGCTTGATTGCCGAAACTTGAACTGTATTCCCTTGTTCTCCAGGTGGGCGCCTTATTGCCAAAACATGAACTGTATTCCCTTGTTCTCCAGGTGGGCGCCTGATTTCCAAAACTTGGACTATATTCCCTTGTTCTCTAGGTGGGAACCTGATTTCCAAAACTTGAACTGTATTCCCTTAATCTCCAGGTGGGTGCCTTATTGCCAAAACATGAATAATATCCCTTGTTCTCCAGGTGGGCGCCTGATTTCCAAAACTTGAACTGTATTCCCTTGTTCTCCAGGTGGGCGCCTGATTGCGAAAACTTAAACTGTATTCCCTTGTTCTCCAGGTAGGTACCTGATTACAAAAACTCGAACTGTATTCCCTTGTTCTCCAGGTGGGCGCCTGATTACCAAAACTTGAACTGTATTCCCTTGTTCTCCAAGTGGGTGCCTGATTGCCAAAACTCGAACTGTATTCCCTTGTTCTCCAGGTAGGCGGCTGATTGCCAAAACTTGAACTATATTCCCTTGTTCTCCAGGTGGGCGCCTGATTGCCAAAACTTGAACTTTATTCCCTTGTCCACTAGGTTGGAACCTTATTGCCAAAACTTGATCTGTATTCCTTATTCTCCGGTTAGGCACCTGATTGCCAAAACTTGAACTATATTCCCTTGTTCTCCAGGTGGGCACCTGATTGCCGAAACTTGAATTGTATTCCCTTGTTCTCCAGGTGGGCGCCTGATTGCCAAAACTTGAACTGTAGTCCCTTATTCTCTGGGTAGGTGCCTTAATGCCCAAACCCGAACTATATTTCCTTGTTCTCCAAGTGGGAGCTTGATTGCCGAAACTTGAACTGTATTACCTTGTTCTGTAGGTGGGCGCCTTATTGCCAAAACATGAACTGTATTCCTTTGTTCTCCAGGTGGGCGCCTGATTTCCAAAACTTGAACTGTATTCCCTTATTCTCCAGGTGGGCGCCTGATTTCCAAAACTTGAACTGTATTCCCTTGTTCTCCAGATGGGTGCCTTATTGCCAAAACATGAACTGTATTCCCTTGTTTTGCAGGTGGGCGCCTGATTTCCAAAACTTGAACTGTATTCCCTTGTTCTCCAGGTGGGCGCCTGATTATGAAAACTTAAACAGTATTCCCTTGTTCTCCAGGTAGGTACCTGATTACCAATACTCGAACTGCATTCCCTTGTTCTCCAGGTGGGCGCATGATTACCAAAACTTGAACTGTATTCCCTTGTTCTCCAAGTGGGTGCCTGATTACAAAAACTCGAACTGTATTCTCTTGTTCTCCAGGTGAGCGCCTGATTGCCAAAACTTGAATTGTATTCCCTTGTTCTCTAGGTAGGACCTTATTTCAAAAACTCGAACTGTATTCCCTTTTTCTCTAGGTGGGCGCCTAATTGCCAAAACTTGAACTATATTCCCTTGTTCTATAGGTGGGTGCCTGATTGCTAAAACTCGAACTATATTCCCTTGTTCTCCAGGTGGGTGCCTGATTGCCAAAACTTTAACCGTATTCGCTTGTTCTCCAGGTGGGCACCTGATTGCCAAAACTTGAACTGTATTCCCTTATTCTCAGGGTAGGCGCCTTAATGCCCAAACCCGAACTATATTTCCTTGTTCTCCAAGTGGGAGCCTGATTGCCGAAACTTGAACTCTATTCCCTTGTTCTACAGGTGGGCGCCTGATTTCCAAAACTTGAACTGTTTTCCCTTATTCTCCAGGTGGGCGCCTGATTTCCAAAACTTGAGCTGTATTCCCTTGTTCTCCAGATGGGCACCTTATTGCCAAAACATGAACTGTATTCCCTTGTTTTACAGGTGGGCGCCTGATTTCAAAAACTTGAACTGTATTCCCTTGTTCTCCAGGTGGGCGCCTGATTGCGAAAACTTAAACTGCATTCCCTTGTTCTCCAGGAAGTTACCTGATTACCAAAACTCGAACCGTATTACCTTGTTCTCCAAGTGGGCGCTTGATTATCAAAACTCGAACTATATTCCCTTGTTCTCTAGGTGGGCGCTTGATTGCCAAAACTTGAACTGTATTCCCTTGTTCTCCAAGTGGGCACCTTATTGCCAACACTCAAACTGTGTTCCCTTGTTCTCAAGGTGGGCGCCTGATTTCCAAAACTTGAACTGTATTCCCTTGTTCTCCAGGTGGGTGCCTGATTGCGAAAACATAAATTGTATTCCCTTGTTCTCCAGGTAGGTACCTAATTACCAAAACTCGAATTGTATTCCCCTGTTCTCCAGGTAGGTACCTGATTACCAAAACTCGAACTGTATTCCCTTATTCTCCAGGTGGGCGCCTGATTTCCAAAACTTGAACTGTATTCCCTTGTTCTCCAAGTGGGTGCCTGATTACCAAAACTCAAACTATATTCCCTTGTTCTCTAGGTGGGCGCCTGATTGCCAAAACTTGAACTATATTCCCTTGTTCTCCAGGTGGGTACCTTATTGCCAACACTCAAACTTTATTCCCTTGTTCTACAGGTGGGTGCCTAATTGCCAAAACTTGAACTATATTCCCTTATTCTCTAGGTGGGCGCTTGATTGCCAAAACTTGAACTGTATTCCCTTGTTCTCTAGGTAGGAACCTTATTTCCAAAACATGAACTGTATTCCCTTGTTCTCCAGGTGGGTGCCTTATTGCCAAAACATGAACAATATTCCCTTGTTCTCCAGGTGGGCGCCTGATTTCTAAACTTGAACTGTATTACCTTGTTCTATAGGTGGGCGCCTGATTGCGAAAACATAAACTGCATTCCCTTGTTCTCCAGGTAGGTACCTGATTACCAAAACTCGAACTATATCCCCTTGTTCTCCAGGGGGGCACCTGATTATCAAAACTTGAATTGTATTCCCTTGTTCTCCAAGTGGGCGCCTGATTACAAAAACTCGAACTGTATTCCGTTGTTCTCCAGGTGAGCGCCTGATTGCCAAAACTTGAATTGTATTCCGTTGTTCTCTAAGTATGACCTTATTTCAAAAACTCGAACTGTATTCCCTTGTTCTCTAGGTGGGCGGCTGATTGTCAAAACTTGAACTATATTCCCTTGTTCTCCAGGTGGGTGCCTGATTGCTAAAACTTGAGCCGTATTCCCTTGTTCTCCAGGTGGGCGCCTGATTGCCAAAACTTGAACTGTATTCCCTTATTCTCCGGGTAGGCACCTTAATTCCCAAACCCGTAATATATTTCCTTGTTCTCCAAGTGGGAGCCTGATTGTAGAAACTTGAACTGTATTCCCTTATTCTGCAGGTGGGCGCCTTATTGCCAAAACATGAACTGTATTCCTTTGTTCTCCAGGTGGGCGCCTGATTTCCAAAACTTGAACTGTATTCCCTTATTCTCCAGCTGGGCGCCTTATTGCCAAAACATGAACTGTATTCCCTTGTTCTGCAGGTGGGCGCTTGATTTCCAAAACTTGAACTTTATTCCCTTGTTCTCCAGGTGGGCGCCTGATTGCGAAAACTTAAACTGTATTCCCTTGTTCTCCAGGAAGTTACCTGATTACCAAAACTCGAGCTGTATTCCCTTGTTCTCCAGGTGGGCGTCTGATTTCCAAAATTTGAACTGTATTCCCTTGTTCTCCAAGTGGGCGCCCGATTACCAAAACTCGAACTATATACCCTTGTTCTCCAGGTGGGTTCCTAATTGCCAAAATTTGAACTGTATTCCCTTGTTATCCAGGTAGGTACCTGATTACCAAAACTCGAACTGTATTCCCTTGTTCTCCAGGTGGGCTCCTGATTTCCAAAACTTGAACTGTATTCCCTTGTTCTCCAAGTAGGTACCTAATTACCAAAACTCGAATTGTATTCCCTTGTTCTCCAGGTAGGTACCTGATTGCCAAAACTCGAACTATATTCCTTTGTTCTCCAGGTGGGCGCCTGATTTCCAAAACTTGAACTGTATTCCCTTGTTCTCCAAGTGGGCGCCTGATTACCAAAACTCGAACTATATTCCCTTGTTATCTAGGTGGGCGCCTGATTGCCAAAACTTGAACTGTATTCCCTTATTCTACAGGTGGGTACCTTATTGCCAACACTCAAACTGCATTCCCTTGTTCTCCAAGTGGGTTCCTAATTGCCAAAACATGAACTGTATTCCCTTGTTCTCCAGGTGGGCGCCTTATTTCCAAAACCTTAACTGTATTCCCTTGTTCTCCAGGTGGGTGCCTGATTGCGAAAACTTAAATTGTATTCCCTTTTTCTCCAGGTAGGTACCTGATTACCAAAACTCGAACTGTATTCCCTTGTTCTCCAAGTGGGCGCCTGATTACCAAAACTCGAACTGTATTCCCTTGTTTCCAGGTGGGCGCCTGATTGCCAAAACCTGAACTGTATTGCCTTGTTCTCCAGGTGGGCACCTTATTGCCAATAATCAAACTGTGTTCTCTTGTTCTCCAGGTGGGTGCCTAATTGCCAAAACTTGAACTATATTCCCTTATTCTCTAGGTGGGCGCTTGATTGCCAAAACTTGAACTGTATTCCCTTATTCTCCAGGTGGGTGCCGAATTTCTAAAACTCGAACTATATTCCCTTGTTCTCTAGGTGGGTGTATGATTGCCAAAACTTTAACTGTATTCCCTTGTTCTCCAGGTGGGCACCAGATAGCCAAAACTTGAACTGTATTACCTTATTCTCCGGGTAGGCGCCTTAATGGCCAAACTCGAACTGTATTTCCTTGTTCTCCTGGTGGGAGCCTAATTGCCGAAACTTGAATTGTGTTCCCTTGTTCTCCAGGTGGGCGCCTTATTGCCAAAACAGGAATTGTATTCCCTTGTTCTCCAGGTGGGCGCCTGATTTCCAAAACTTGAACTGTATTCCCTTGTTCTCCAGGTGGGCGCCTGATTTCCAAAACTTGAACTGTATTCCCTTGTTCTCCAGTTGAACGCCTTATTTCCAAAACATGAACTGTATTCCCTTGTTCTGCAGGTGGTCACCTGATTTCCAAAACTTGAACTGTATTCCCTTGTTCTCCAGGTGGGCGCCTGATTGCAAAAACTTAAACTATATTCCCTTGTTATCCAGGTAGGTACCTGATTACCAAAACTCGAACTGTATTCCCTTGTTCTCCAGGTGGGCTCCTGATTTCCAAAACTTGAACTGTATTCCCTTGTTCTCCAAGTGGGCACCTGATTACCAAAACTCGAACTGTATTCCCTTGTTCTCCAGGTGGGCGCCTGATTGCCAAAACTTGAATTGTATTACATTGTTCTCCAGGTGGGAACCTTATTTCCAACACTCAAACTGTGTTCCCTTGTTCTCCAGGTGGGTGACAAATTGCAAAAACTTGAAATGTATTCCCTTGTTCTCCAGGTGGGAGCCTAATTGCTAAAACTCAAACTGTATTCCCTTTTTCTCCAGGTGGGTGCCTGATTGCCAAAACTTTAACCGTATTCCCTTGTACTCCAGGTGGGCGCCTAATTGCCAAAACTTGAATTGTATTCCCTTATTCTCTGGATAGGCGACTTAATGCCCAAACCTGAACTGTATTTCCTTGTTCACCGAGTGGGAGCTTGATTGCCGAAACTTGAACTGTATTCCCTTGTTCTCCAGGTGGGCGCCTTATTGCCAAAACATGAACTGTATTCCCTTGTTCTCCAGGTGGGCGCCTGATTTCCAAAACTTGAACTATATTCCCTTGTTCTCTAGGTGGGAACCTGATTTCCAAAACTTGAACTGTATTCCCTTAATCTCCAGGTGGGTGCCTTATTGCCAAAACATGAATAATATCCCTTGTTCTCCAGGTGGGTGCCTGATTTCCAAAACTTGAACTGTATTCCCTTTTTCTCCAGGTGGGCGCCTGATTGCGAAAACTTAAACTGTATTCCCTTGTTCTCCAGGTAGGTACCTGATTACAAAAACTCGAACTGTATTCCCTTGTTCTCCAGGTGGGCGCCTGATTACCAAAACTTGAACTGTATTCCCTTGTTCTCCAAGTGGGTGCCTGATTGCCAAAACTCGAACTGTATTCCCTTGTTCTCCAGGTAGGCGCCTGATTGCCAAAACTTGAACTATATTCCCTTGTTCTCCAGGTGGGCGCCTGATTGCCAAAACTTGAACTTTATTCCCTTGTCCACTAGGTTGGAACCTTATTGCCAAAACTTGATTTGTATTCCTTATTCTCCGGTTAGGCGCCTGATTGCCAAAACTTGAACTATATTCCCTTGTTCTCCAGGTGGGCACCTGATTGCCGAAACTTGAATTGTATTCCCTTGTTCTCCAGGTGGGCGCCTGATTGCCAAAACTTGAACTGTATTCCCTTATTCTCTGGGTAGGTGCCTTAATGCCCAAACCCAAACTATATTTCCTTGTTCTCCAAGTGGGAGCGTGATTGCTGAAACTTGAACTGTATTACCTTGTTCTGTAGGTGGGCGCCTTATTGCCAAAACTTGAATTGTATTACATTGTTCTCCAGGTGGGAACCTTATTTCCAACACTCAAACTGTGTTCCCTTGTTCTCCAGGTGGGTGACAAATTGCAAAAACTTGAAATGTATTCCCTTGTTCTCCAGGTGGGAGCCTAATTGCTAAAACTCAAACTGTATTCCCTTTTTCTCCAGGTGGGTGCCTGATTGCCAAAACTTTAACCGTATTCCCTTGTACTCCAGGTGGGCGCCTAATTGCCAAAACTTGAATTGTATTCCCTTATTCTCTGGATAGGCGACTTAATGCCCAAACCTGAACTGTATTTCCTTGTTCACCGAGTGGGAGCTTGATTGCCGAAACTTGAACTGTATTCCCTTGTTCTCCAGGTGGGCGCCTTATTGCCAAAACATGAACTGTATTCCCTTGTTCTCCAGGTGGGCGCCTGATTTCCAAAACTTGAACTATATTCCCTTGTTCTCTAGGTGGGAACCTGATTTCCAAAACTTGAACTGTATTCCCTTAATCTCCAGGTGGGTGCCTTATTGCCAAAACATGAATAATATCCCTTGTTCTCCAGGTGGGTGCCTGATTTCCAAAACTTGAACTGTATTCCCTTGTTCTCCAGGTGGGCGCCTGATTGCGAAAACTTAAACTGTATTCCCTTGTTCTCCAGGTAGGTACCTGATTACAAAAACTCGAACTGTATTCCCTTGTTCTCCAGGTGGGCGCCTGATTACCAAAACTTGAACTGTATTCCCTTGTTCTCCAAGTGGGTGCCTGATTGCCAAAACTCGAACTGTATTCCCTTGTTCTCCAGGTAGGCGCCTGATTGCCAAAACTTGAACTATATTCCCTTGTTCTCCAGGTGGGCGCCTGATTGCCAAAACTTGAACTTTATTCCCTTGTCCACTAGGTTGGAACCTTATTGCCAAAACTTGATTTGTATTCCTTATTCTCCGGTTAGGCGCCTGATTGCCAAAACTTGAACTATATTCCCTTGTTCTCCAGGTGGGCACCTGATTGCCGAAACTTGAATTGTATTCCCTTGTTCTCCAGGTGGGCGCCTGATTGCCAAAACTTGAACTGTATTCCCTTATTCTCTGGGTAGGTGCCTTAATGCCCAAACCCAAACTATATTTCCTTGTTCTCCAAGTGGGAGCGTGATTGCTGAAACTTGAACTGTATTACCTTGTTCTGTAGGTGGGCGCCTTATTGCCAAAACATGAACTGTATTCCTTTGTTCTCCAGGTGGGCGCCTGATTTCCAAAACTTGAACTGTATTCCCTTATTCTCCAGGTGGGCGCCTGATTTCCAAAACTTGAACTGTATTCCCTTGTTCTCCAGCTGGGTGCCTTATTGCCAAAACATGAACTGTATTCCCTTGTTCTGCAGGTGGGCGCCTGATTTCCAAAACTTGAACTGTATTCCCTTGTTCTCCAGGTGGGCGCCTGATTATGAAAACTTAAACAATATTCCCTTGTTCTCCAGGTAGGTACCTGATTACCAATACTCGAACTGCATTCCCTTGTTCTCCAGGTGGGCGCATGATTACCAAAACTTGAACTGTATTCCCTTGTTCTCCAAGTGGGTGCCTGATTACAAAAACTCGAACTGTATTCCCTTGTTCTCCAGGTGAGCGCCTGATTGCCAAAACTTGAATTGTATTCCCTTGTTCTCAAGGTAGGACCTTATTTCAAAAACTCGAACTGTATTCCCTTTTTCTCTAGGTGGGCGCCTAATTGCCAAAACTTGAACTATATTCCCTTGTTCTATAGGTGGGTGCCTGATTGCTAAAACTCGAACTATATTCCCTTGTTCTCCAGGTGGGTGCCTGATTGCCAAAACTTTAACCGTATTCCCTTGTTCTCCAGGTGGGCACCTGATTGCCAAAACTTGAACTGTATTCCCTTATTCTCAGGGTAGGCGCCTTAATGCCCAAACCCGAACTATATTTCTTTGTTCTCCAAGTGGGAGCCTGATTGCCGAAACTTGAACTCTATTCCCTTGTTCTACAGGTGGGCGCCTGATTTCCAAAACTTGAACTGTTTTCCCTTATTCTCCAGGTGGGCGCCTGATTTCCAAAACTTGAGTTGTATTCCCTTGTTCTCCAGATGGGCACCTTATTGCCAAAACATGAACTGTATTCCCTTGTTTTACAGGTGGGCGCCTGATTTCAAAAACTTGAACTGTATTCCCTTGTTCTCCAGGTGGGCGCCTGATTGCGAAAACTTAAACTGCATTCCCTTGTTCTCCAGGAAGTTACCTGATTACCAAAACTCGAACCGTAATACCTTGTTCTCCAAGTGGGCGCCTGATTATCAAAACTCGAACTATATTCCCTTGTTCTCTAGGTGGGCGCTTGATTGCCAAAACTTGAACTGTATTCCCTTGTTCTCCAAGTGGGCACCTTAATGCCAACACTCAAACTGTGTTTCCTTGTTCTCAAGGTGGGCGCCTGATTTCCAAAACTTGAACTGTATTCCCTTGTTCTCCAGGTAGGTACCTAATTACCAAAACTCGAATTGTATTCCCCTGTTCTCCAGGTAGGTACCTGATTACCAAATCTCGAACTGTATTCCCTTATTCTCCAGGTGGGCGCCTGATTTCCAAAACTTGAACTGTATTCCCTTGTTCTCCAAGTGGGTGCCTGATTACCAAAACTCGAATTGTATTCCCCTGTTCTCCAGGTAGGTACCTGATTACCAAAACTCGAACTGTATTCCCTTCTTCTCCAGGTGGGCGCCTGATTTCCAAAACTTGAACTGTATTCCCTTGTTCTCCAAGTGGGTGCCTGATTACCAAAACTCAAACTATATTCCCTTGTTCTCTAGGTGGGCGCCTGATTGCCAAAACTTGAACTATATTCCCTTGTTCTCCAGGTGGGTACCTTATTGCCAACACTCAAACTTTATTCCCTTGTTCTACAGGTGGGTGCCTAATTGCCAAAACTTGAACTATATTCCCTTATTCTCTAGGTGGGCGCTTGATTGCCAAAACTTGAACTGTATTCCCTTGTTCTCCAGGAGGGTGCCGGATTTCTAAAACTCGAACTATATTCCCTTGTTCTCCAGGTGGGTGTCTAATTGCCAAAACTTTAATTGTATTCCCTTGTTCTCCAGGTGGGCACCTGATAGCCAAAACTTGAACTGTATTACCTTATTCTCCGGGTAGGCGCCTTAATGGCCAAACTCGAACTGTATTTCCTTGTTCTCCAGGTGGGAGCCTGATTGCCGAAACTTGAACTGTATTCCCTTATTCTCTAGGTGGGCGCCTTATTGCCAAAACATGAACTGTATTCCCTTGTTCTCTAGGTGGGCGCCTGATTGCCAAAACTTGAACTGTATTCCCTTATTCTCCAGGTGGGCACCTTATTTCCAAAACTTGAATTGTGTTCCCTTGTTCTCCAGTTGGGCGCCTTATTGCCAAAACATGAACTGTATTCCCTTGTTCTGCAGGTGGGCGCTTGATTTCCAAAACTTGAACTGTATTCCCTTGTTCTCCAAGTGGGCACCTGATTTCCAAAACTTGAACTGTATTCCCTTGTTCTCCAGCTGGGCGCCTTATTACCAAAACATGAACTGTATTCCCTTGTTCTGTAGGTGGGCACCTGATTTCCAAAACTTGAACTGTATTCCCTTGTTCTCCAGGTGGGCGCCTGATTTCCAAAACTTGAACTATATTCCCTTGTTCTCCAGCTGGGCGCCTTATTGCCAAAACATGAACTGTATTCCCTTGTTCTGTAGGTGGGCGCCTGATTTCCAAAACTTGAATCGTATTCCCTTGTTCTTCAGGTGGGCGCCTGATTGCAAAAACTTAAATTGTATTCCCTTGTTCTCCAGGTAGGTACCTGATTACCAAAACTCGAACTGTATTCCCTTGTTCTCCAGGTGGGCGCCTGATTTCCAAAACTTGAACTGTATTCCCTTGTTCTCCAAGTGGGCACCTGATTACCAAAACTCGAACTGTATTCCCTTGTTCTCCAGGTGGGCGCCTGATTGCCAAAACTTGAACTATATTACATTGTTCTCCAGGTGGGAACCTTATTGCCAACACTCAAACTGTGTTCCCTTGTTCTCCAGGTGGGTGACAAATTGCCAAAACTTGAACTGTATTCCCTTGTTCTTCTGGTGGGAGCCTGATTGCTAAAACTCAAACTGTGTTCCCTTTTTCTCCAGGTGGGTGCCTGATTGCCAAAACTTTAACCGTATTCCCTTGTTCTCCAGGTGGGCACCTAATTGCCACAACTTAAATTGTATTCCCTTATTCTCTGGATAAGCGCCTTAATGCCCAAACCTGAACTGTATTTCCTTGTTCTCCGAGTGGGAGCTTTATTGCCGAAACTTGAACTGTATTCCCTTGTTCTCCAGGTGGGCGCCTTATTGCCAAAATATGAACTGTATTCCCTTGTTCTCCATGTGGGCGCCTGATTTCCAAAACTTGAACTATATTCTCTTGTTCTCTAAGTGGGAACCTGATTTCCAAAACTTGAACTGTATTCCCTTGTTCTCCTGGTGGGTGTCTTATTGCCAAAACATGAACAATATTCCCTTGTTCTCCAGGTGGGCGCCTGATTTTCAAAACTTGAACTATATTCCCTTGTTCTCCAGGTGGGCGCCTGATTGCGAAAACTCAAACTGTGTTCCCTTGTTCTCCAGGTGGGTTCCTAATTGCCAAAACTTGAACTGTATTCCCTTATTCTTTAGGTGGGTGCTTGATTGCCAAAACTTGAACTGTATTCCCTTGTTCTCCAAGTGGGCGCCTGATTACAAAAACTCGAATTGTATTCCCTTGTTCTACAGGTGAGCGCATGATTCCCAAATCTTGAATTGTATTCTTTTGTTCTCTAGGTAGGACCTTATTGTAAAAACTCGAACTGTATTCCCTTGTTCTCTAGGTGGGTGCCTGATTGCCAAAACTTGAACTATATTCTTTTGTTCTGCAGGTGGGTGACTGATTGCTAAAACTCGAACTATATTCCCTTGTTCTCTAGGTGGGTGCCTGATTGCCAAAACTTTAACCGTATTCCTCTTATATTCCTTATAATCTCTTGAATATCATAATTGTTTATCATGTTATAGTACTGTTATAAAGAACATCTTGAGAAAGTTTTCCTGTCTAATAATGCTGAGAGTAGTTAAGCCCACCAATTTGAGGGGTCATGTTTAATACTGAGATGTATACCTGTTGATACATATATCCATGGTTTCTATATTTCTCAGATTTATTTCTTTTCTGTGTTGATAACT